>NW_021703777.1:23921026-24297479 GCF_005190385.1 Monodon monoceros | reverse complement strand
TGTGTGTGTGTGTGTGTGTGTGTGTGTGTGTGTGTGTGTGTGTGTGTGTGTTTCCTTCATTTTACTAAGTGCGCAGTGGTTCCCATCAATGTGGAAACACCTGTCCTTTAGTTCTGGGAGGTGCTCTTATGTTCCTTCATATTTTTCCTCTATTTTCTCTGTTGTCTGTTTCTGAATTTACATTTGTTAGCTGTGATACTTCCTGCATTGAGCCACTGATTTTCTCATTTTTTTCTCTTTTCTTTTCTCATATTCCAAGCAATTCATTTAACTTTGTATAATTAAAAATGTATGTATATATATATTTCTAAGACCTGTTTTTGTTTCTTGGTCTTTTAAAAAATAGCATTCTGTTCTTGTTTTAAGGATGCATTCTATTATGTTGCAGAGGATGTTAATAATGCTTTGTTTTGTTTTAAAATTTCTTGTCCTCCCTTTGCTGCTTCTCTTGAGAGTTCCTTTTTGTTTTTGCTTGTTTAATTTCCATTTTTTGTTTTTGTTTTCTTTTTCTTTCTTTTTTTAACGTGCCTGGAGATCCTTGGCTATTTTCTCATAGCCTAGGAGAGAGGCACAAATTAGCAGTTTGGAAGTAGTTTGTGCTCATGATAGAGTTTGATGCTTACCAGGCCTTACAGCAATGTGGTCAGGCTGGTACCCTCACCTCTTTGCACACATGCCACCTTCTCAGTGAGGCCTATTCTGACCACCTTACTTTAAAATGCACACACCTGCCCCCTGGTACTTCTGATCCTTCTTTCCCTGCTCTATCTTTTTCCCATAGCTCTTTTTCTTCCTCATAGCACTTTTATTACCTAATATATAATACCTTATTTATTATATTTGTTCATTTTTCTGTCTTCCCCCACTAGAGCATCGGCTCCATGAGAGCAGAGATTTTATTATTTTTATTGATATCTTCCAACCACCTGGTGTGCCCAGCCCAAAATAGGCATTCAATAAATATTTATTAAATTGTGGAGACTCAACACTGTGTAACTCTTTTCTTACGGGCTTTTTCTTTTTCAGCTTTTCTCTTTTCCTTATAGTATGATTTTTTCCAGAAAATAGTAATTCATTCTCCGGCCTTGGAGGCATGGGGCGGGGGATAGGAGGTGGGATGTGGAAGGAGCTTCAGGGTGATCTGCCTGGGAGTCAGCATCCTTATAGCTGAGCAAGATGAAGGGAGCTGAGGTTCACTGTTAAGTATGTAGATGTTTACTCACTTTTTTAAAAAAAAAATAAGGTGCTGCCATCTAGTCTTGCTTTATCTGAATCTAGAGCCTCCCTTCTTTAACTTGTACTGATAGTATAAACTTGTAGTTTTCTGTAGGAGTAGGGAAGGGATGGTCACCTGCCTACTTAAACTGGGGGCTGGTGAGAATCTTGGCATCAAACTATTCCTTATATGGACTTCAGCTAGTTTTATTGTTTGCTTTGTTCATTTTTAACCTAACCTTGGCACCCCTACCTTCAGAACTACCTGGTGCTTTCAGTTTCAGAGATATTAGGGTACAATGCACCTTGCTTCTTCTTAACCTCTCCTATTCCCTTTGCATTTGTGGATTTATTCATTTTTCAGATTCTTCAGCTGTCATTTTCGTTGGGTTTTGGGAATCCATTATTTCCTAAACTATTTTTCAAAGCATTTGTTAATTATATTTGTCAAAATGGTATGTGCATAAGAATTGATGGATGATTAGATATATTTCCTGAATATAAAATACATTAGTTTCCAATAAATTGATCATTTTCTCTTACTACACCTGTCACGGTTTCCAGTATCCAGTACATAGTAAGTGTACGGTTTGTTGAGTGATGAACAGATTTGACTACTGGATTCAAGCTGTAGTGTGATGGCATTTTAATATATTGCTTGGAAAGTTTGAGGGTAAAAGTACTTTGCATGTGCTTATGTACTTGTGTGTTTTCTAGTGTCAAGAGAGATTTGAAAAAAGGTATCTACAGTTAGCATTTAAGGGATAGAGTGCAGGGATTCGAAAGTGGAGGCCAAGAGTTGAGAATAGTTGTCCTCATTAACCATGAGTGCTAGGTTTCTGAAAATGAAACAAACAAAATCTTGGTAAAAGATTAGGTAGTTACTGAACTTCAGACTTAAAGAAAAGTTAGTTGGGGGGACCAGGATCTCATGTGACAAACCAAAAGTTCTTTTATTATTCTTATATTTACAAATATAAAAAGAATTCACTAAAGAGCATACCTAAGATGCTTGACCCATTTTAAATGACATCCAATTAGTGTCTCTTTGCCATCTCTTGATCTTTGGAATATTTTCAGAGTCAGTTTCGTGCACAGTGTAAATTTGCTTTTGCCTTACTGCAGGTTATATGGCTAAAACGTAGGTCAAGGACCACTCAACATGAGGCTGAAGAGGTAAGCAGAGACTAGATCACACAGGGCATTGTCAACCGTGTTAAGGATCATGGGTTTGTTTTTACTATAATGAGAAACTAACGAAAGGTTTTTCAAGTTAACATTTTTGTCAAATGACTCTGCTGCTAATCTGAGTTTGGATTAGAGGAAGACGGAAGTGGCCATGGCAAGACTAGTTGAGAGGTCACTAATAATCCTCGGCAACAGATATTGCTGAATACCTGTGCCACATTCCTCCATCTCTCTTCCTTGCCCACAGAGACCGCTTTTCACAGTAAAAAACAGAAATTGCCTGATACTCCATTTCCAACTCCCCTTTCAGTTAGTGCAGAGGCATGTGATCCAGAAATGCCCAATGGGAAATCTGATAGCTTCTGGAAAATATTTTCCTCCTTAATTAAAAGAGGAGAAAGGCTTTTTGGACATTTGTTGTATGAGAACATGACGCTTGCAGCTGCTGCAGACATCAGACACAGCAGAGCATGACAGAGCAGAAAGGTCTGGGCCTTTTTTTTAAAACTTTTAACTTTTACATGGATACAAAAAGTCGACATATCATAAGTGAACAGCTCACTGAATTTTCACAAAATAAGGACACCTATGTAATCAGCAACAAATAAAAATCCAGAAGCCTTCTTTATGCTTCCTTATGCTCCCTCAAGGCTAACCATTATTCTAACTTCTAACAATATAGATTACTTTCACCTGTTTGTTTGTTTTTTAATCTGTTTGGTTTTTGTTTTTATTTTTCAATTTTTCACTTTAAGAGATGGCATCGTATTTTGCATGTGCTCTTTTGGGTCTAGCTTCTTTTACTCACCATGTTTGTGAGAGTCATATGTTTGGGTAGTTGTAGATTGTTCATTTTCATTACTATAGAATATTATGTTTTGTGAATATACTTCAATTTATTCATTTGACTGTTGGTATATATTTGGATGGTTTGGCTAACTAGTGTTCCTGTGAGTATTTTAGTATACACACTGTTGAATATATGTATGCATTTCTGTTGGGTATATACCTCTTTGATTTGTAGTAGCTCTTTAAATAGTCAAGATAGGTGTCCTTTTCTATACATATATACATTTCTATACATTTCCCAGTCAGTGGCTTGTTATTTCCACTCTCTTAATGGTATCTTTTGATGAACAAAAGTTCTTAATTCTAAGATAGTTAATAAGTATTTGTTGGTTGGTGCTTTTTGTGTCCTGTTTAAGAAAATTTTATCTACTCCAAAGTTTCAAAGATATTTTATTTTCTTTTGGAAGTTTTATTATTTTACCTTTGATATTTAAATCCAAATTCATCTGGAGCTGATTTTTGTTTATGGGGAGAAGTGAAGTCAAGATTATTATTTTTTCCCCCAAATGGAAATCCAATTCATCAGCATTGCTTGGAGAGACCCACTTTCCCTACTGCACCAATGTCATCTTTGACAAAAATCAGATGACTGTAAATGTGTGGGTCTGTTCCTGAACTCTAATCTGTTCCATTGGTCTATTAGTCTGTCTTTGCACTAATCCTACACTGTTTCAGTTATAACTTTATGTTGACCTTATATCCAGTGACCTTGCTAATTAACCTTTCTTATTAATTCTAATAGTTTATAGATTCTTTTTGTATTTTCTAGATGTGCAGTCATATAATTTACAAATAATGTTATTTTTTCTTCCCTTCCAATCCTTGTTCATCTTCTCTTTCCTTCTACCCCTCTCCCCTCTGTTCCCTTCCATTTTCCTTGAATTATTGTACTGTTTAAGACCTCCAGTACAATGTTAAATAGAAGGGGTCATAGCGGATGATTGTTTTGTTTATAATCTCTTTATGAAAGTTTTCAATATTTCTCCATTGTATACAATGAGTACTATAGGTTGTTTGAAAGATGCTCTTTTTCATATTAGGGAGATTGCATTCTGTTCCTATTTGCTAAAAGTTTTAAGATCATAAATGGGTATTGAATTTGTCAAATGCCGCTTTTGTGTCTAACAAGATGATCATATGATTTTTCTCCTTTTTTTCTATTAATAAAGTCAATTACATTGATTAATTTTTAAATGATAATCCAACCTTGCATACCTGGACTAAACTCCACCTGGTTTGATTTGATTTGCTAGTAATTTGTTCTAGATTTTTTTCATTTGTGTTTCATGAGAGAGATTAGTCTGTAATTTTTCTTTCTTATACTTTCCAACTATTGGAAACAAAGTATTCTGGCCTCATAAAAAACATTTTTAAAATGTCTCTCCCTTTTCTATTCTCTAAGCATTTGTGCAGAATTGATATCATTTCTTTAAATATTTGGAAGAATTGAATGGTAATGCCATCTGGACCTGGAGTTTTGTGATGGATTTTAAATTATGAGGCAGTTTCCTTAATAGATATAGTTCTATTCAGATTTTCTATTTCTCCTTTTCGTTAGCCTTGATAAATTGTATTTTTCAAGGAATTTGTTGACTCTGTCTTCTGATATATATGATCTGTTCAATCTGACAAATTTCTAATTGCAGATATTTTCAGCTCTACCATTTCCATTTTAAAAGTATATTCCAATTCTCAGATGAAATTATTTCATTTATTCGTCTTTCCCTCTTATTTCTTTTTTTTTTTTTTTTTTTGCGGTACGCGGGCCTCTCACTGCTGTGGCCTCTCCTGTTGTGGAGCACAGGCTCCGGACGCGCAGGCTCAGCGGCCATGGCTCACGGGCCGAGCCGCTCCGCGGCATGTGGGATCTTCCCAGACCGTGGCACGAACCCGTGTCCCCTGCATCGGCAGGCGGACTCCCAACCACTGCGCCACCAGGGAAGCCCTCCCTCTTATTTCTTAACTCTGTTAATAATAGTAATTTTTGATTGATTGCTAGACTAGACTCTAGATCTGTGCTGTTCAGTAGAGTATCCACTAGCTGCATGTGGCTTTTGGCTAATCTTAATTGAGATGTGGTATAAGTGTAAAATGCTGGATTTTGGAGACTTGGTACAACAACAAAAAAAGGCTGTAAAGTAGCTCAGTAACTTTTTATATTGATCACATGTTGAAGTGATATTCTGGATACTCTAAATATAAAATTAATTTGTGCTCTTTGTGCATTTGAAAATGTAGCTATTAGAAAATTTTAAACTACATATATGCCTCACATTTGTGACCCACACACTTTTTCTATAGGACAGTGCCACTCTAGATGCTGTTTTCTTTTTCTAGAGAGTTCGATTTTCCAGAGCTAGGTGGATGGGCTGAGAAGCTTTACTCCTCTCAGCCTTCAAGTTGAGTTGACTTGCGGCTGTACTGCAGCTTTGGTAAGGTTCCATCTGCTTCTGTTCTGTAATACCCCTATGTCATGGCCACTCAAGGCTGTCATTTAGGGGCCTGGTGTGTTCACTGGGCAAATTCTAGACTCTCAGACTTGTTTCCTCACCCCTGAGAGATTGCCAGAAACTCCGCTCTTCTGAGAGACCCCTTGATTATCCCTTCAGCCTCCCATTCCAGACAACTTCACAATGTGGCAAATATTTTGAGGGGAAAATAGGCCATGTGCTTAAAGCTCTTGAAGTCTCTAATTACATCTTTTCTGAAAGACCACTAGTCATAGCTCTGCATGTTTCTCTGACTTCAAGAAGCAACCCTCTATCTGGGCAAAACCATGATTTGCAGCATCTTACCTCATCCTACAATCAACAAATGCCCCCATGGTTAAAGTGGGTACAGAAAGACCAGCAACCTCTCTGAGGTTCTCTCCTCACCAGAACCTGGCATCCTCTAGTCCTCTTTGTTTTAGCAGCTCTCTGATAACTCTAAAGTGATGATTTAAAAAATTTTACCTATAGTTATCCTCAGTAGGAACACTGTCTGCTTCAAACTACTTCATTCTCTTGGATTTAAAAGAGATATACTTAAAGTCCAGACCTCTCTGGTGTGGCTTCTATCGTGGAATCTTTCTACCTTGCCTTGCCTTGCCTTCTATAGATAATGCTATCCTTTGCTCTAGAACCTTTAAAAGTTACCTCTTAAAAAAGAGAATATAAAATTTTGAATCGTCAGCATATAGCCATTTAAGGTATCTGAAGTCAGGGGTCTGGATTTGATCGTATAGGACAGTTGTATAGATTAAACTCTGTATTGTGAGACTAGTTTTAGGTCAGAACTGTGAGGAGTGCAACACTTAAGGAAGAGAAAGAGGAATCTCCAGAAAGACAAAGAAGAGATGAGAAAGGTAGGAGGAATATCAGAAGAAGGTGAAGTCACAGAGTCCACAAGAAGAGAACATTTCAATAAAGAGGGTGCATCAAATTATGTAGAAAGGGTAAGAAAATTTGAAGTGAAAAGGACCCTGTGGATTTAGCAGTAATGAAATTTATATTATCTTATTACCTTACAACATTCTTATGAAGAAAGCATAAAAATTATATGAGAATAAAATTTATCCTAATCTTATTTATGATCTACAAAAATGACGATTTCATATGATTCAGCCTGATAGATGGAGAAGTAAAGGTTTACCAAAGAGAAGTAATTTGCTTAAACTCAAGAGTAGACACGAAATTCAAATCTTGTTCTTTTGACATCTGGTCCTATGTCCTTTGCACTGCACTACATATTTTTATCTATTGCTATCATTTCTTAATTATTCATTACTTAGATAAGTCTTTTCTCCCTCTTTTTTTTGTGGTACGCGGGCCTCTCACTGCTGTGGCCTCTCCCGCTGCGGAGCACAGGCTCAGCGGCCATGGCCCACAGGCCCAGCCGCTCCACAGCATGTGGGATCCTGGGGCACGAACCCGCATCCCTTGCATCAGCAGGCGGACTCTCAACCACTGCGCCACCCGGGAAGCCCTTTTCTCCCTCTTTTTACAAAACGAAATCATAATTTTATTATGTGCGCATGTATTTGTTTATATTGGCTATTTTTCTTTTCTTTGTCTTAAAGGGACATTATTATTTTTTCCAGTTTTATTGAGAAATAATTGGCACCCATCACTGTATAAGTTTAAGGTGTACAGCATGATGGTTTGATTTACTTATATTGTGAAATGATTACCACCATAGGTTTAGTTAACATCCATCATCTCATGTATTGATAGATGGTGAAAAGAAGAAAAAAAGATTCTCCTTGTGATGAGAACTCTTAGACCTACTCTCTTAACAACTTTCCTAGGTATCACACAGCAGTGTTAGCTATGGTTTTCATGGTGTACATTACATCCCTAGCATGTATTTATCTTATCTGTTTTTCTTTTTTTTTGGTTTTTTTTTTGCGGTACGCGGCCCTCTCACTGTCGTGGCCTCTCCCATTGCGGAGCACAGGCTCCGGACGCGCAGGCTCAGCGGCCATGGCTCACCGGCCCAGCCGCTCCGCAGCATGTGAGATCCTCCCGGACCGGGGCACGAACCCGCGTCCCCTGCACCGGCAGGCGGACTCTCAACCACTGCGCCACCAGGGAAGCCCTGTTTTTCTTTTTAATGATAGTTAAGTCTGGTTAACTTGTTGTTGTCCTCCAAAGATGTTCTGCAATTTCTTCTTAACATTTCTTTACCATTTTGGCTTTTGATGAAATTATTGTTTTTAATTGACATTGACTTCAAATGTAATTCAGAATTGTTCATGTAGATTAGAATACTCTCTAGGTCTTGTCTTTTTGTTATGCCTCTTTTTTTTTTAAACAAGTAACTTTAAGACCAGTTAAACTATGTAAGCTTAACTCTCCAGGAACTCTTTCTGGAGGAAATTTCTCTACGTAGAAACTTTTTCAGACTTACAAGTCCAGAATTAATATCTTGACCCTCTGTAATAGAGTGACTGACTTTGACCTTCTGAGGTGGTCCCTTCTTCACTAGGGTAAAAGAGCTTGCTTTCCATAGTGAGCTCTTTGAGTTGGATTCTGTCTTTCTTGTTAAGGTGCCTTTGTGGTATCCTTACTTTTAACACATTTGGAACTTCTGAAGTTTCTTTTGGATCATTTTAGACTTTCTTTTGCTACAAGTAGGTCATGATTGCTGTTAACTGGTTCTGTTCCTTCCTAAGTGAAAGAATGGTTAAAATGCCAGGATCTGCTGCTTCTTGTGGTAACAGTTCTCACATTGAGGTTCTATAGAATTTCATCAAGTCACAGCTATGGTTAATGAAGGAGCAGAAGGTAGTGAGAGTGGAGAGCAGAGGGCAACTTTCTTGAAGCAACTTTCAAGTCATTGTTCTTTATTCTATTTATTTTCCAGGGATATGTGATTAACAATAGGAAGGAACATGTGAACAGCTTTGTATTTAATATTTGATGTTATTTTATTTTATTTTATTTTGCGATATGTGGGCCCCTCACTGTTGTGGCCTCTCCCGCTGTGGAGCACAGGCTCCGGACGCGCAGGCTCAGCGGCCATGACTCAAGGGCCCAGCCGCTCCGCGGCACGTGGGATCCTCCCGGACTGGGGCACGAACCTGTGTCCCCTACATCGGCAGGCAGACTCTCAACCACTGCGCCACCAGGGAAGCCCTTGATGTTATTTTTATTAACAAATGACTTCTTTTTTTTTTTTTTTTTTTTTAAGGTAAGCTTTGTTTATGGTGGAGTTAATACTTATATATATCCTTAGAGGATACCCTTAAACAAATCAAAGCCAGAGTAGAGTTGTGACTTAGAGGTTGCTGATAGGGAGCAGAAGATCCTGGAGCCAGGCGGAGAGATCGCTTCATAGAGAAACTCTAATGGATTGTATTTATATACAGTTTTCACTGATAGCAGCAGATAGCAAGGAAGGAATGTTGAGGAAAGGTAGTAGCTCCTATTCCGAAGTGACTTGGTGGGCTTTGGGCTGGCAGCAGTGCTGATGTTGTGGGCCATCACATGGCTTGTCCTGCCACTAGGTGGAATACCTACTATGTAGGCTGCCCCTAAAACACACGTTTTATAAGTAAGTAATTAAATTACCAAACAAGATCATGGTCAAGTAATGAAATGAAGTGAAATGAAATGTTGAAGAAATATTTATTTCAAACTAACACTAAGAATTGGCTCAGCTTATTATAGCTGTTTGGGTTAGTTATAAACACCTGTAAAGCAGTGTTTTTTATGCAGAATTTTCACCAGTCTTATATAAAATTTTCAATATTTATTATTTATTTGCTACCCTTGCAAATAAAAAAACTAATGTTTTCTATGTAAGAAAATTACCACAAACCTAGTGGCTTAACACAACACGTATTTATTATCTCACAGTTTCTGTGAGTCAAGAGTCTAGGCTATCAAAGAATTCTTCTGAGAGAGAACTGATTTGGCAAGGTGGCGGGGGGTCACTGGTGACTTTGACAAGATTGGATTCAGTGTGTGGACAAAATTTAGATTGAAGTGGGATAAAGATAACTAGGAGGTGAAAAAAATTTTTAACTTTTAAAGGAGTTTTGCTGTGAAAAGAAATAGAATTGGGGCAGTATGTGGAAGAGGACATAGGATCAAGAAAGGGTTTTACTTTTAATGTTTAAGATGACAGATACGGCATGTTTGTAATGCTGATGACAGTGATCCAGGAGACAAGAGAAAATGATTTGGAGAGGTAGTGACTACGGTGGGAGCAGAGTCTTTGGCTGGGAAAGAAAAGGTGGGATCTATTGAGCAAATGGAGGAACCATTCTCACAAAGATGCAGGGACAGTTCAACTACAGTATAACAGCTGGTGGGAAGATGGTAATTTTTTTCTCTAATTGCTTCTATTTTCTTAGTGAAATCAGATATCAGCTCAGAGAGAGAAGATTAGAGCAGGTGTTAGGATTTGAGGGGAAGCTCAGAAACAGCTATTCCAGAGACAGTGAAAGCATATTTTCTAAAGGAATATAGTAAGAGTTTTGCATGGTGCTACATATATACTTGCATATATACTTGTCTTAAATTTAAAGTGAGAACCAGTCAGCATGTTGATTATTTTTCTCCAATAGGCATTGAACAGGAAGAGAGTTAGGTTTAACCAGGATTGTTGTGTTCTCCCTCAGAAAAGTATGAAACAGTAAGAGAGGAAATTGGATTTCAGTATATAAAGGGATTGATTATCATAATGAATTGTGGGGTATCATTGAGGAAAAATGGGAACTGAAGACATCGAATGGGTTAACGAACAGTGAAAAAGTAGATGGAATCAGTAGTCTAGCTGTTTGGCTAGGGTTGATGTTATGGCAGTGGCGTCACTTGAGAAAGCTGGTGACTTGGGCTATAGAGATGGGGATGCTTGAAGTCAAGATGTCAGCGATCTTACAGCTGCTGCCCGTAATCCAATATAGAGCATGATGGTGGGGGAGGGATAACTGAAGTGGAGTGAAGATAAAAATTATTGGAAATGAAGAAGCTGAAGAGGAGAATCTGAATCATTAAATGGATCATCTCTGTGGATATTGAAATCACCAAGAAGGAGGATTCTGTTACTGGAGCAATGGAATACAGTCAATGGCATGTTAAAATCATGTGCTGAAACTTTCTGAAACTATTCCTCTTTTGAGTTCCTCTCCCAACCACACCAAATTACAAACAGATTTTTTAATCAGGTAAATATGTTTATTGAGAAAGGCATAGATAAGACATAAACTTAATAAAATGAGAATGATCCATATTCTCACCATTATAGATATTTCCTATTTATTTTTTGGTGAATATCCTTTCAGATTTTTGTATCCATACAAAAAATCATATATATAAGATCATGCACTACATGTTATTTAGTACTTTGCTCTTTAAAACTAACCAGAGGTAGCTGCAAATAACTGCAAACATATGAAGAGATACATCATTTTGAATTGCTATCAGGTATTCCAGGGTATGGATGTACCATAATTAGTCACTGTTTTACTATTGCTGCATAACAAATCACACTAAAACTTAGTGGTGTTAAACAATAGTAATCACTTATAATCGCATGGTTTCTGTTCAGGAATTTGGAAAGAGCTTGGCTGGGCATTTCTCTCTTGGAGTCTTTCATGCAGTTGCAGTCGTATGTCAGCTAGGCTGACTGGGACTGGAGGATCCACTTCTAAAGCGGTTCACTCATATGGCTGGCAGGTTGGTGCTAATCGCTGGCTGAGGCCTTGGTTTCTTTCTACATGGGCCTCTCTATGGGGTTTCTTCTTGTCATGGGAGCTGGCTTCCCGCAGAAAGAATGATCCAACAGATGCAGGCAGAAGCTGCAGTGCCCGTTGTGACCTATCTGCAGATGGTCACTTCTGACATATTCTATTTGTTGTACAAAGTCAGCCCTGATTCACTGTAGGAGGGGACTACGCAAGGCCGTGAATTACCAGTGATCACCCTAGGGGCTGGTCACCACAACCACCCTTCTACTGGTGGCTACTTAACTTGTTTCCAAGGAATATTATTATACCTAGCATCTCTGTGCCCTGTCTTAAGTATTTCCCTGTAGTTTCAGAAGTGGCGTTGCCAAACTACTTTTCAAAAAGATTATTATACCTATTTAATTTCCAAATCAGTCTATGAGAGTATACATTCCCCTCACCCTCACCAATACTTAGTGTTTGTAATTACTTTAATCTTTGCTAATCTGATAGACATTTTATAATATAGAGAGATATAGATATAGATAGATAGATATAGTATCTATTTAATTAGTAGTGAGATTGAACAATTTCCTTGTGTCTGTTGGTCCATTGCATTTCTTTTTTTCTTATATTATTACTGATATTAGTTCTTCATTGTGAAATTTACAAGTGTTTTTTCTCACTTTGCTATTTATATTTTTATTTTCTTTTAGTCTTGTAGATATTTTTGATGTTCATGTAGTCGTCTGTTTTTTTTTTTCCATCATATTTGGGTTTTTGAATTGCTTTGAAAGGTGAACCCTACCAAAAGATTATAAACATGTTCCTGTATATTTTTTCTAATGCTCCTGTAGGTTTGTTGTTGTGATTATTAATTTATATAGTATTAAAATTAAATATTTAAGAATTTACTTTTGTGTTTGGTATAAAGTTAATATCTAAACTTTTCATTTAATCAACCAGTGTTACAGTGCTGTATTTTTTTTTTTTTTTTTTTTTTTTTTTTTTGCGGCACACGGGCCTCTCACTGTTGTGGCCTCTCCCGTCGCAGAGCATAGGCTCCGGACACGCAGGCTCAGCGGCCATGGCTCACGGGCCTAGCCGCTCCGCGGCATGTGAGATCCTCCCGGATTGGGGCACGAACCCATGTCCCCCGCATCGGCAGGCAGACTCTCAACCACTGCGCCACCAGGGAAGCCCTACAGTGCTGTATTTTGATCAATCCATCCTTTCTTCACTGTACATGTTAGTTTTCTACTCAATATCCATTCTCCCTAACCTTCTCCTGTTAGAACTCCAATTTTATTCAGCTCCCTACCCTGCAGAAAGTAGCCATGTGCTGCTACCTTCCCCAGCCCTTGGAAGTGAATCCTAATTGAGCCAAACCAATCATAGTGATTCCACTCCTCTCCTGATTGACTTAGGGATGGATATTCAATAAGAGCTTCAGGGAAGATGTGCTTGTTCTTAAAGAAGGGAACCAAGAGAGGAACAGTACTTGATTTCTTCCTCTGGAGAAGAAGTCTAGGAGAAATTAAGTTTGGGACAATGCTAGCTCACCCACACTGGAAGAACAAAAGGAAGATAGCACCTTGGTCCTAGATAGCATTTTTGAGCTTCTGAATTAACCTCTCCTGTGACTGTGTTAACTCAGGTATTTGAACTGTGTGAGGTAATAAATGTCCTCATCATTTAAGCCTCATTGAGTTAGATTTTATGTTACTTGCAGCCAAATGCATTCTGATACACCTGCAATGTGAAATGCAGTACCACACCATTTATTTAATACAGCTTTATAATAGATGTTAGTATCTGGAATTATCAGCCCTATTCCTCATCCCCATTTTTCTTTTTCACATTTTAACTCTTCCTACCCCACCCTTTTTTTCCAGAAAAACTTAATTAATATTTCTATCTCTGCTTTCTTTTTGGTTTCATCTGTCAAATGTATTTTTACCATCTGCTTGTATTTAGAATATTTCTTAATCACTGCGTTAACACACAGGTTTGTCTTTTTAAGATAATATGTAGTTACTTAGATTTTGAGGGGTTTTTTAAGTAACAGCTTTAATGAGATATAATTCACATACCGTACAATTCACTGATTTAAGATGTATACATTTTTATCACCCCCCAAAAGAAACCCTGTACTGATTAGTAGTCACTTCCCATCCTGCCCCCCAGGACTGAGCCCTAAGCAACTACCAATCCACTTTCTGTCTCTATGGATTTACCTACTTTGTACATTCATATAATAGAATCATATACAATGTGGTCCTTTATGACTGGCTTATTTCACTTATTTTCAGGGTTTATCAATGTTCTACATACATCAGTGCTTCATTTCTTTTTATTGCCAAATACAATAGTATTTGTATTGTATGCATATACCCCAATTTGTTTATCCATTTATCAGTTGCTAGACATTTGGGTTGTTTCCATCTTTGGGCTATTATGAATAATGCTGTTACAAACATCTGTGTACACATTTTTGTGTGGACATATGTTTTCATTTCTTGGATGTAAACCTAAGGGTGGAATTGCTGGATCATATGGTAACTGCATTTAATCATTTGAGGAACTGCAAGACAGTTTTCTAAAGCGGCTGAACCACTATACATTTCTACCAGCAGTGCTTTAAGGTTCCAGTGTCTCCACATGATTTGGGGGTTTTTTTGACTCTAAGAAAGAACCTGAGTTTTTATGTGTGTGCATTTTTTATCGTGGTAAATATACATAAAATTTACTGTTTTTAATCATTTTAAAGTGTATAATTCTGTGATATTTAGCATATTCACAATGTTGTGCAGGTGTCACCACCATCCACCTCCAGAACTTTTTTATCTTCTCAAACTGAAACTCCATATCCATTAAACACTAACTCCCCATTTCCTCCTCCCCCAGCCTTTGGCAGCTGCCGTTCTACTTTCTGTCCCTATGAATTTGTTTCCTCTAGGTACCTCATCTGAGTGGAATCATACAGTATTTGTTCTTTTGCCACTGGCTTATTTCACTAGCATAATATCTTCAAGAGAATCTGAGCTTTTTTAAGGTGGTGTTTGGTACATGCATCTTTCATCATATTTTATGCTGTCTATATATCATCCTGCCATGTCCTTATATAATATTATTTCCTTTTTTCCCTCTCTGTAGAGGAAATCTCTAGATTTTGAAATCAGCACCCTACTTTTAATTCTCTTATTGTTCCCTTTTGTAGTTCTTTTTATGTTATATGTGTAGTTACGTATATGACATAAAGGGAACTGTGTTGTGGTGAAGAGATTAGTGGCCAATTTTCTCTTGCCCATATTTCTTTTATTTTATTTTTTTGGTATAATATAGGATTTTGGACAAAATTATTATTACTAAATTATCTTTACATTATGTAAACATTACATTAGTGTTTAAAAGCATAGACTCGAATCTCACTGCTTGTTTTAATCACACCTCTGCCACTTGCCAGCTGTGTGACCTTGGTGAAGTTATTTAAACTTTCTGTGTCTCAGTTGCATTTGTCACATCAGGATAATAATATTACCTGCCTCATTGCTGGGATTAAATAGATTCATTTACTTAGGGCTCTTAGAGTAGTACCTGGCACATAATATGTGCTATATAAGAGTTTACTGTTATTATCATTAGCATTCTCCTTGAGGAATTATTGTTGGCATTTACATTTTATTTTATAAAAATTAATTTATTGTTTTTGGTTAACTGTGTGTGTGGTTTTTTGTTTGTTTGGTTGGTTTTTGGTTTCTTCCTCACTGCTAGGATTTTTATTATATCCTCTTTCTTCAAGTCTTATTGTCATGTTTAAGTTGTATCTGTTTGTACTACTCTGAGTAGTTTTTTCAGGTGTGATCCTCTGTCTTGTTTACCACTATATTTTCAGTCCCTAGAACATAGTTTGGCGCAAAATAGGTGTTCAATAAAGATTTGATAAATGAATGTGTGCCTGGAGTCCTTGCATATCTGTTAGGCTCTGGCAAAAGGGGGCCTTAGAAGGAAATTGCAAGGCAGGAAGAGGAAAAGGGGACTTGCTTCTTTCTGTTTGAACGCTGTTTGCTTCCCACCATCCCAGCAATGTTTCTTCACAGCAGCAGGTCCTTCTTCTAGCAAGGCTTGAGTCCAGTTTGCAGTTTCTCTGACTCTCACGGTACAGTCGTCCCTCCATACCTGCGGGGGATTGGTTCCAGGACCCCTCATGAATACCAAAATGCAAGGATGCTCAAGTCCCATCTATAAAATGGCACAGCTCAGTGGGCCCTGTGTATCCAGGGGTTCTGCATCCACGGATATGGAGGGCCAACTGTACCACCCCCTGAAGCCACACATCTGAAAAACCAGCACTGCTAGCCAGTTGGCACCCCCTCCTTGAGGTCTGTATGCCAGCCCCACAGGGCCCTTCCTCCAGAAACCCAGCACCAGCCCAGCAGCTTCCTCGTAGAGATCTAAGTTCCAATCCCTCTATGAACTTCTCAGTCTTAATTTGTCTCTTTGCTTTGTTCCCCAACCTTAGAACTGCACTTCTGGTACTTGTTCCCTCCATGATACCTTAGTATTCTCCTTGGCCTCTCCATTTCTCTAGTTAGCAACTTGATTCCTCCTTAGGGAATTCTCTCTTAAAATACCTGTGTGTCACCCTGACTGAGACAGCTTATCTGTCTTACGAAATTATGTCACCTTTCTGAAGGTAGACTCTATCAGTAACTATTCTCTATGTCAGGGATCAGCAACTGCAGCCCGTGGGCCAAATCGAGCCTGTGTCCTACTTTTGTAAGTAAAGTGTTACTCAAACATAATCACACCCATTCACTTTCATATTGTCTATAACTGTCACTTTGCAAAGGCAGAGATGAGTAGTCATGATTGAGACCACATGGTCCACACCACCTATAATGTTTGCTGTCTGGTCCTTTATAGAAAAAGTTTGCCAACCCCTATCCTACATCTATAGTTAGCAGAATTTTTGGTATTTAGTAGACATGCCAATAAAAAATGTTAAGCGAGGGAATATATGGAGGAAAGAGCCAAAAAGGGAGATGGTAAAAAGAAAGAACAAGGAGGAATATAGAAAAATTTACATTTTAATGGTGATGAAAATTTTATTTATTGAGGTCCAGATCAGATATAGGGGAAAAAAAGAAAGTTAAATTGGCAAAATTTTACCTTTCATTAATTTTCTGTTTAAAAATATAAAAAATCATGTAAATAAATTTTGCTTAAAATATATTAACCTTTTAATCGAACTGTTATAAAAAAAACATTGAAATTATATCTACTATGTGTACTTGAATTTTTTTTAATCCATGAAATAAGTTAAAATATGGCAGTATGAGAATAATAACTTTTTAGAGTTGACTGAGAATTTTAAACAGGGCACAATAGAACTGAAGTAGACACATAAGTTGGTGTTTATGACTTTTGGGCAATGTAGTTGATTGTGAAGCCATTTGAGAGATGTTAACAGCTACACATACTTTGTAATATACATTTAGTGACTGAGATCAGTAAACTTTTTATGTTCTGAAGAACTAGTTTACTGATAGTATTTATTGAATAATTTACTACATTTACAATTCCGTACATATCGTGCCCCAAATCATATGCTGTAAAATCTTAGTATAACTTCCAGTACAGTGAAGCACTTAAAAAATACTCTGAAAATAACATTGAGTCTATCAGAAATAGTGGTTGAATTTGTCAAAAACATTCTATTAGTAAGGAGTTGAGTAGAATTTTAGTTTTACTTTTTGGTCATTACTGAGATTCATTATTGTACATTTACCTAGAGAATAGATTATCCCAACCAGAGCTGCTTTCCCCCTTCTCTGAACTCCTGTGTGTATCTATTATAATAGTTTCCCGTTGTTGCTACAAAACATTACCGTACACTTAGTGGCTGAAAACAACACACAATTATTATCTTACAATTCTAAAAGTCAGAAGTCCAAAATGGGTCCAATGGACGAAAATCAAGGTGTCAGCAAGGTGCATTCTTTTTTTTTTTTTTTTTTTTTTTTTCCGATATGTGGGCCCCTCACTGTTGTGGCCTCTCCCATTGCAGAGCAACAGGCTCCGGACGCGCAGGCTCAGCGGCCATGGCTCACGGGCCCAGCCGCTCCGCGGCATGTGGGATCTTCCCCGACCGGGGCACGAACCCGTGTCCCCTGCATCGGCAGGCAGACTCTCAACCACTGCGCCACCAGGGAAGCCCCCAGGGTGCATTCTTTTTAGGAGCTCCTAAGGGAGAACGCTTCTTGCTTTTTCCAGCTTTTAGAGGATGCCCACATCCCTTGGCTTGTGGTTGCATCACTCAGCCTTTGCTTCCATCATCACGTCTCCTTTACTGTCTCTCTTATAATGACCCTGTGATTACATTGGGCCCACCCAGGTAATCCAGGATAAGCTTCCCATCCCCAAATCTTTAACTTAATCACATCTGCAAAGTCCCTTTGCCATTGTAAGTTAATGTATTCAGGGGATTTGGGGAGGAACATGGACATCTCTGGGGGCCTATTATTCTGCCTACCACATCTTTCTTATTTTGTTTAGAATCATTGAATGTCAGAGCTGAAAAGGACATTGGATGAAAACTTATCCAATCCCTTTACTTTACACATGAAGAAGCTGAATGAAACCAGAGGCTGTTTGTCTGCCTCTAAGCACTCTTTAGGTGTGAATCAGGCCTAATTTATGTTTTGTATGCCTAACTATACTTACAATAATACCTTGAACATTTTAAGTACTCAGTAACTATTTATTGCCTGAATGATTAAAAGGTTAGTGATAGAAACCAGATATATCTAGTCTCTGACTCAATTATTTCAAGTTAGTGCTAATAGAAGTTTATAAAAAGCCACTGACTGACATTACCATAAAGGGTAAAGATTCATTTATTCTTATATTTTGTAATTAAAAGGAGGAAATTATTCCTTCTTAAAAATAACTACCTTTTTTAGTATTCCATTTCTCTGTCTCTTGTTTTTCTAGAGTAACTCATGGAATCCGGATTTAGTTTCTTTGATATTCATTGCCATTGGGCTGGGTTGATAAGATAAACCTGTATTTTCTGTAATGCATATTTTTCAGCTGTGTCCAATATTTAGGACAATTTAAAAATCAATACTTATCTTTTAAAAACTATTTAATAACTTTAGGAAAAATTTTAGAAATTTAGGTTTATTTTTTTACTTATAATTTTTCTTCCCTTGTTAAGGAAGGATAGTTTGGACTCTTGGTTAAAATAAAATGAAAAAAATTTTTTTTAATTAATTAATTAATTTTTGGCTTCGTTGGGTCTACGTTGCTGCACACAGGCTTTCTCTAGCTGCAGCAAGCAGGGGCTTACTCTTTGTTGCGGTGTGCAGGTTTCTCATTGCGGTGGCTTCTCTTGTTGCGGAGTGCGGGCTCTAGGCGCGTGGGCTTCAGTAGTTGTGGCATGTGGGCTCAGTAGTTGTGGCTCGCGGGCTCTAGAGTGCAGGCTCAGTAGTTGTGGCGCACGGGCTTAGTTGCTCCGCGGCATATGTGATCTTCCCGGACCAGGGCTCGAACCCATGTCCCCTGCATTGGCAGGCAGATTCTTAACCGCTGCGCCACCAGGGAAGTCCCAATAAAATGAAAATTTTTTTAAAGTTTATCTGGCATTTCTTTTTGAAAAACATTAAAACCTAGATTTTAGGTTTAGATTGTCATTCAGATAGATGAATCACTTACTATTTTCCAAGAAAAAAAGCTTTGTCTGATACTTGTGCAATGACTGATTTTCTTTTGTTAATATTCTTGTAGTTTATATAGAATCTGATTTATTGTTATGTGAGTTTGGATATATTAGGCATGGTTCTTGAAATAAAATACACCAGAAGCATTATGTTCTAAGCATTTAGAGTCTTTTCTTACTTGTATCAGCATGGTTTTTCATTGGCCCTATACATTTATACATGTCTAAATCATATACACGTTTCTACAAATACTAAGATTGCAAATAATTCTATTTTTATTTTGTCTACAAGAATGGTACATGTAAAGTGCTTAGCAACTGTAAAAATGGACCATGGTAAAAGTGCCCAATAACTGATAATGTTTATTATATTGTCATGCTGTCCGTGAGAAAAATGTTAATTATAAGTCAACTTTAGAATACATTCATTATAATAAATTATATTCATTGGGTGAAAACATAATCTGACTTTTATTTTCTTGGCAGCAACTTGAATTGGTGGAACCAAGTGGCTGGATTCACGTTCCTTTAACTGATAATCATAAGAAGCCAACTCGCACATTCATGATACAGATTGCTGTTCTAGCCAATCATCAGAATGGAAGAGATACCCACATGAGACAAATTAAAATATACACACCCGTGGAAGAGAGCTCCATTGGTAAATTTCCTAGATGTACAACTATTGATTTCATGATGTATCGCTCCATAAGGTGACCTTGAAATAGAACAAAAGTCATTAAACATATCTTTATCTTGTCAGTAAAGATTAAATCTGGTATCTTTATTGAAAAATGGATCAATTATTTTGCAATTTTTTATGCATTGAAAAGTATTTTATTGTAACTTTAATAAATAACTTTTGGGTCATACTATGTTTATTTTCTTTAACATATAATAAAGCTCACATATTTTATAATTATTAAAATGAATTTGAGCCAATCATTAAATTTTTCCTTATATCAAAAGAAAACCAGTTGAACTGAAAATTTTTAAGGTACACACAATTTTTTACTAACTAGGTAATTATTTCATATAGTGATCATGCATTACAGTAATGATTTACTGCGTGTTTGGGAACAAAACTATGTTTTACCAATAGATAATATCTTTAATAGGCCAGAATTATTATTTTTTTCTATCCAGAGGAAGCTTCTTCTATTCATACTAGGTCCTTTTAAAAACTGTGTCATAATAAGCTTAGCATTCAGTGTGTGATGAGAACCATTCTGATTTGGGGAATGTAATTAATTGTGTCATAATTATTGTACTCCCATGAAATACTTTTAACCCTAGAGTTGTCTATATCCTGATATTATGTCAGCAATTGCCAATATAATCTGCTGTTTATTCTAATTCTAATGCTGTTTATAGAATAGTTAGTTTCAAATTTGTGTCTGACACTGAAGCATTCCCTAAGGGATAATGTAGCTCACGAAAATTTTAAAAATATATGAAATTGTTCTTTACATATAAAAATATTTTAAAGTCCCTTAAATGAGGTTTCTTTCCATGGTTTAACATGAGTCGATTTGATTCTGTATATCTCCCCCGGCACCACCGGCTACCCCATATCCTTACTTTGGGGGAGACAGAACTTCTCCATATTGGCTCTTTTTTTTTTCTTTTTGTGGTTGTGCCGTATGGCTTGTGGGAATCTTACTTCTCCGACTAGGGATCGAACCCGAGCCCTTGGCAGTGAGAGCATGGAGTCCTAACCACTGGACTGCCAGGGAATTCCCACCATATATTGGCTCTTGTTTGGGAAAGATTCCTCAGAGGTTCTTGCATTACTGGGTAGACGGAAGTCTTAAATTAGCAAAGTTTAGGAAATACTTATGTGTTTGATTTATTCTGGCAGAGTACTAATTTACATGGATGCTATAAAAAATGAAGGTTTCATTTTTTTCACTCAGCAGAATCTCAGCTCTTTTTTCTATGAGTTCCACAAAGAGTTTGTCATTTTCATTCTGTTGTCTTTAAAGTAAGAAGCATGGTAAGTGACTGTATGATCACCAAAAAGTCTGTAACCAAAACTCATTTGAGATCAGTGAGTTACTCCCAAGCATAGATGTCAGATGCTGGGAAGGGTAGAAGAAACAGATGGATAGGAATTAAAAGAAAAGGAGAGAATCAAGAAAATAAGAAGAGCAATATATACTTGGCACTGTATTGATGTTCTGCGTTAGTCTGATAAGGAAAACATTCATGTAAACAACAGGCAGAGTCTAAGAGGCAGAGAAATCTAATAAAAAGTACAGGAAGTCTTATTAGTAATAATGTTACTACTTGCTAACTGCTTTTTAAAAATTTGCTTAAAAGAAAAAAGGAGGAGGACTAATTATCATTTACCTGATCCAGTCTGTTATTTCCTACTATTAATAGTTTGTGAAAAAAACTCCCAAAATTAGGAAGAATTAAGAAGAATGTTGGGAAAATCACTATGTTTTCTAGTTCTACTCCCTTTCCCTGTTTTTCATAAACCAGCTGAGCACCTCATTAGGCATGGGAAAACTTGGTAGCCCAGGATTGTGGAGGTAATGCGTCCCCTTATTTTAAGGATTATCTGAAGTTCTGATAGACCATGTATTACATTAACAATGCATAATTATCTGAAGCAGTTTCGTTTCTCTTTTGAAAGAGCAAATTATATAGCCAACAAAAGATTTGTATCTAGAATATATAAAGAACTCTTCTTATCACTTAACAGGAAGAAGACAAACAATCCCATTAAAGTGAGCAAAAGATTTAAACAATCATTTCATCAAAGAAGACATATGATTGACAAATAAGCGTATGAAAAGATGCTCAACTTCATTGGATGTTAGTGAAATGCAAATTAAAATCATAATGAGATACCATTTCACAGCCACTAGAATGACTGTGGTTAAAATGACAACGAGGAGGGGGAAGGGGAAGCTGGGACGAAGTGAGAGAGTGGCATGGACGTATATACACTACCAAATGTAAAATAGATAGCTAGTGGGAAGCAGCTGCCTAGCACAGGGAGATCAGCTTGGTGCTTTGTGTCCCCCTAGAGGGGTGGGATAGGCAGGGTGGAAGGGAGATGCAAGAGAGGGGAGAAATGGGGATATTATGTACAGCTGATTCACTTTGTTATACAGCAGCAACTAACACAACATTGTAAAACAATTATACTCCAATAAAGATGTTAAAAAGAAAAAAAAGACAATTGCACGTGTTAGCAAAGATATGGAGGAAATGGACCTCTTGTCAGACTACTGATGAGGAGGTAATTAGTGTATAACCACTTTTGGAAAACATTTTGGTAATTTCTTAAAAAGTTAAACATATACCTGTGTATGGGTATTTACCCAAGAGAAAAGAAAGCGTATGTCCGTACAAAGACTTGCACATGAATGTTCATAGCAGCTTTATTTGTAGTACCTAAAAATTGGAAACAATGCAAATGTTGATCAATAGGAGAAGGTATAAACAAATTGTGGTAAATCCATATAATAGGATACTACTCAGCGATAAAAATAAATGAACAGTTAATACATGCGACAACATGGATACATTTACAAAATAATTATGCTGAAAGAAACCACAAAAAAGAGTATATAGTGTATGATTCTTTTTTTTTTTTTAATTCTAGAAAGTACAAACTCATCAAGTGATAGAAAGCATATTAGTGGTTGCACAGGATGGGGAGCAGACAGAAGCAAGAAGCCATGAATTATTTGGGGGGATGACAGAAATGTTCATTTTCCTGACAGTGGTACTGGTTTCACAGCTATATACATAAGCCAAAATTTATCAAATCATACGTATGTGCAGTTTATTGCATGTCAATCATACCTTAATAAAGCTGATTTAAAAATAGCTTATTCTACCTGTTTCACATAGGAATCACCCAAAGAGGCTAGATTTGACAGTTATATTTCTTACTGTATAGGATCTGAGAATAAAAAACTAACATTGAAAAGCCATCTTAACAGTTAATAAAACAATGACAGCAAATTCACGGATTCATCCGTAATCAGTATACTTTTTGAGTATTGATTGAACTGCAGTTATGAGATTTAAATATTTAAATTATACATGTAATTGAAGTATTAGACACTTTAAAAATCAGCTTATTACCTGTGGAAATACTGTCACAAGGAACTCTTTGTATAAAACTGTGGAATTTTAAAAGACAGCAGTTCACTGAAGGCTAATAAATACCCAGCTCTAAAAAGACTAATAGATATTGAATGTTGAATTAGACATAATAAGGAAACCAAAGTAAATCTGATGCAGACTTTGCTTTCCAGTTGCTTATAGTCTACTAGGGGAAATAATAGGTCTCCGATAACCAGATCAGAAATTAGACTGGTAGGATCTCTAACTGGTGGATGGAAAAGAGAGAGTTAACTTCCTATTCAGAAGTTAGAGGTGAAGCTAAAAGAAGGCATTGTGGAGGAGGTGGAACTGTAGAAAGAAAGACTATTTGTAATATCAGCTAGTTATTCACTTTTTAAGCCTATTCTTGAATCCAAACTATCATTGTTTTTACGTGAATAACAACAATTAATTTGAAACAGATGATTTGTATGTTAGGAATCCAGTGATGTTTTGTACTTTTGCTCTCGTTTGAAAGATTCCAACAATTAAAACACAGACCAATCTTGAAAAGTAATTTTAGACACCATGCCTTCTGTTCTTTTAGCCATTATGACTACTAGTTTAGTACACATTAATACACTACAGTATAAATTTTTATGAGTATAAAATTTTATAATACAAATATTTGATATGTTGCTAGTGTTTTAGAAAATTTTACTTTAAATTCTTAATAACATGTTGGCTTATTATATGTCATTTTTAATTGAATTCTTGGTTCAATTACCTTTTAAAAATGATAAAAGTTGCAAAATATGTTAAATTAAAGCATTAGGGAAAATAATACTTTGTAGTTGTGGTTATTTGGAGACACTTTTGCTTTGTGGAGCTTTTAAAACAAGTTAATCTTCTTTTGCCCACATTGTTTTGATTTTCCCCACTTCTACTATGACTCCCTAGAGTATGGTGTTTGGAAGTGTTTGCTGTACAAAGCTGTTTACCAGCCATCTACAAGGAAGCTCTCTGTGCTTCATGATCTGCCATTTAGTTGGGCCTGCTTCTGTACAATGGTGTCTAGAAAGCGTTAGAGAGAGGAAGACAACAAAGGAAAAACCTCAGGGATTAGTTTATTAATTATCCATGATAATGATTTATTCTATTAACAGGACATATCTTAAGGCTAATTAATTACAACTCCCCCCCACCATAGATCTAAGAAAATGTCTATAACCCATGGCAATTTTGTAAGAAAAGTTGAAATTATTTTTTAGTAATACTAACCAGTCTGTATTTCAGTTTTATGTGAAAGTACCCTTCCTTTTTTCTATGGCTAATCCTGCCACCATTGTTTGTCTTCTCTTGTCCTTTCTGGTTAAAAGAATCAATTTACTATTTCTCCAACATAAGCAAAATTACAGTTACACCAACTTAAAGGTATTCTATCTTCTTATGAAATCTTTTTCTGAGTGAATTGGTATTTCAGGAAATGGTATTTCACATCATGTATAATTGAAGCTCTAGTATTTAGCATCTCAGTTGTTTTCATTACTGCATTTGTGGCCATAAGCTTTCCACTGATGCAGTTCAATGGTGACCATAAGATGTTTTTCCACTATGTATTTGCTTTTCCGGTGTTGAGAGCAAATTACGATTCTCTCCCTGTGGTCCTAGAAATAACTCCCCCAACTGTTTTTATAGACTTTATTCTGAGACCAGCTCTCCTCTGTACCCTGGCATTCATCTATAGCTGGAGATCCAGATTTTAACAGATCATTTCCTGTTATTACTATAGCAGTATCAAAATACTGATCACTTACCAAGAAGCAAAGTATCCAAAACACTGAAGTAGAGAGTTCAGCCAGCTGTTTGTTTTTCAACTGTTAAAATTTATAAGAATCACATGTTAAATGAATATGGAGAAATAATGAAATAGAGGGTAGGCTCAGTAAAAGGAGGATGATAACAAGCCATCCAGCTATTAAGTTATAACACACTCAGGTGTCTACCAAGACAAAGGAAAGGAATTTTACTATTTATCTAAAAACAGTGCTTATTTTTAAGGTAGCATTCAGTAACTGATAAGAGATGCAAGGAAGTCCTTGTCATGAAATTCAGAAGTCTTCTTTCATTTTTTTCCATCATCCAGGCTGTTTAGAACAAAATTCATCATTTCTTTCTTGAAATGTTCAACTGTTAGACTGGTATTTGGGTGTAATTTTTACTCTTCTCCTTCATCTTTACATACTCAGTAACTGTAAGCCCTGCAGATTCTTTTTCCACATTAATTATCACTTTTGGTTTCACCCCATTCACATCATTCTAGGTCAGTTCAGTCTTACCAGAAAAGAAACGACACCAGATAAAACTTTCTAATGTTGCAAACTGGAATAGATGCTAACCGCCCTGTGAGTTCTTTAATACACATGCACATTTCCAGAGGTAGGAAATGAATATCACGCTAAATGAGAAGCTCCAGTGCTCTCTTACCCTGTCCAACTAGTTCTAAGCCAGTCTATTAGACCCACTCTTACTCCTAATTCTAGTTCTGAATCCCTTAGCTGCTGGTAGCTACTTCTTGTTTGTTCTCTCTTGGCCCTTTGGAATTTCACGATAAGGACTATTTTTGTAGCTCCAAACTTGTCTCCCCTCAGTGTTGTTTCCTTAGGCCACGTTGGGTAAGTTTTCTTTATTTTGATCAACTGAATAGTACTCTCTATCCTATACTATCTCTAATAACATAGCTGATCATGTTAGTAACACTGTGCCAATGAAGAAAGATAAATACAGTTTGGCATATGACATTTACTAAGGCTGGAAAGCATGCAATACATTTTATAAAGAAATATTTAGAGGGGAATAATCCACATGTCATTTTGTCATTATTAAGGATACTTGATTACTCATCCCTATTAAATAAAAAAGTTGTTGACTCTACAATGCTGTGATCAGTTGTACTGCATATAGTCTCCAGGAGAAAATTATTGCATGTTTTTTCAAACAATCAACCTATACGATTGAATGCCTTATATCCTGTGTAGAATACAAATAAGTAGAAAACGTGTTTCCTATTCAGAAAGAATTTACAGTGTAGCTGATGATAGCTAGGAACACAGAGACATTCACACATACTTAACAAAAGGTAATATTGACTGAAACAGATAAGTATTATTTTAATAAGGACAAATATCACCAATGCCCAGGGTAGTCAGTAAGGTCCTTATGGAAGAGAGAGAAATTCATGTACATAGGGGTATCTGAAGAGGCCTTCTTCTTAGGTTATGTACAAGTTGAGAAATAGTGAAGATGAAGGTCAAAGTATCACCTTCTTTTCTAATAGACAACAAATTGAGGGATGTGTTTTTAAGTCTTAGCTAATTTGGGCTTTTCTAATAATGAATCCTTAAGATTCATGTCATAGCTGGTTGCACTGAATGGGTCGGGGAGCTCCCTAGAAGGAGAATGGAACTGAGCCATATAGCTTCAATTATTCTTCCTATATTTACAAATCAAATGTTTACCTCCTTGGGGATGGAGTAAAGGGGTGGAGAGAGGCTCCGAGTAAAGGAACTGAGTTTCCTTTTAGTTGGGAATCATCAGGAGTGGGGAAGAAGTGTTCCAAAATTTATACTCTGGTTCCAGAACAATGTGTAGGTTTAAGTGGGGAGAGAGAAAATGGGAGAGCATTTTAGGCATGGAAAGCTGTACACATTTGTGAAGGAATGAGGAGGTTATATTCAGACTACAGTAAGCAGGGTGTTAACTTTAGTAACTATGTAACATCAAGTTATAAGATGGAAGAAAGGTAGGGCAGGGTGGGGTCAAAGTTTAATCTTACCCTGTTATGTATAGGGTAACTATAGTTTTATATGCATACCCTTATATTCCTCTTATATTTAATGCTATATTAAAACTTCGGAGGAGAAAAGATGCAATGTGGGCAGCCTAACACCCACCACCATTATAAGTTGTGAAGGAGACCATGGAATTAAAAACTATTTTTTGAAACTAGTTTTATGTAAGTCAAAATATTTAGTTAATATTTGCCTTACATAATTAAGATTGGACCTTGGAGAAGACTATCAGAAGTTTGCCTGGATAAACAGTTGGGTGGAAATCTGTGCTTTTCCAAAGGGCATTCCTCAGAGGATGATGCTTGTGGAATCACGGAAATGTCCACCCAGTTTGGATCCACTGTTCCATGTTCCCTCCATTCCAGACGTTTAGATAATAAAGGAAATTCTTAGAAAAATCCACTTGTAAGCAAGACCATCAGAAATCATACATACATAGCCCCAAATAAGGCTCTCAAGTGGCCATTATAAAAAATTTAAGTTCTTGGAATATGGCGTGTTATGTGTTTAAACAAAGTCATTAGTAGAAATACAACTTGATTCCTTTGGGTCCAATTTGTGCTTGTCTTACATCTAATTACTTTTGGATTCAAAAATAAGAAAGACTTCTTTTAGAAATGAAGTCTTTGAAACAGTATTAATTCATACTATAATCCCTTTTAAAGATATGTTAACTGAATCATGAAATATACTAATGATATGAAGAAACAATATAGTGTAAGCACAGTTTCTTGTTTTAAATAATAGTAAACATTTTGCATATGCTTTTTGTGTAGCTAGTGAATATAATAAGAGGAAATATTATTTTAATGGAAGGGTCCTGTGTGTGAAATTTTCTATTATTTGCAAGCTAAAAGGAAGTGACTCAGTAATATGGGAATTATATGAGCACTTGAATCCTATCTATGTAATCTTTGGCCAATTTTATCAGCCTTTTTCTTTCTTTCTCTTTTCTTTTTTTTTTTTTTTTGCGGTACGCGGGCCTCTTACTGCTGTGGCCTCTCCCGTTGCGGAGTACAGGCTCCGGACGCACAGGCTCAGCGGCCATGGCTCACAGGCCCAGCCACTCCGTGGCATGTGGGATCCTCACGGATCGGGGCACAAACCCTCATCCCCTGCGTCGGCAGGCGGACTCCCAACCACTGTGCCACTAGGGAAGCCCAGCCTTTTTCAAGTGTGTGTGTGTGTGTGTGTGTGTGTGTAGCATAACATATACAGTGAAATGCACCAAACACTAGCTCAATGAGAGTAAGGTCAAAGTGGATATCCATGTCCATGCCAGCGGGTAACATACCTTCTTGGAAGCCCTCTTCATGTCCCATCTCCACCACTATTCCCTTCCTCCTTTCCAAGATTACCCTCTACCCCTAATCAAAGAGTGTAGCTAAGTTTTACCTATGTTTAATGTACAAAAATATACATTATATCCATATGTATATACAAATGTGCAATATATTTTCTTTTGTATTGGTTTCCTTTTACTCAGCATGATTTTTGTAATATATATTTACTGTAGCATGTAGCTACAGTCTGTTCATTTTTACTGCTATATATCTAGTATTGTATTGTAGGAATATACCATAATTTATTTATTCACTCTACTGATGTTGGTTATTGTATTTTCCCATTTGAAGCTATTACAAAATAATGCTGTTATGAAATTCTAGTGCCTGTCTTTTGACTCATATCGTATGTGCATTTCCATTAGATATGTATATAGGAGCCATATAGTAGCTTGCACAGAGGGTACACGTATGCCCATCGTTTGTAGGTAATGCCTGATCACTTTCCAAAGTGTATGTATCCATTCACATGGCAACAGCAGGGAGTAAGAGCCCTGCTGCTCCCCTTACTCACCAATCTTTAGGATTGTTGATCTTTTAAATTTTAGCCACTTTGGTGAATGTAGTGTTACCTTATTGTAGTTTTAATTAGTTATTAGTTCCCTAATAACTAATGAGGTCAAGCCACTTTTCGTATGTTTGTTGTCAATTTGGATAGCCTCTTTTGTGAAGTATTCTAGTCTTTTGCTCATTTAAAAAGTTTGTCTTTATTTTCCTTATTGATCTATAAAAGTGCTTCACATATTCTGGTTATAAATGCTATGACAGTTATAAATGTTGTAACTATTTTCCCCTACTCTGTGGTTTGCCTTTTCATTCTCTTAAAGATGGGATCTCTTAATGAACAGAAATTATTTTTAATGTAAACCAATTTAATAATCTTTTCCATGATGTTAAGTGTTTTTTTGAGCAGTAAGAAGTCTTTTGCAACCTGAGCATTATGAACATATCCTCTTACATTATCTTCTAAAAGCTTTATTTGCTTTGTTGTAGATTTAGATCTGCAGTCCACCTTAGATGATAGGACTTATATTTCAATTTTTTTCTTCCCTATATGGATATCCAATCGACCCATCACCATGCACTGAAGAACATAATTTCCCATTGCTCTACAATGTCACCTTTATTTCAAATCAAGTGTCTATATCTGTATGGTATGTTTTTGAGCTCTCTATGCTATCCAATTTGTCTATTCTTGCATCAAAACCATACTGTCTTTGTTGATTTGTAATACATTTTTTTAACATCTTTATTGGAGTATAATTGCTTTACAATGGTGTGTTAGATTCTGCTTTATAACAAAGTGAATCTGCTATACATATACATATATCCCCATATCTCCTCCCTCTTGCATCTCCCTCCCACCCTCCCTATCCCACCCCTCTAGGTGGTCACAAAGCACCAAGCTGATCTCCCTGTGCTAGGCAGCTGCTTCCCACTAGCTATCTGTTTTACATTTGGTAGTGTATATATGTCCATGCCACTCTCTCACTTCGTCCCAGCTTACCCTTCCCCCTCCCTGTGTCCTCAAGTCCATTCTCTATGTCTGCGTCTTTATTCCTGTCCTGCCCCTAGGTTCTTCAGAACCACTTCTTTTTTTATTAAGATTCCATATATATGTGTTAGCATATGGTTTTTGTTTTCCTCTTTCATAGAATGAGTTTGGGAGTGTTCCTCCCTCTGCTATATTTTGGAAGAGTTTGAGAAGGATAGATGTTAGCTCTTCTCTAAATGTTTGATAGAATTCACCTGTGAAGCCATCTGGTCCTGGACTTTTGTTTGTTGGAAGATTTTTAATCACAGTTTCAATTTCAGTGCTTGTGATTGGTCTGTTCATATTTTCTATTTCTTCCTGATTCAGTCTTGGCAGGTTGTGCATTTCTAAGAATTTGTCCATTTCTACCAGGTTGTCCATTTTATTGGCATAGAGTTGCTTCTAGTAATCTCTCATGATCTTTTGTATTTCTGCTGTGTCAGTTGTTACTTCTCCTTTTTCATTTCTAATTCTATTGATTTGAGTCTTCCTTTTTTTCTTGATGAGGCTGGCTAATGGTTTATCAATTTTGTTTATCTTCTTAAAGAACCATATTTTAGTTTTATTGATCTTTGCTATCGTTTCCTTCATTTCTTTTTCATTTATTTCTGATCTAATTTTTATGATCTCTTTCCTTCTGCTAACTTTGGGGTTTTTTTGTTCTTCTTTCTCTAATTGCTTTAGGTGCAAGGTTAGGTTGTTTATTCGAGATGTTTCCTGTTTCTTAAGGTAGGATTGTATTGCTATAAACTTCCCTCTTAGAACTGTCTTTGCTGCATTCCATAGATTTTGGGTCATCGTGTCTCCATTGTCATTTGTTTCTAGGTATTTTTTAATTTCCTCTTTGATTTCTTCAGTGATCACTTCGTTTTTAAGTAGTGTATTGTTTAGCCTCCATGTGTTTGTATTTTTTACAGATCTTTTCCTGTAATTGATATCTAGTCTCATAGCATTGTGGTGGGAAAAGATACTTGAAACAATTTCAATTTTCTTAAATTTACCAGGGATTGATTTGTGACCCAAGATATGATCTATCCTGGAGAATGTTCCATGAGCACTAGAGAAAAATGTGTATTCTGTTTCTGGATGGAATGTCCCATAAATATCAATTAAGTCCATCTTGTTTAATGTATCATTTAAAGCTTGTGTTTCCTTATTTATTTTCATTTTGGATGATCTGTCCATTGGTGAAAGTGGGGTGTTAAAGTCCCCTACTATGACTGTGTTACTGTCGATGTCCCCTTTTATGGCTGTTAGTATTTGCCTTATGTATTGAGGTGCTCCTACGTTGAGTGCATAAATATTTACAATTGTTATATCTTCTTCTTGGATCGATCCCTTGATCATTATGTAGTGTCCTTTGTCTCTTGTAATAGTCTCTATTTTAAAGTCTATTTTGTCTGAGAATTGCTACTCCAGCTTTCTTCTGGTTTCCATTTGCATGAAATATCTTTTTCCATCCCCTTACTTTCAGTCTGTATGTGTCTCTAGGTCTGAAGTGGGTCTCTTGTAGACAGAAAATATATGGGTCTTGTTTTTGTATCCATTCAGCCAATCTGTGTCTTTTGGTGGGAGCATTTAGTCCATTTACATTTAAAGTAATTATCGATATGTATGCTCCTATTCCCATCTTCTTAACTGTTTTGGGTTCGTTATTGTAGGTCTTTTCCTTCTCTTGTGTTTCTTGCCTAGAGAAGTTCCTTTAGCAGTTGTTGTAGAGCTGCTTTGGTAGTGCTGAACTCTCTCAGCTTTTGCTTGTCTGTAAAGGTTTTAATTTCTCCATCAAATCTGAATGAGATCCTTGCTGGGTGGAGTAATCTTGGTTGCAGGTTTTTCTCCTTCATCACTTTAAATATGTCCTGCCAGTCCCTTCTGGCTTGCAGAGTTTCTGCTGAAAGGTCAGCTGTTAACCTTATGGGGATTCCCTTGTGTGTTATTTGTTGTTTTTCCCTTGCTGCTTTTAATATGTTTTCTTTGTATTTAATTTTTGAGTTTGATTAATATGTGTCTTGGCATATTTCTCCTTGGATTTATCCTGTATGGGACTCTCTGTGCTTCCTGAACTTGATTAACTATTTCCTTTCCCGTATTAGGGAAGTTTTCAACTATAATCTCTTCAGATATTTTCTCAGTCCCTTTCTTTTTCTCTTCTTCTTCTGCAACCCCTGTAATTTGAATGTTGGTGTGTTTAATGTTGTCCCAGAGGTCTCTGAGACTGTCTTCAGTTATTTTCATTCTTTTTTCTTTATTCTGCTCTGCAGTAGTTATTTCCATTATTTTATCTTCCAGGTCACTTATCCGTTCTTCTGCCTCCGTTATTCTGCTATTGATCCCATCTAGAGTATTTTTCATTTCATTTATTGTGTTGTTCAGCATTGTCTGTTTCATCTTTAGTTTTTCTAGGTCCTTGTTAAATGTTTCTTGCATTTTGTCTATTCTATTTCCAAGATTTTGGATCATCTTTACTCTCATTATTCTGAATTCTTTTTCAGGTAGACTGCCTATTTCCTCTTCATTTGTTAGGTCTGGTGGGTTTTTATCTTGCTCCTTCATCTGCGGTGTGTTTTTCTATCTTCTCATTTTGCTTATCTTACTGTGTTTGGGGTCTCCTTTTTGCAGCCTGGAAAAACCTCCTTTTGCAGGTTCGTAGTTCCTGTTGTTTTTGGTGTCTGTCCCCAGTGGCTAAGGTTGGTTCAGTGGGTTGTGGAGGCTTCCTGGTGGAGGGGACTAGTGCCTGTGTTCTGGTGGATGAGGCTGGATCTTGTCTTTCTGGTGGGCAGGTCCACGTCTGGTGGTGTGTTTTGGGGTGTCTGTGGATTATTATGATTTTAGGCAGCCTCTCTGCTAATGGGTGGGGTTGTGTTCCTGTCTTGCTAGTTGTTTGGCATAGGATGTCCAGCACTGTAGCTTGCTCGTTGTTGAGTGAAGCTGGGTGCTGGTGTTGAGATGGAGATCTCTGGGAGATTTTCGCTATTTGATGTTATGTGGAGCTGGGAGGTCTCTTGTGGACCAGTGTCCTGAAGTTGGCTCTCCCACCTCAGAGGCACAGCACTGACTCCTGGCTGCAGCACCAAGAGCCTTTCATCCACACGGCTCAGAATAAAAGGGAGAAAAAGTAGAAAGAAAGAATTAATAGAAGTAGAAAGAAGGAAAGAAAGGAGGGAGGGAGTGAGGAAGGAAGGAAGGAGGGAAGGAAGGAAAAAAAGAGAGAAAGAAGATAAAGTAAAATAAAGTAAGATAAAATATAATAAAGTGGGCTTCCCTGGTGGCGCAGTGGTTGAGAGTCCGCCTGCTGATGCAGGGGACACGGGTTCGTGCCCCGGTCCAGGAAGATCCCACATGCCACGGAGCGGCTGGGCCCGTGAGCCATGGCCACTGAGCCTGCGCATCCGGAACCTGTGCTCCGCAACGGGAGAGGCCACAACAGTGAGAGGCCTGCATACCGCAAAAAAAAAAAATATATATATATATATATAATAAAGTTATTAAAATAAAAAAATAATTATTAAAAAAAATTTTTTTAAAAAACGGACGGATAGAACCCTAGGACAAATGGTGGAAGCAAAGCTATACAGACAAAATCTCACACAGAAGCATACACACTCACAAAAAGAGGAAAAGGGGAAAAAATCATAAATCTTGCTTTCAAAGTCCACCTCCTTAATTTGGGATGATTCGTTGTCTATTCATGTATTCCACAGATGCAGGATACATCAAGTTGATTGTGGAGCTTTAATCAGCTGCTCTTTAGGCTGCTGGGAGAGATTTCCCTTTCTCCTCTTTGTTCTCACAGCTCCCAGGGGCTCAGCTTTGGATTTGGCCCCGCCCCTGCGTGTAGGTCGCCGGAGGGCGTCTGTTCTTCGCTCAGACAGGACGGGGTTAAAGGAGCCGCTGATTCGGGGGCTCTGGCTCACTCAGGCTGGTGGGAGGGAGGGGCATAGAGTGCGGGGCGAGCCTGCGGCGGCAGAGGGCGTCACGTTGCACCAGCCTGAGGCGCGCCGTGCGTTCTCCCGGAGGAGTTGACCCTGGATCCCGGGACCCTGGCAGTGGCGGGCTGCACAGGCTCCCCGGAAGGGGGCTGCGGATAGTGACTTGTGCTCGCACACAGGCTTCTTGGTGGCGGCAGCAGCAGCCTTAGCGTCTCAGGCCCGTCTCTGGGGTCCGCGCTTTTAGCCGCGCCTCGCGCCCGTCTCTGGAGCTCCTTTAAGCTGCGCTCTTAATCCCCTCTCCTCGCGCACCAGGAAACAAAGAGGGAAGAAAACGTCTCTTGCCTCTTCGGCAGCTCCAGACTTTTCACCGGACTCCCTCCCGGCTAGCTGTGGCGCACTAAACCCCTGCAGGCTGTGTTCACGCCGCCAGCCCCAGTCCTCTCCCGGTACTCCTACCGAAGCCCGAGCCTCAACTCCCAGCCCCGCCCGCCCCGGCGGGGGAGCAGACAAGCCTCTCGAGCTGGTGAGTGCTGTTCGGCCCTGATCCTCTGTGCGGGAATCTCTCCGCTTTGCCCTCCGCACCCCTGTTGCTGTGCTCTCCTCCTTGGCTCCGAAGCTACCCCCCTCCACCACCCGCAGTCTCCGCCCGCGAAGGGGCTTCCTAGTATGTGGAGACCTTTCCTCCTTCACGGCTCCCTCCCACTGGTGCAGGTCCCGTCCCTATCCTTTTGTCTCTGTTTATTCTTTTGCCCTACCCAGGTACGTGGGGGGTTTCTTGCCTTTTGGGAGGTCTGTGGTTTTCTGCCAGCGTTCAGTAGGTGTTCTGTAGGAGTTGTTCCACGTGTAGATGTATTTCTGGTATATCTGTGGGGAGGAAGGTGATCTCCGCGTCTTACTCTTCCGCCATCTTCCCGGAAGCCCCGAGTAAAACATTTTTCTTCACCACCACCTCTCCCAACATTCAAACTACCCTGTTAGCTTTGATATGTTGGCCAATATTCTCCAGAGCCTATGTAGGTAGTTTCTTGCTCTACGTCAATGTTTTTGCAGGTACTTTTGAGGAAGGAGCCTCAATTTACACATTTCCAAGAGGAGGCCATTTTTCCCCACAGTAGCTAACTCTTAAGTGCATTCACAACTTTTTATTATTACATGGTTTCAAAGTAATTCAGTGGCAAATAATTCAGTGTTTATATTTCTGGTTTTGCTCTGATCTTTCCTCAGAATGCAGTTATTAATCTTTCCCTTAACAGCTGTTCACCCATTTTTCATTTTTATGTGTGCTAAGGAATGCAGAATTTGTAATAGTTATCAGAATTTGGGGGAATTTTAGACTAATTAGTTATATGATAATTCTCTTGGTTATAATTATTTAGTAGTCTCTAACAGCTATTTCTATTGTGTTAACTTCTTGGGTTTTAATCTGCTGTTTTTGGGCTACAGAATCTACCTATAGTGTGTAGATAGATAGATATAGATATAGATACATGTTTTCCCTATAGATATATGTTTTCCCTTGTTTTTAAATCTTGGATTGTGAGCTGATCTTCAGCAAGGCTTTATCTATAAATTCCTATGCAGTCTGGGTTAAGAAGGTTATCCCAGGATAGCTTGGGGTTTACTTTTGTATGCTTAGGGGATCCCTGGCTTAGGACTTCGTCTTTTGTAATTTCTTGACTTGTGGCTTCCTAGACGACATGTGACATAAATCCAGTCCTCTGTGTTGTGTAGGCCCGTATTATGAATTCTCAAGAGATTTATTTTCCCCACTCAGAGCCCAACCACAGGTAAGATAGTTTCCCTATTGTCTTTTGTTTTCTTTTGCTGGTGGGCAGATTTTTTTTCTCCCGAGAGTTTAGCACTTCCAGTTTTATGTGGGGAATCTTAGTTTCAATTCTCCATCTTGCAAGAGCCAAGTTATTGTCTATCCTCTGCTTCCCCTTAGAAACCAAACTCCTAGATTGCAGCCACTCCTCCCCACCCACCATTCAGGCAAGCACAGGGTAACCTACTCATTGTCAGTCAAGTTTTCAGTTGCTTCATTATTCCTGGCACCTGGATATTTTTCTTTTATATGAGCTTAGCTGTGCTTTTTTTTTTTTAAAGTGTGTGTAACTTTTCCCAGCATTTCCAGTTGATATAGCAGGAGGGTTTTTAATGTATAATCTGCCATATTGCTGAAACTCGAATCTTGAATTCTTTCCACATCTATAAAGTTTTTTAAAAATATCATTGACTTTACTTTTCATAGTTTGAGTGGCCTTAAAATGGCATACTTTCCCTCTTTTGATTTAATAAAAAAATGGTACCTAATTCTGATATTACTAGACCTTGCCACATCGTAAATTCTACTCAGAGGCACAAAGGAAATAATTAACTGAAGATTGATAGAAGACTAGCTCTTTTATCTTGGTCTGAGAAAGTAACCTTGAGAATACATCCCATGTGAATAAATAACACCGCATTCAGTATGGTGATTACCTTGGGGCCCAGGGGAAAGAGGAATTGAGAAATGAGATCATTATGGGGGTTCAGTTACATTTGTAATGTTTTCTTTCTTAAGCTGAATAGTGTATACCCAGGGGCTTATTATATTCTTTATATTTTTAAAAATATATATCTGAAACATTTCGTAATAAAAAATGATTGTAAAAGGAATTATCGCCGTAATGAAATTGTACCATATCTTCTTTCATTCAATGGAAGATACACGGGGCATTTGTCATTGTCACGTGCATTTGTCAAGTGAAAAGATAGTAGTTTTCCATCCTCACGAGGTTAAAGAGTAAGTTACTTCAATTACTGTTAAGATTTAGTCATTTCCATATTAGACTCTGTTTCCTCATGCCTGTTAAAAATGTCATATGATGCAGCAGAGCAAATAAGCCCGTGGGCTACAGCTACTGAGCCTGCGCTCTTGAGCCCACAAGCCACAGCTACTGAGCCCACGTGCCACTACTGAAGCCCACACGCCTGGAGCCCGTGCTCCGCAACAAGAGAAGCCACCACAATGAGAAGCTCACACACTGCAACAAAGAGTAGCCCCTGCCCGCCACAACTAAAGAAAGCTCGCACTCAGCAAAGACCCAACGCAGCCAAAAATAACATAAATAAATAAATTTATAAAAAATAAAAAAATGTCGTATGACTGACCATAAATTTTAACATGTCGGGTGATCATGCTCTTTCCAACTTGGGGAGTAATTCTAGCGTTATCCAGAACAACAGGATAAATCTGGAGCATCTTCTGTGCTAAAAAGGCCTTTTTAAGTGTTTTTGCAACAAAATCCTCTGCTGATTTTCTTTGTTCATGTTGATTACAAGCGCTACTGTTTAGTGATCTTGTTCACTCACATCTCTTCACCCTGAAATAGGAAAGAGGAAGGAAGGGTTGGCATATAGAGGGACCCAGGTTCTTTCAAGTGTTTACTGAGGCCTGGTACTCTTCTTGATTCCTTGTGCAGACTCCCTCTTGTCCTCATAACAACATTAAAAATAGTTAACATGGGACTTTCCTGGTGGCACAGTGGTTAAGAATCCACCTGCCCATGCAAGGGACACGGGTTTGATCCCCAGTCCCGGAAGATACCACATGCCGTGGAGCAGCTAAGCCCGTGCGCCACAACTACTGAGCCCGCATGCTGCAACTACTCACACCCACATGCCTAGAGCCCATGCTCTGCAACAAGAGAAGCCATTGCAATGAGAAGCCTGCACACCGCAACGAAGAGTAGCCCCTGCTCACCGCAACTAGAGAAAGCCTGTGCGCAGCAACAAAGACCCAATGCAGCCAAAAATAAGTAAATAATTAATTAATTAATTTAAAAAAATAGTTAACATTAACTGAGCACTTTCTTTGTACTAGTTGTTATGATAAAGCATTCTTTGTGCATTATTGTATTTAATCCCACAATATTCCTGTAATTATCATTATCCCCTTTTTAGAATGAAGGAAACAAGTTGATTAGTTTTACTAAATTGCGCAGTTACTAAAACTAAGTTGAATATTCTAAGTAATTCTGAAGTAGCTCTCGTCTCTCTGTCAAATATATAATATATATGAAACACGCAGAGAGAGAGAGAGAACAAGCTTCTTTTGTTCTATATTACATCATCTAGTTTGGATACCACATAGCAATAACTTAATATTACTTGAGCATCAGAAAGATTGATGTAGCTGTTATGAAATGTAGGATTTAGCTGATTTCTATTTACAAGCAGTAAAATTTGAAACAGGAAAAGACAAGTAATGTTTCATCAGGGTACAGGGGTGGTTGGAGGGCAGAATACTTGTAAGAATAAACTGCCTCAGGCCGTGGTAAAATACCTATTGATGCTGATGGTATGTGTGGATAAGACAGGTATGTGGCCTCTGGTTTTATGTTTTCTGTCATACCAAAGACTATTAAAAGGATAATATTGTCCTGGGAGTCTCACCTTTGACCTAATCAAATAAAACCCTCCCCCCATCACTACTGTTAGGAGAGAGGGGGTGGTGCAGGATGGAGACACAAAGATAAAAAAAATATAAAAAGTTGCCCAGGCTATAGGAAACATCCTATTTCTTTACAGATTAAGCTCATTGCTTTTCAGAAAAAGAGAAAGAAAGAAGGAAGAAAGGAAGGAGGGAAGGAGGGATAGAGAGATGGAGAGGAGAAAAGATGGATCAAATACAGAGAAAACTATTCACTTCTATTTCTCTCTGTTACTTAGCGAAGAAGATGCTTGCATGACTCTTTTGCGACTTTATAACTTTGAAAAGAAGTCAAGTGATTTCATTTTAACAGAGCCTTGTAAATAGCAAGGGATCTCATTCCCCCAAGCTTTCTTAGAGAAACTCACGTATCTCCAAATTTCTTCTTGAACTATTCTTTCTATTTCATACTGAGGCTTGTGTTTATTTTGCACTGTTTCAGTAATTCTGGGCTTGGGACACTTAGACATTGAGGGGCCCTTCATTGGATTAGCAATAAATCATAAATGAGTAAGTATAATCTCAATTAAAATAGTAATTCCTCTGTCCAGTTTACCACTGACATGTATGTGATCGAATCTAAATCCTACTATGCAGGATTCCCGTGGTGGTCCAGTGGTAAAGAATCTGCCTTGAAATGCAAGGGACGCGGGTTCAGTCCCTGGTTGGGGAGCTAAGATCCCACACGCCTCAGGGCAACTAAGCCCGCACGCTACAACTACTGAGCTCACGCGCCTCAACTAGAGCCTGCGTGCTGCAAACTACAGAGCCCACGCACCCTGGAGCCTGTGCACCACAGCTAGAGAGAGAAAACCTGCACGCCACAACTACAGAGAAGCCCGTGTGACACAACGAAGAGCCGGTGCACCCCAACAAAGATCCCGCGTGCCGCAACTAAGACCTGACGCAGACAAAAATAAATGAAATAAATAAATAATAAATACATCTTTAAAAATAAAATAAAATAAATGCAACATAGCAGCAAGTTTTTTAAAAATCCTACGATGATAATATTATAATAATTATTAATAAATTAATAAAACATTGGCTCATAAGACCCAGAGGCATGATTATGGGTGTGAGCAGATGTCTTCTTTTGCCTTCAGAATTTCACAGGTGTCCAAAAACATTGTAAAGATGCAAGAAGGGGCCAGTCTAAGGACAGGTGCCCTGGGGTGACCAACAAAGAGCTCTGCTTGCATGAATATTTTGCTGTTTTGTAGTTTTAAAAATTCGCAATTAAACTAAAATTAGGTCTTGTGGAAAATTGTGAATCTCTTTTCTCCAAACTTTCTTAGAAAGATTCAGGCATTTTCAGTGCTCTCCCTGATGCCAGATTTTGAGCTCTCTATTGTCTGATTCCTTGGGCAGCTGCTACCTTACTACCCCTTCCCTTATGTTTCTGATGAGAAAAGTAGAAAATTTTATTAGAAATCTTGCAGTCCTTTTGAAACTCTTTCATAAAAATTTCTTTTAAAAAATGTGTGTCCATTTTCTGTACATAGAACAGGAAAGTGAATTATTCAAATATTTTGTAATGTACTTTATTGTTTACAAAGCGCATTCATGCCCATGTTTAAAGCGAATTCGTCAGGTAGTTAAGGTGGGTCGCCCCATGAGACAGATGAAGCTGAAACCACTGGTAGTAAATGACCCAGGGCTTCTGACTCCTCACCTTGCACTCTTTCCTTATTTTAATTTATTCCTTGACTAACTGCCAATGAAAGGCTTCCATTTAAATGTGGATTCTTGGGTTTTCGTATCTAATATTAACTTTTTGAAATTTTACGGAGTCATTGGAACTATAAGAGTTAATTGAGGGACAAGCAATAGTTGATGACAGTCTACCTCCATTAACTGACTTTGCTTTCTTTTCCTGTGTTTGTTCTGGGTGTCAGAAGTACAAGATCAAGTGTGAACGTAGTATGGGGAAGACTTTGTCACTAAACAAACACTTAACTGATTGCTGCTGGATGGTAGGCGTATAATAAATGGCAGCTTCAAAGAACATTTCAACATGATACAGAGGGAGATTCTTAATTCAAGATTGTAAAATTTAAACACCTTCATTAATGGGAGCCACGTGGGGCTGCACACACTTTGGGTCACTTCTTTCTAGAACTTTGGTGCTCAAGATATTCCTGTGTCATCCCATGAGAGCGGTGTTAGCTCCAAGTATGCAACTGTGATGCCCAAAGGTTGTGAACTCTAACACCATTGTGTTTATTTTTATGAGAATTAGGTCAAGATTAGCCTAAGCAGAGGCATCACATTTTTTATTATCAAAAATTTTTATATTATCAAAAATAATTAGGATCACAGCAAAATGGGAAATAAAATGTGTTTTATACTGAATCTTTACAGATGGATTTTGCAAAGGACAGTTAGTTAACCATAGATCCAACTGGGGATACATTTTTAATGATTTGCAGGTAGTTTAGGGAAAAGCTAAATAAAAAAATTCCAGCCCCAACTGCTCTTCTAAAATGGGATAAGGACTATAGCTATGAATTGAAATAACCTGTGAATTTTTCTAACCAAAATAAAAATACCAGTTATGAAATATTTCTTTTACTCATTGCCAATTCTTTAATAGTCCATTAGGTATTTCTAGGAGGTGGAGTAGTTGAAATGAAAATTTGAGCTCAGAAAGCTGAAAGGCCAGAATCTTGGATAAACTGGCTGAGGTGAGATAGAACTGGGTGTGAAAGGAGGCTTTTTCTGTGGTAGATTTGCCTTCAAACTGGGCATGTGTTTCATTTGGATAAGTCTTTGAAAGTTCCAGGAATCATTGAAAAAAGAGACTTGAAGGAACTTAGAAATAACTAGTTTAATCCTACTGCAGCCAGAGAGTAGGTCACTTCATGGAGAAGGCATTCAGTTGTTTCTGTATGACTTAGCCACACTCCACTGTCCTTTGCAGATTAAAAGTTAAGTAGCTCAACTTGGTTAAAGAATACACTCTTTTATCTATCATTCTATCTCCACGTTAGACCCTTGTTATAAAACCAGGTTTCTTGTATACTACCTCTCCTGGCCTGATCCAGAAGTTATTGATTGACTGTGTTGTCCTTTATGTCATTGTTTCTAGGGAAAGCTGGTCTTTACACTCTATTTCATTTCAGCTTCATGGTCAACATTTAAGAACATTTCAGTCTTTCTGTCATTTGAACTGGAAATGCTGGCAGTAACAGGGTTAGTAATTATACTATTGGTAATTATGTGTCCAGTAGTGAAGCTGAATATAGTTTTATTTGTTACATTTTCCTCTAGATAGTTCTAGGAGTGATTTTTCAATTCCCAGGTCCTTTTCAGAACTAGCCTTTAAAAAACAAAACAAAACAAAACCCTTAACTACAATGAAAGCAGTTCATTTGCTCATTTACAAAACAGAAACAGACTCACAGACTTAGAGAATGAACTTATGGTTACCAGGGGGAATGGTGGCGGGTAGGGATAGATTGGGAGATTGGGATTGACATGTACACACTACTGTATTTCAAATAGATAACCAACAAGGACCTACTGTATAGCACAGGGAACTCTGCTCAATATTCTGTAATAACCTAAATGGGAAGAGAATTTGAAAAAGAATGGTTACATGTATATGTATAACTGAATCACTTTGCTGTGCACCTGAAACTAACACAACATTGTTAATCAACTATGCTCCAATAAAAAAAAGTCAGAAAAGAAAGAAAGCAGTTCATTTATAAGAGCCCCTTTTTTTGGGAGCCCACTTATAACATAGGGACACTGGCATGGTATTTTTATTTTGGTTAGAAAAATTCACAAAAAATAACTTACATAGGTAGGTTAAAAAGAAGATGCACTCATATGTGGCATTATTTCATTGAGAACAATTTCATTCTAAATTATAACTTTTATTCTTTTTTTTTTTTTAATGACTGCTTCTTTAAATAGCAGCCATTCCTGGTTTCATTCTTTAAATACCACCCTAAGGAGCAAAGCTAAAATAGGTACCTTTAGCTTTTTTGTACTGTAGAGATTTTATTTTAGAAAAAAGAAATCAAATTTCCTTGGGGCAAAAATTGGAAATTTGGTTTTACACAGGGTTCTTCAAACTAGTAGCTACCCAAAGAAAAAAATGAGATAGAATTATGGAATGTTAGCTCTAAGCACCATTTAGTTTAATATCTTTACTTAACAGTCAAAGAAACTGGGACCTTATTGGCCAGCCAGTTCTCTAGTTGGTTATACAGATGGGTAGTGGGGACGTCTGTGGGGATTTCTCTTAACTCAGAATGATTCTGTTGCACCCAGTGTATTTGGTTGTATTTGGCTTCGGAAGTGGTGAAAGAAGGGAGGCTAAGAAAAAACAACCCATGACAGCTTTATGGCCAGCTCGTTAAATTAAATCCTTCGCTTGACACTGTATTGCTTTCTTTGCTGGGTGTGGATTGACAGGTATTGATGAAATGTCTTAGGTTCTAATTCAAAATGCCTGGTGACGAATTATAACTTTGACAAGTTGAGGTTATCAACAAAACACAGGGTGAGTCTATGGACCCCAGGCTGCAGCAGCCATTCTACTGCCTCTACCAAGCCTTTCTCTGTGCTTTAACAAGGATGCACTTGATCTCTTCACCCCCAAGGAACAGATCAAGTGCTTCAGTAAATATGCCATTAAGATTCTTCATTGTACTAAGCCATTAATACATACCTCAAATACGCTGGAAGCTGAGAACCTACAGCCACCCAAAGAAACATATAAATGGCCTAAAGAAATGTCTAGTGCTGTATCTACTTTGATACTTCATTATTAAATACAGTTTTAAAATTACCTTGGAAGTAATTTTTCTATGGCTTTGAATAAAACCAGAGTAGAGAAAATAGCAAATTCCTTTCCAATCTACTCTAAATTATTCCCTCTGCCACTATGGCTACTTTGTTGTGGTTCTGAGTATATTAATTCCTTGACCTTGGGCCTGAATCAGGCTAAAGTTTCCAGAGTATCTTTTCACCACCAGCTAAGCCTCTTTGAGATTTCACTTTCCTATTGAAGAAGCTAAATTAGAAGCATTTTAGAGATGTTTACTATGGATGTACTATTTTGTTCTCTGCTATTTTATTTCTTACTTTTCTGGACATAATTCTTACAGTAATAGAATAACATGGTAATAGAATTTTAAACCACATTGGACCCAAGAGATCAGTTAACTCAACTCTTCACTTTAGAAGTGAAGAAATTATAGGTCAGAAATCTGAAGGCACAGTTATTTGTGTTGCCTTTGCTGTCTTAAAGGAATTTGGTATCTGTAGCTTATTCTTTTCTTAAAACTATAAACTTATTTATCCTCTCTAATCCTTAGTCATGATTTGGTTTTCATCACCTTCTAGTGATTGATATGACGTCTGGGGTGAGAAAACTTAGGTACAAGAGATGACTTGGCCAAAGTCAGAGACTGAGGTAAGATAGAGAAAAACCTGGTGTTGAATTTACAGGTGCTAGTCCTGAGAAGCCCTTTTTAAAAAAGACTTGCACTCATTTCTTTTGATATTAAAAGAAAATTACAAATCTTCATTTTCACATTGATCTTTAATATTTCATGTGGTTCAAGAAAGACTTCTGAGAGTCAAATACATCCTGCAAATTTTGTAAAACAACCATTTAAATGGCTTACCTGGAATGATACATGGACTTATTAAGTGCAGATAATTTTATAACTCCTTTGTCTTTGTTGAGGGGAAGGGGTGGTTATGAATGACTTCAGTGAAAGACTTTAGGCTGAACTGACAGAACCAATAATGAATATGAAGGTAGGAAAAGTGTTGTCCATGGAAGTCTTCTTTGAAAAGAACCCTTGTGGTACTAATACCCAACCGTGTAAGTTGTCTGCCTCACCTTTAGAGTCATATGATGATCTCTATGTATGATACAGATTCAAGTCATTTACTAAGTTGGGTTCTCGTAACTCTTTATTAACATTTATAGTTTAAACAAAACAAAGGCCACTGCGCTTAGGCAAGCCCTTTTTTTCCTAATTAGCTCTCAGGATATATTTTATCTGAAGAATGAGCAGGTTTTAGGTATCTATTATTCAGAAACAAAATAGTTAAGAATAATGAAGTCATGGGATTGTGGATGACTTTTTACAATAAACCTGTGTTACTTTTATTATTTCGATTTTTAAAATACCAGAAATAAAAACCAAAGAAATGACATTTTATGGTGATTTTATTTTCTGATCAGATCCCTTGTTAGTGCTCCCATAAGACCATATGTCATAATACCACCACTGAATTTCATTTCTATTCAAATGCATAAGTTTTTAGGAATCCTAGACATTGGGAATACCACAGTGACCCACGGCCACGTCAACCTTGTGAAAATGTTGTAATACTCATTTGCACTGTCTTCTCCACTATATCTTAAGTTCTCCCAGGACAGAGACCATGTCTTACTCATCTTTGTATCTCCAGTTCATAGAACAGTGATGCACTCAATGAATGTCTTTTGGATGAATCTGTGAATTGAGTTCTGTAATCCTGGTGTCCATTCTGAGTTTCTTCTGGGTAGGATAAAATTTCAATTCTAAATGTATAAAACAGGGTATTGTCCTAATTCGGCATTCATATATAACTTGATACAGCTGTTAAATAAACAGGGAGGACGCTGCAAGGCATAGTAAATGGTAAGAGTATGTGCCCCTCTCCAGGCTGATGACATGGTTTGATTAACACAAACCAGGATTTTCCTTTAGAAGCTGCAGAACCTGTTGCCTATTTACTGTCAGAACAGTTTAACATCAGCTGTGCTATAACAAAAACCATTGTATTTGACAGACATTCTCCAGTATTTAAATGAACAATACTAAGTAACCCTATACAACAGGTCAACTCATTCAGCTATTGGAATGTATATTTTACAGCCAACCTACCCGGGTGGGTCCGTGGGGATACAATTCTACTTAAAAAAAAAAAAAAAAAAAAAAAATCAGACATTCACCAAAGGCTAGGCTGAACTGTTTTTACGGTCAAGGCAGCCAACTGGTGGTTTTTAAGAGTGCCTGGCCGGGAGGAAATTCCCTTCCTCCCCGTTTAGCCAAGGGGATCCTAATCCCACCTCCCAGCCTGCTGCTTGCTCAAGGTTACAGGAGTCTTGAGATTCTGAATAAAACTGCCAGCTGTCTTGACAGGAAAAGAGATAAGAGAAACATTCCTGAGAAGAGGGAGTGGCCTGAGGTAGGGGGGAACCGAGTGGAGCTCCTGGAGGAAGCCGAGGGGATAAAACCAAAAGAAGAGATACACCCACAGGACAAGTTCAGATAGGTGAACAAAGGCTGCTCAGCGCCTGGGTCGAGATAGGATAACAAGGGGAGACGAGCAGGGTGGTGCCGGAGGAGGACAGCCCAGGGGTGACCCCACTGCGTGCGTGTGTCAGGGGAGGGTGCCTTAAAGGGCTCAGCTACCCAACCTGTTTCTGCCTTTGGATCTAGGGTCTAACTCACAGGGAGAAACCACTGCTTCTACCAGTTGGGCAACTGATGTAAAAGGGCACAGACACCACCGAGACTGGCTCTCAAGCTATGGAAGCACCACAGGTACATCAGACATGCTGCTCTCTGCTCCTGAAGAAATTATTGCAAAGTATGAAGCCAGGGAACAGGTAACAGCCTTCAGAATGTCTCAGGCCCAAAGTATCTTCTGTGTTCATGGCACGGAACACTAGGGTCTCAACTAAATACTCACCTGAGTATTTGAGCAGAGTCAACATTACTTTTTGAGAAAATAATTTGGCCTTGTTTATAAGGAAAACCCTCATGTCCCATTTCTGCACCAGAGTAGAGAATGTCTAGTACAGAATGTCAGGTTCTTAAGAATTTTAAAAACATAAGGTCAGCTCTGTCACACAGGGATCCCTGATGTCAAAAATGGGGCTCTTTTTCAATGAGCACCATGGAATATCAACATCTCAGATAACCAGTAGAGAATTCAGTTATGAAGTGACAGCAGTTTGCTCACCAAAGCGTGGCTGGAATATCTGTTAGGTTTAAGAGATCTGTTAGGGCCGAGGGTCAAGTAGAAAAAAAATTGTGTTTTAATAGAAAATTAGGTCTCATCTGTAGCCTACACTTCTAGATAATCAGATTCTAGCCTGGTTCGTTGCCATGGAGCTATTTTGCGACTCTCTGTGAGTTTTACGTAACTGATAGATATGTACATTATGTCTGATCTACTAGTGTTTTTAATTTATTTCCTCTCCCACATGGAAAAACTAGTTTTGTCCCTATAAACTAGGGACTAGTTTACGCCTTATAAATTTATGTTTTGACTTTTCCTTTAAACGGTTAAACGTATGCCTGGCTCCCTCATATCATATGATTTGTTAAAAAAAAATCTTTAACACGTGTTTATAGCTCTATGGGAGTTATGATTTTACCTTTTTCTGAAAATTATCTTTTACTGTCTCTTCCGCTAGACTCTCAAAGCACTATTTCTCGACTAGGGGTAAATGGGACACTAACAGTTACATGTTTTACAAAATGTTGAAGTGACCCAAGGAATCTCTGAAGGAAATCTGTCAAGAAGAAAATTATTCCAGCCTAGCTCAAGCTCTACCGCTAGCCTGACACTTTTATTGTTTATCTTGACATTCTGGTGCTTTCTCTGGTGCCTCTGTTCTTTCCTCCTCCCCCAAATTCTTTTAGGCTTGTTCTCTCTCTGGAGAGGTAGCTTCAGGGCGTCAGGAGCGTCAATAAGGCAAAGCTTGCCAGTTCCTGCCTCTTCCTGTATGTTGCAAACTGCCCTAAGTCCTTTTTTGAAGAAGGTGGATTATATTAATCCATAAAATAATGGCTTCCCCTCGCCCCCCTCCATTTTCCAACTATCAGATAGCCAAAAGAACTGAAGGTTCCCCTGATGAAGTTGAACATGACTAATTTTATCTAAAAATGACATTTTCCGGATGTAAGGAACGGTTAAGAACTATAAAGAAAAACTTATTTTACAAATTTTGCTCAAGTGCAGAGTATCTTGGGTGTTGTGTTGTGACTTAAATATTAATGTTTGCCATTCCGTCAATGCTTACCGAGGCCCACTGTGAGCTGATAACCATGCAAGAAACTCAGCCTCCAAGACCAAGTAAAAACAAAATCTCTGTCTTCAAGGAACTCACTGGAGAAAAACGCACGTGTACAACTAACCACAAAATAGTCTGAGATCGCTGCCATGCTTCGCAGTATGAACACTATGGGAGAAACAGAAGAGGTCCAAAAAATGAGTATAATTGCTTGGTAAAGAAACTTATCTAGCATTTTAATTGAAGGGTTGTCCAATCACTTTACAGATGAGGAAACCCAAGTCCCCAAAATGTTATAGGATCGCAATTCATCCATAATATAAGCACAGATAAAAATTAAAACGGGTGATTGCACTGTGATTGAATAGCACAGACATTTCACCTCTTAAACTCTAGCTGCTATGTTGTCTGTACAGTGAATTAACCTGCAAAACGTGTTGCGGTGTTTCTAGCCTGCTTGTGAATGTAAAGGAGTCATTTGTAAAAGGCTTTTGGCAGGCTAATGTCTCAGGCCTGGGGGAGAATTTGCTGTTATCTGAGCTGTTATCTGAGCTGCAGTCTTGGGAGGTCTCCCTGGGCTAATTCGGACAATCTAGTAGCTGGGGAAGTTGGGATGGTAGTGGTGGTGATACCCCTAGCAGTGTCTGTCTCCTGGGCTGGCAAGAATTAAGCGGAGTGAGGGCTACAGCTTTTTTGGCTGAGGTTCAAGGCTGGGCTCCTATCCCAGCAGGGAGCTAGGGTGAAAACCAGAAGCTGGGCAGAAGGCCAGTCAGATCAAATGGTAGCTCATTCCCAGGAGTCTCAATTCACCTCCAGGAACACTGGACAAACTGCTTCCAGATTCTGCTCACTCATGAGAAGGAAGCTTCTAACATATGGACTGACTGAGCCATTCCCAGCTCAGGGCTGAAATGGGGAGCATCTGGGTAGGGCTGGGACACTCAGGGATTGGCAAGGATGAACACTCTCTGTCATAGACTTGGGGTTTCTTATAAAAATATACCTGTTAGGGGAGAATACAAAAAAGGATAAAGGGGAAAATTTAGAATTAACAGTGAATTTAAACACTTCGGGCTTTTCTCTGTGTGTGTGTGTGTTTGTGTGTGTGTGTGTATATGTATAAATACACATGGATATACACACATGTGTATAAATTAATTCAATATTGCATATATTATTTATTAAACTGTTTTTCCACCCGATATTTTGTGTACATTTTAAAAATTATTAAATGTATATTTTTATTAGAAATAACTTTTCTTATTACACACATATAAGGGACAGTTGTCTAATTTGATATTCCGCCCTGTTTGTATAATTAATTTTACCCCTAATCACGGAGAGAATTTAAGAGTTGAAAGGGATGTGATAGTCATCCTGTTACCCTCGTTCTACAGATGCAGAAATTGAGGTCCGATTTGATTGAGTGATTTGCAAGTTTAAACACAGCAGGTTTAAATAGAACCAAGGCTAAAATCACTCCAGGGTACTTTCTGCTGTATAGTGATACCCTGAAATATTTATTTCATGTGTGTATGGCTCGTCTGCCTTGCCAGACTACGAGTTCCTTGAGGACTGAGTTAGTATTATGTGGTACTTTGCTACTTCAAGTGTGTCTTCAGACCAGCCTTAATGGCATCATCTGGGAGCTGGTTAGAAATGCAGATTCCCGGGCTCCACCTCAGGCCTTATGAATCAGAAACTACAGCTAACAAGATGCCTAAGTGATTCATATCCACACTAAAGTTTGAGTAGCACTGAAGGAACGGTCATTAAGTATTTGTTGTTGTTATGGTGTTTGTGTCCCTGCCAAATTCATATGTTGAATAATCCCCAATGTGATGGTGTTTGGAGGAAGGTCTTTGGGAGATGATTAGGTCCCCAGGGCTGAGCCCTCCCTCTGTGAACCAGGAAGTGGGTCTTCACCAGACACTGAATCTGCTGGCATCTTGATCTTAGGCTTTCCAGCCTCCAGATCCATGAGAAACACACTTCTGTTGTTTATAAGCTACCCAGTCTCTGGTATTTTGTTATAGCATCCCCAACAGACTGAGACAGTGGTATTACTTGAGTCTTTTGTTCACAGCAATGGAAACTGACTCCAAGTACCTTAAAGCAGAAACAGGAGTAATAGCATTTGTTAGAAAGAGACTGGTGTATTGGAAACCAAACCTTAGGGATTAAGCTTCTAAGGAACCTTAGAAATGGGACCCAGTTGACCTTTTCTGTGTGGCTCTACTGTAAGTGTTATGCCCAGTTGCAGTGTCTTTCCATTCTAAGTTTTAAATGCACATGCAAGAGAAAGCGGGGTGAGACGGCGAGGGAGAGGGGGAGAAAGAGAGGGTGGGGGGGGAGAGAAAGAGAATATTTTTGCTTAAGTTAGGTTTATATTCTCTTGTTCAATGACCAAGGTGCAGGGTCATGTTGCAGCATGGACACTGGATGCCATCCCTATAGCCATAAGACATTCCTAGAGATGGGAGATCGAGAGGCAGGAGCCATTACAAAAGTTGCCTGCTGTGATTTTTGAACTAAAGTGGTCACGCTTTCCAGTAATGATTGTGCATAGATGTATGAGAAGAGCCTATTTCTAAGTCTTTCCCCCTCTGTGGCCCCTATTTCTCTGATTTTCATTGTTGCAATTTCTCCATCAAAGAGAGCGTACATTCTACTGATTTCAGCAATTAACATTTTGCTAATGACACCCAAATGCGCCTCCAGCTTGAATCTCTTTTCTGAGTTCCAGCCTCCAATCTCCAAATGTTGTGTCACTACTTAAAGTTCAACATCGCCAAATTTGGGTTCATCATATGTCCCTCCCAATTTCTTTACTTTTATCAAGATGTGACTGTTTTCCATGATAACTAGCATCTGTGGCTCCTTTCTTGTTTTCAAATGTCAAATCCTGAACTTTAAAATGTGAATTTCTTTAATATCTCCCTTGCATCCTTGCTGCCAGCCAGAATTCAAATCCTCACCCTCTCTCATTTAGATCAAGGCCTGTTGCCTTACCATGACCCTCCTCCTTTCCAGTCTTTCTGTCTCACCATTAGATTTTTCTTAGACTTTACTTGTATCATCCACTGCCTACTTCAGAAAATATTTAATATTATTTCAGGACATTTTATATATACGTCTGAGGTCATCAACACAAGATAACATTAGTAACTCAAAGATCCCCATTGTCAGCGATATACTTAAAAATTATTTGAAAAAACAATTTTCCTAGAGATACTCTATGAGATAGCCAACCCTATTAGAGATGAACAACATAGTGTTGACATAAAGAACAATATGTTATTATAACCGTTACACTATTTTTTTTTTTAGAAGATGTTGGGGGTAGGAGTTTATTAATTATTTTTGCTGTGTTGGGTCTTCGTTTCTGTGCGAGGGCTTTCTCTAGTTGTGGCAAGCGGGGGCCACTCTTCATCGCGGTGTGCGGGCCTCTCACTATCGCGGCCTCTCTTGTTGCGGAGCACAGGCTCCAGACGCGCAGGCTCAGTAGTTGTGGCTCACGGGCCCAGTTGCTCCACGGCATGTGGGATCTTCCCAGACCAGGGCCCGAACCCGTGTCCCCTGCATTGGCAGGCAGATTCTCAACCACTGCGCCACCAGGGAAACCCCAACCATTAAACTATTAAAGGAAAAACTGTTTCCTCTACTCACATAGACACTCTGACACCAAACCTGTGGGTTTTCCACACCAAGCAATTTTCCAATTGTCTGGACACCCACCTGGATGTCCTATAATTCAGTTATGACATTAACTACCTGGAGTTAGTGCAGACCCCACAGGTAAGTGCTCTGGCCCGCAAGACTTCCCCTCACTTCAGATGCCAGTCGCAAGTCCACATTGTTAACCTGTGCTTCTGACTAAATGGCTATGTCAGCATTTTCCTAGAGAGAGGAGCATGATTTTATTCAGATGCTCAAAAGCGTTCTTGACTAAGAAGGGGATGTCTTCTTCATATGTAGATTCCCAGCATCTAGCACAGAGCCTGTTATAATAATAGGTATGCAGTAATGATTTCCTACATAAGTAAAGCTTATTTGTTTATTTCTGAATTCCATTGCATTTATAGCTTTAAACTGTCAGATAATTAGTACTTAGTTATAGACTATTCTTATATTATGCATTAATTGTTATATAATTCATTCATTATTTCATTTTAGTTCATCTTTTCCGCTAATCGAGATTGTAAGGACAAAGATCCTGCCTTATGTTTCTTTTCTTTGTCCCATAGTACCCAGCACAGTACCAAGCATCTAAAATTTTTTTTAAAACTCTGGTAGTTGACTTGTTTTACAAGCTCATTAACCCAGGAATTTAATTTCTATGTAGTTAAACAGAAAATTTGAAGGGCAGATCCACAACTGGCCTGGTGATTATGATGGAGACCTGAGCAATTACTACATCATTCTAAGGCAACTTTCAGGTCTTCTCACTTATGGGGACACAGAAAAATAATTATTAATTTGATTCATGTTTTTTCACTGTCCACATATTCATTCACTGATTTATTTAACAAATATTTGTTGGGTTCCTACTATGTTTCTGGCACTGTATGAGGCACTAAAGAAATAAAAAGGTGGTTATTCCTTGCCATTGAAGAGTTCATAGCCTAGTGTAGGACCAGACCTGGAAAGATTAACTGTAATGCAATATGTCGAGTGCTGTTATGGAAATAGCTACAGGGTGCTATCAAGGAGTGAATAAATATCTATAGAAGTCATATACATCTTTATAAAAGAGGTGACATTTGAGCAAGTTTTGAAGGATACACAGTAGTTTAGGCAGACAATGAGCACAGCTTATTTCAGACAGAGACTTGGAGGCAAGGGGAAAAAAATTGTATTCATTGTATGATTGAGAAGAGGCCTGAGTTGGAGATAAATTATGGGAAGTGGGTGATTCCACGAACATTTCTGAATATACATGGCAGACACCCTACTGGGCAATGGGGATGAAGCTGTGGATCAGACAAACATAAGCCTTATCTTCTGGAACTTACAATGTAGCAGAGAGGACAGAAGTTAAGTACACAGTGCAATGCGGGCATTTAATAGGAGACCTTATTTACTCTGACAGGGAGGGAAGGTAACATGTAAGCTGAGCCCTGAAAGACATACAGGGGCTGTACAGGAGAAGTGGAAAGAGATGGGGAAGAAGATAGGAATATATAAAAAGTAACTCAAAATGGATAAATGACCTGAACATAAAAACTAAACGCTGTAAAACTCTTTGAAGAAACTGTAGGGGTAAATCTTCATGACCAGGAATTTGACAACTAATTCTTAGATATGACACCAAAAGCACAAGCAACAAAAGAAAAAAATAGATAAATAGACTTCATTAAAATTAAAAACTTTTGTGCATCAGAGGGCATTATCAAGGAAGTGAAAAGACAACATACAGAATGACAGAAAACATTGACAAAGTACATATCTGATAAGGGTTTAGTGTCCAAAATATTTAAAGAAGTCTTATAACTCAAAAAGACAAACAACCCAGTTTAAAAAATAGGCAAAGGACTTGAACAGACATTTCACCAAAACATATATACAAATGGCAACCAAGCATATGAAAGAATGCTCAAAATCATTATTCATTGGGAAATACAAATCAAAACCACATGAGATACCACTTCATACCCACTAGGATGGCTATAATCAAAATGTCAGATAATAACTAGTATTGATGAGGATATAGAGAAATTGGAACCCTCATGCATTGCTGATAAGAATGTAAAATAGTTCAGTTGCTGTGGAAAACCATTTAGTGGTTCTTCAAAAAGTTAGGAATTAAGCTACAGAGTTACCATATGACTTGCAGTTCCATGCCTAGATATATACCCAAAAGAAAGTAAAAACAGGTATTCAAGCAAGTGCATGTACAAGCACGTTCATAGCAGCATTATTCATGATATCCAAAAGATGGAGATAGCCCAGATGTTCATTGACAAATGAATGGAAAAACAAATCATGGTATAGATATACAATGGAATATTATTCAGCCACAAAAAAGGAATGAAGAACTGATACTTACCACAACATGAATGAACCTCTAAAACATGTTAAATGAGAGAAGCTGGACACTAAAGGCCACATATTGTATGATTTCATTTATTTGAATTGTGTAGAATATGCAAGTCTACAGAGACAGAGAGCAGTTTGATGGATGCTGGGAGATGAGGAGAGGGGGCAAGGGGAGAAACTGCTTACTGGGTAACGGGCTTTACTTTGACTTTTTTTTTTTTTTTTTTTGGACAAGCCCCACAGCTTGTGGGATCTTAGTTTCCAGACCAGGGAACCCACACCCTCAGCAGTGAAAGTGCAGAGTCCTAACCACTGGACCACCAGGGAATTCCCTAAAGAGTTTTACTTTGGAGTAATGGAAATGTTTTAGAAAAATATAGAGGTAGAGGCTGGACAACACTGTGAATGTACTAAATGCCACTGAATTTTTCACTTTAAAATGGTTAATTTTGTTCTATGTGAATTTCACCTCAATAAATTACTTTAAAAATTCTGTTATCAGTGATCTATAAAGCCTAGGGTGGTGGAAATTATGTGTGTGAAGGCAGGAAGGCTCTAAAAGAGTTTGAAATAAGATAATTGTGGCCAAAGCATAAAAAACTTAATAGAATCACTAAAAAGTAGGTTCTACTACTTGCCTTTGCCTATTGGCGTAGGCAGAGGCCAATACTGAGGTATTAATAGTAAGGAATTTGTTGAGGGGAAATAAGGAGAAGGATGTCATGATATAATTCATGTCTTTTAAAAGATTACTGTGCTGTGTAGAGATGTTAAGGGGTCATGGAGCGTTCAGGGAGTCTGTTTGGGAGGATATTTTAGAGATCTAAGCAAGAGACAATGGTGGCTAAATCTAGGATGATGGCAATGGGAAATAAATGGACATGAAATTGTCCACTGAGACAATATTTCTCCTAATTAGTGAGAAATAATTAGGAGCTTGATGTTTGATTAGATGTAGGGGTAGGATTGCCAAATAAAATACGGTGAAATTTCAATACTTGTGAAATAGTAATACAAAAAATTATTCATTGTTTATTGAAATTAAAATTTAGTTGAGGGTCCTGTATTTTTAATTGCTAAATCTGGTAACTCTACATGGAAGGTAGAGGAAAGAGAATTCTGACGTCTAAGTTTCTCTCACCAGCACCTGGTCGGTAATATCTGTTCTTACTGAGACTAGGAACACTGGGGGAGGAGTGTTCCAACACTTCTTGGAGGAGGGGGACATCACACATTCAATTTGAATTGCAACCGTATAGTCAGTAGACTAAGATTGGTAGAATCACTCAGGGAATGTTTGCAGAGTGAAAAGAGAAGAATGTCCAGGATGTTATAGGATCACTGGTAATTAAAAGATGATCAGAGAAAATGAAGCCAGAGTAGGAGACTGAGGAGTGGCTCCAAGACTGTAGGGTGGGATCCAGGATGGTGATGGTGTGGAAACCCAAGTGGGAGAGGGCTTCATGGAGGAAGGAGTGCTCAATAACAGGGATCCCCAACCCCTGTTGTGGTACCAGTCCATGGCCTATTAGGAACCGGGCTGCACAGCAGGAGGTGAGCAGCAGGCAAGTGAGCAAAGCTTCATCTGCTGCTCCCCATCGCTCCCCATCGCTCCCATTACCGCCTGAACCACTCCCTATTCCCCTCCCCCTGCCACTCAGTCAATAGAAAAATTATCTTCCACAAAACCTGTCCCTGGTGCCAAAAAGTTTGGAGACCTCTGCTCTATAAGGTCGAAGTTACAGAGAAGTCAAATCAATTGGGACTGAAAAGAGACAAGCAATTTTGGCAATTAGGCAATGCTGGGGGACTTAAATAAGAATTCCATCAGTGTGATGTTGTAGGGGGAGGGCTGCACAAATCTAAATTTAATGGGTTATGGAATGACCACGTAAGGAAATAGAAGAAGCTGTAAATTAGTAATTAAGGGAATTTTGCTGGAATATCTAGTCAGACAGTGGTGGTGGTAAAGAACATCAATTCTAAATTCTGTATGTTGTCTTCATCTGTTAATTTTTTCTGCAGAGCACTGAAGCAAAAAATTAAGAATCTGTTTTCTAGACTCTAGACAAACATAAAATGAAGGAATTTAGTTTTTCAAGATACTTCCTTTTGTTCTGCAGAGGAAGACCACAACTTTTTGTATGTGAATCAACTTTGATGTAAGTAGTAGTACTACAACTAGACTCTAGACAAATACAAAATGAAGTGGTTTTTCCCCTGTTCTTAAAAAAAAAAGAAAAGGTTTGTTTGCTTTTCAGTCCCAGTGATTTATTTTTTATTTTTAAAATTTTTAAATTAAAAAAAATTTCCTAATGATTTTTATAGCCACTTTTTTGAATATCTGGAGGGTTGATTAACTGTATTTATCACTTTATAATATGCAGGGCAGGTGGGTTTGTGGCTCTATGAACTAGAGATAGGAGACTGTGTCTAAATGCTAAGTCAATTAACATTGATTTGGTACATAGTGAAGCATATACCATGTTATAAGAAAAATATAACTTAAAAGCAAAGAAACATTAAACACCCAGTTAATTTATGGTGAAGCATACTTAGTTTATGATTTTGGTTAATACATAGTTTAACGAGAACAGTGTTCTGCACTCATTTTTATTAAATACTGTAGTTGTTTGCTGGGGCATGAGGTAATAACCCAAATACAATTAAAAAGACCATAAAATTATGGTCTCCACATGGGCTCCCAAGGATGGGTCTGTTTGAGGATTCTAGTCATCAGCATTGGGTGGTCTGCTATTGGTGCATGATACTTAAATACAGCTTTTTCCCCCTTAGGTCTGTAAGGTGTTAAGGTGTTTTTATAAAACCCCATAAACCCTCGTTAAACACTTTTTTTTTCATAAAGTAAACTTCAATCTTTATTTGACGTGTTTTCTATGACACTATTTTGGCATTTTAACAAATCCTTTAAAGAATCACTCTAATAATTGCATACACCTCTGGGGTGGGGGGGTGGAGGGATATTTATTCAGGTTTTTGTACATCACATGCCTGATCCACTAAGCAACAAGCACAGCATTTTGGAACATTTTAATTTAATAAAGAAAAAAGATCAAAAGAATCTCCAGGTGGAGAAAGTTAGACTAATATGGGTGTTGCATATTAACTGATTGAAAGGAAGATTTGACTACCAACTGAATTAGCTATAATTCAAATATATAAGATTATTTACTACTATGAGGGCTTCCCTAAACACTGCAGAAGAAATAGCAAGCACTTTTCCCCACCCTGATACTCATCGTTCCCTTTCCCTGATTTATATTTTCTCTAGAGCATTGCCCTCGAAAATAGTGTATAATTTATTTGTTGTGTTTACTATTTTTGTGTCTGTGAGAATGTAAGTTTTATGAGAAAGGAACTTTGTCTTTTTCTTCACTGTTGTGTATTTAATGTCTAGGACAGTGCTTGGGACATACTGGCACACAATAAATATTCATTGAATGAATGAATGAATGAATAAAGGAGTGAAGGAGTAAATTACATTCCATTTGTGTTCCAAGATGTAGCGTGAACTTCAGCTCTCTGAGTCCAGATTTCATATGCATGTAAGTTTCTCTTAAAGATCTCATTTCTCTCCCCTTTCAGTCCACATTTTGAATCACAAAATCTTGGCATCATTAATAATAATATTTGTATGTTTGTAGGAATCATGTGAAGTCAGACCATGCAGTATTTAGTATAAATGAATTTGCACCCTAGAGTTTCTTCCAAGTAAAAACAGGTGGTTATGTTAACTTTTTCTTTTTTTCTTTTTTTACTTTAAAAGAAAGAAAACACCTCAGTTCACAGCAATGTTGATATTTGCAGACTCTGTATTTCTTAAAAATATTTAACTAGGGAGGAAGATTCTGGGAAGATGGCAGAGTAAAAAGCACCAGAAATCTGTCCTCTCACCTAGACAACAGTTGCACTGGCAGATGCAATTATTTTGGAACTCTGGAGTCTGTTAAAGGCTTGCAGGGAAAGTCTTTGACAATAAATTGCAGTTAATTTTAATCAATTTCAATTCAGCACAGTAGCAGCTCCCCAGCCAAGGCAGACAGCTGTGTACTTGACCTTGGAGCAGCTTGCATGCAGCTTGCAGGAGCCAAGGTAGGCATTGAGGACTATGTCCTCTAAGTATTGAAGTTCTGTGTTCTGATTGCTTGTTCTGATCATGGAAGTGCAGACACAGAGGTGGCCAGCTATTATTTGCATCACCCCCCTCCATTGTTGCAAGCCTCTCCCTCCCTGGTTCAAGTGACTTCCAGGGGAGGTAATGAGTTGGCAACCCCCCCTTTTTTTTTTAACCCTCCTTCATTTTTCTGTTTTTCCCCTTTGGGGAGTCAGACGTTGAAGCCTAGGACATTCAAAAGCAGCTGTATATATAGAGGAAATTAGAAAGTCATTACACATGCCCAGGGAAAGGCACAGACTCAGAAGAGACCTGCAAAGACCTTAAGTTTACACCTCAGGGCAAGCTTAAAACAATCAAAATAAGACAAAAACATAAACCAGCAAGCCCTTGAGAAAGGAGGAGAATCTAATTTCAAGAGATACCACATTATTAGATTCAAATATCCATTTTTCAACAAAAGAAAATCTCAAGGAATATAAAGAAACAGGGAAGTATTGCCCATTCAAAGGAAATAAATAAACAAACAGAAACTGTCCTTGAGATAGACAAGAAGGTAGACATACTAGACAAAGATTTTAAAAACCACTGTTGTAAAAATACTCAACTAAAGGAAGATGTGGGGAAAGTCATAATAAACAATGCATGAACAAAATGGAAATGCCAATAAAGAGACAGAAAATTTAAAAAGATGCCCAGAAGAAATTCTACGGCTGAAAAGTACAATAACCAAAATGAAAAATTCACTGAAGGGATTCAAAGGCAGATTTCGACAGGCAGAAGGAAGATGCAGCAAACTTGAAGATAGGATAATTGGAATTATCAAGTCTGAGGAACAGGAAAAAAAAGTAAAATTAAAGAAAAGTAAACAGAGTCTAAGGGACTTGTGAGACATCATCAAGTGGACCAACTTACACATTGTGGGAGTACCAGAAGGAAAAGAAAGAAAGAAAGTGAAGGAGAGATTATTTGAAGAAATAATGGCTGGAAACCTCCAAAATTTGATGAGAGACAAGAAGATAAACATCTAAGGTTGGGAATTCCCTGGTGGTGCAGTGGTTAAGAATCTGCCTGCCAATGCAGGGGGCATGGGTTCGATCCTTGGTCTGGGAAGATCCCACATGCCATGGAACAACTAAGCCCATGCACCACAACTACTGAGCCTGCACTCTAGAGCCCACAGGCCACAACTACTGACCCCATGCGCCACAACTACTGGAGCCTGCAAGCCCTAGACCCCGCGCACCACAACTACTGAGCCCACATGCTGCAACTACTGAAGCCTGCACACTCTAGAGCATGCATGCCTCAACTACTGAGCCCATGTGCTGCAACTACTGAAGCCTGTGTGCCTAGAGCCCATGCTCCACAACAGGAGAAGCCACCACAGTGAGAAGCCCGTGCACCGCAACAAAGAGTAGCCCCCACTTGCCGCAACTAGAGAAACCCTGCATGCAGCAATGAAGACCCAACGCAGCCAAAGCAAACAAACAAAAAGAAAACACCTAAGGTCAATGAAATCCAAGTAGCATGAATTCAAAGATATCCATACTGCTATTATTATAATCGAACCGTTAAAATTCAAAGACAAAGAGAATCTTAAAAGCAGCAAGAGGAAAGCAAATGGTCACACACAAGTGGTCCTCAATAAGATTATCAGCAGATTTGTTATCAGAAAATTTGGAGGTAGGAAAGCAGTAGGTGGATATATTCAAGTGTTAAAAGAAAGAATCTGTCAACTAAGAATCCCAAGAATCCTATATCCAGCAAAACTGTCCTTGAAAAGTGAGGGAGAAATTAAGACATTCCCAGATAAACAAAATCTGAGTGAGTTCTTTACCACTAGACCTGCGCTGCAAGAACTCCTAAAGGGAGTCCTGCAGGTTGAAACAAAAAGACACTAGACAATAACTTGAAGCTTTATGAAGAAATAAAGATCTTAGTAAAGGTAAACATATGGGCAGTTATTAAAGTTAGTATTACTGTACCAATAGTCTATGACTCCACTTTTTTTGTCTTCCGCATGATTTAAGAGACTAATACATTTTTTTCATTTATTGTAAAAGCTATTATTATTATAACTTTTGTCTGTAACGTCACATTTTGTTTTCTACATAATTTCAAAAAGCTAATGCCTTTAAAAAACCAAAATATTAGTTTAAGTTTTGGACACACAGTGTAAAAAGATATAATTTTGTGACACCAGTAACTGAAAGGGGTGGGGACATAGCTATAAATGAGCAGAGTTTTTGAATGTTTTTGGAGTTAAGCCAGTGTGAATTCAAATTAGTGTTATAAGTTTAGGATGTTAAATGTAATCATCATGGTAACCACAAAGAAAATAGTTATAGAGTGTACATAAAAAGAAATTAGAAGAGAATTAAAACCTTTTACTACAGAAAAATTAACTAAATACAAAAGAGACCGTAATGCAGGAAACGAGGGGCAAGAAAGTTAAAAGGCATATAGAAAACAAATAGCAAAATGACAGAAATCCCTCTTTATTGACAATTACTTTAAATGTAAATGGATTAAACTCTCCAATCAAAAAACAGAGATTGGCAGAATGGGTTAATAAACAGATCCAACTAAATGCTGTCTACAAGAGAGACTCATTTTAGATCCAAAGACACAAATAGATTGAAAGTGCAAGAATGGAAAAAGATATTCCATGCAAATAGTAACCAAAAGTGAGCAGGGGTGGTTATATTAATATCAGACAAAATAGACTTTAAATCAGAAAAGTACAAGCGACAAATTAGGACATTATATATTAATAAAAGGTTCAATACAGCAAAAAGATATTACCATTATAAACACTTATGCACCTAATAATGGACCATCAAAATATATGAAGCAAAAATTGACAGAATTGAAGGGAGAGACATTTCTACAATAATATTTGGAGACTACAATATTTGACTCTCAATAATGGATAGAACAACCAGACAGAATATAAGTAAGGAAATAGAGGACTTGAACAACGTAATAAACCAACTAGATCTAACAGGTCTAATACAGGACACTCTACTCAATAACAACAAAATACACATTCTTCTCAAGTGAGCATGTAATGAATATTTTCCAGGATAGACATATATTAGGTCACAAATGAACTCTCAGTAGATCCAAAGATATATCATACAAAGTATCTTCTCTGACCACAACAGAATGAAGTTAAAAATCAATCACAGAATGAAAACTGGAAAATTCACAAATATGTGGAAATTAAACAACTAATGGATCACAGGAAAAAACCACAAGGGAAATTAGAAGGTACTCAGAGAGTATGATAGACTGAATGTTTGTGTTCCCCTCAAATTTTTTGAAAATCTAACCCCCAGTATGGCTGTATTTGGAGATGAGACCCTTAGGAAGTAATTAAGGTTAAATGGGGTAGTAAGTATGGGCCCTTGATCTGATAGGATTAGTATCCTTATAAGAAGAGACACCAGAGAGTTCTCTCTCTCTCTCTCTCTCTCTCCCTCCCTCTCCCCCCCTCTCTCTCCCCCCCCCCCCCCCCCCCCCCCCCGCCCTCACCAAGGAAAGGCCATGTGAAGACACACTGAGAATATGACCATCTGCAAGCCAGGAAGAGAGCTCTCACCTTGATCTTTCCAGTTTCCAGAACTGTGAGAAAATACATAATTGTTGCTTGAGCCACAGAGTCTGTAGTATTTTGTTACAGCTGTCCTGGTAGAGAGATTTTGGTACCATGAAGTATGTTGCAGCTGTAAAAATACCTGAAAATGTGGCAATGGCTTTGGAACTGGGTAATGGGTAGAGGCTGCAGATTTGGGGATACCTGCTAAAAAAAAGCCTCAGTTGCCATGAAGGGACTGTTGGTAGACATATGGATTCTGGTGAGGGATCTTAAAGCAAAGAGGAGAGCCAGAGAGAAAACCTCCATCTTCTTAGGGAATATGTAAATAATCATAAAGAAAATGTTGGTAGAAATATAGATGTTAAAGGCCATTCTGGTGAGGTCTCAGATGGAAATGAAGAACAGGATACTGGAAATTGATAAAAAGGCGATCCTTGTTATAAAGTGGCAAAGAAGTTGGCTGACTTGTGCTCTAGTAGTTTGTGGAAGATAGAAGTTGTGAACAATGAAATTGGATATTTAGCTGAGGAGATTCTAAGCACAATGTTGAAGGTGAAACCAGGGCCTCTTGACCACTTATAGTAAAATGCAAGAGGAGAGCTATGAATGAAAGAAGGAGTTGTTAAACAAAACAGAACCAGAACTTAAAGATTTGGAAAATTCTCAGCCCCTCCATATTGCAAAAAATGAGAAAGCATGTAGTAAGGAGAACACCAAGCATGTGTTTGGACTGCAGCTCAGTGAAAAGATTATGGGATTATAGGATCAGAAACCCTGCCAGTTTGAACTGAAGGGGACATGGGTGAACTAAATGAAAGGAGGCTGTTGGAATTCTTAGATTCAAGAGAAAAGGACAGTAGGGCTATTTGGCTGTGAACATGTGCTATTCTTCAAGAAAAGGGAAGAATGATCCTGAAGGTGATTCAGAGATCATCAGGCTCACGGCCTCAGTTTCAATGGCCAGACAGCCTCTGCTCAGCAGAGCTGTGGAGACAAGGTTCCTGCCTGGCAGAATTGCAGGGGTGTGACCCTTGCCCAGTAGAGCTGTGGAGATGGGTCTACCGCACCAGTAAGTCCAGAAGGTGGGACAGCCACCACAGTGGGTCCAGAAGACAGACCATCAAACAAAATACGACTATCCTTGGGCCTTAAGCTCTAATGGAATTTGCCTTGCTAGGTTTTGAACTTGCTTGGGAGCCATTGCCCCTTTCTTCCTTCCAATTTCTCTCTTTTGGAATGAGAATGTCTACTCTATGCCTGTCCCACCATTATATTTTGGAAGAACATAACTTGTCTGGTTTACAGCTGGAGAGGAATTTTGCCTCAGTATGAATTGTACCTGGAATCTCACCCATATATGATTTAGATCATTTTCAGATGAGGTTTTGGGCTTTGGACTTTGGGGCTCTTGATATGGAATGAATGTATTTGGCATGTGAGAAGGAATGAATTTGGAGGGCATAATGTTATGGACTGAATGTTTGTGTCCCCTCAAAATTCATATGTTGAAACCCTAACCCCGGTGTGACTGTATTTGGAGATGGAGCCTCTAAGGAAGCAACTAAGGTTAAATGAGGTAAGAAAGATAGGGTCCTGATCCAATAGAACTAGTGTCCTTATAAGAAGAGACATCAGAGAGCTCTGCCTGCCTCTGTCTGTCTGTCTGTTTCTCTCTCTCTCTCTCTCTCTCTCTCTCCATGGGCACAAGAAGAGTTTGTGAGAGCATGCAGTAAGAAGGCAGCAGTCTGCAACTCAAAGGGAAAGTTCTTACCAGATACCAACTCTGTTGGCACTTGATCTCCAGTCTCCAAAACTGTGAGAAAATAAATTTTTGTTGTTTAAGCCACCAATCCATGATTTTCTGTTACAACATCCCAAGCAGACTAAGACAGCGACAAATGAAAATGAAAGCACAGCATACCAAAACTTATGGGATGCAGTGAAAGCAGTGCTAAGGGGGAAATTTATGGTTATAAACACTTACATTAAAAACCTAAAAAATACTTTAAATCAATAACCTTAACTTTACAACTTATGGAACTAGAAAAAAGAAGAACAAACTAAACTCAAAGTTAGAAGAAGGAAGGAAATAATAAAGAGTAGAACACAGATAAATGAAATTGAAACTAGAAAATCAGTAGAGAAAAATCAACAAAACCAAAAGTTGGTTCTTCACAATGATCAACAAAATGGACAAACTGTTAGATAGATTGACTAAAAAAATAAAGAGAGAAGACTCAAATTACCAAAATCAGAAATGAAAGTGGGAATATTACTACTGACTATAGGATTAAAAGGATTATAAAAGAGTACTATGAGTGATTGTATGCCAACAAATTGGATACTTAGATGAAATGAACAAATTCTTAGAAACACAAAACCTACCAAGACTGAATCATGAATTAGAAGATCTGAACAAACCTATAACTCGTAATGAAATTGAATCATTAATCAAAAATTTCCTAACAAGAGAAGCCCTGGACCTGGTGGCTACACTGGTGAATTCTACCAAACATTTAAATAAGAACTAATATCAATCCTCAAATTTTCCAAAAATTGATGAGAAAGAAATACTTCCTAACTCATTCTATGAAGCTAGCCTGATAACAAAGCCAGACAAAGAAACTACAAGAAAAAAAAAAAATGTAGACCAATATCTTATGAATGCTGATGCAAAAATTGTCAACAAAATACTAATAAACTGAATTCAACAGTACATTAAAAGGATTATACACCATCACCAAATGGGATTATTTCTGGAGTGCAAGAATAATTTAACATATGAAAATCAATCAGTGTAATATACCACATTAACAGAATGAAGGAAAAAAATCCATATGATCATCTCAATTGAGGCAGAAAAAGCATCTGACAAAATTCAATACCCTTTCATGATGAAACCATTCAACAAACTAGGAACAGAACGAAACTACTGTAAAGCATAATAAAAATAGTATATGAAAAATCCACAGCGAACATCATTCTCAATCATGAAAGGCTGAATTATTTTCCTCTAAGATCAGGAAAAAAGTAAGCATGCCTGGTTTTGCCACTTCTATTCAACATAGTAATGTCCTAGCCAGAGAAATTAAGCAAGAAAAAGAAATAAAAGGCATCCAAATTTGAAAGGAAGATTATCTCTGTAGATGTAGATTATTTTTCTGCCCAGGGTTCTAGGATGATATACTTTATTTCTCTAACTCAGTAAGTAGAATTTCTCTAGTTTTTATTTTATTTTTTTATAAAGAAGCACTCCTGGATCCCTGATGTTATGCCAGTTTTACCTCCCTGGGTAAAGGTCTATCCTTGAATTTCTTTTCTTTCCCAGGCTTGAAATTCTAGCTCCTAGACAGTAAGACTCATCACTAGTCCTGATTACCTATTGAGCCCCATATTTTTGGCTTCAGCTTACCACTTGTATTAGTTTGATAGGGCTGCTGTAACAAAGTACCACAGATTGGGTGGCTTAAACAGCAAAAGTTTATTGTCTCACAGTTCTGGAGGTTAGAAGTCTGAGATCAAAGTGTCAGCAGGGTTGGTTCCTTCTGAGGGCTAGGAAGAAAAATCTGTTTCATGCTTCTCACCCAGTTTCTGGTTGCTTTGCTAGCAATCTTTGGTATTCTTCAGTGTGTAAGAGCATCACCCTAATCTCTGCCTTCATCTTCACATGATATCTTTTTACATGTGTGTGTCTATGTCCAAACTTCTCCTTCTTATAAAGATACCAGTCATATTGGATTAGGGACCTGCTATACTCCAGTTATGACCTTATCCTAACTTAAATACTTACATTTTCAATGAAACTATTTCCAAATCAGATCACATTCTGAGGTACTGTGGGTTAGGACTTCAATGTATGAGTGTTTGGGGGGACACAATTCAACCTATAACACTACTCTTCAAGTTCCTTCTTCATTTCTAGCACCTGCATACTTCTCATTTTAAAATTTATAACTCAGCTATTTAATTTTGTTTGATTGTACTATTTTATTCAGCATACCGGTTTATATTTGAAGTGAGGGGGCAATGTCCCACATCAGTACAGTCCACTAGTTGGCTGGAATTTTGTTCTTCCATGATTTAAATGGTGAGAAAATTAAAAAAGAATCATCAACTAATATTTTAAAAGAAATTAATAAGGGCATAAAAGAAGGAACACAAAATTTTAAAAAGATATTAGCAATAAAGAAAGGGTAGGTTTGAAAGATAACTTAGGAGAACTTCTAGAAATGAAAAATGTAGTCATTGGAAATATAAAATTCAATGGATACATTAAGCCGTATGTTAGAGACAATTGAAGAAAGAGTTAGTGAACTGAAAGATCAATCTGAGAAGGTAACAATAATGCAGCACAGAGAGGATAAATGGGGGAAAAGGTAAGAAAAGAAAAGAGTAAGAAAGGGGTTAAAACATGAATTTTAAATTAATTTAATTTTAATTTAAAATTTAAAATGAGGAGATCTAACATTTGCTTCATGAGGAGCTCCAAAAAATATAGGAGGAATAGAGAGAACTAGCAATTCCCGTATGTGAAGAGATAAAGGCAGAGACTTTTTCAGAATTGAGAAAGGCATTGATTTAGAAAATGCCAACTGTGGTTAATTCCTAATTATTCAAGAGTTGACACTTGTCCCACTTGCCTAGGTAAGGAAACGCTAAGGAATATCCTTAATTTTGTGTTGGTATTTCTGGGAAATGATTTTGTTGTGGAAGAGGTTGAAACTACTGGCTATGAAGTAAAAAGACTTATCTGAAGCCTTCTTACATTTTTCTCCATTTCCAACTTGCATTATATTACAGTAATACAAATTATGCCCTTTTAGTTATTGAACGATCCATTATCAAAGTAGAATTTAGTGCATTTGTGTTATTGAGCAGGTTAATGAATTAAATAATATATTAAGTTCAACTTTCTCTTTAAAGAAAATTTAGAAAACGTTTAGACTGAAGCTATGGCCATACATTCTTAGGGTGTTTTTACAGTGCTTAACTAGTACATGGTTCTTATTCTGAATGTAATACTTGTTTTGGAATTTAAACAATAAACAATACTTTATACATATTTTTGCTTAAAGTCACATTTTGTCATATTTGGCTGCAAAGCATATGGTAGAATCAGCACAGTGCCTCTCCAATGGAAATATGAACAGGACCACACAAAACGGTTCCACTGTGTCATTTTGTTCAATGTGGCTTCACGAAAATAAACTCTTCTCACCACAAAAACTTGCTTGTCATTTCCCACTTTTTAAAATGATCACTTTTAACTTCATTTCCAGCACCTTATCCCTTTTCTAACCGTTGTCTACTCTAAAGTGATTTGAAGATTTGTTTATTTTGCTTTGGAATCACTCATTCTTCATTTTTACCACATTTCTAACTATAAAATGCATATTAAAACATGTTAAGCTTTTGGGATAGTTTGATGTTGGTAATGTAAGATTTTTGGCTCATTCATTTAAACTTTTGTGGTATTCGTATTCGTATATTTGATATTTTTCTGTGTTCTAACTTTTAGAGATTTTCTTTTAGCACATAATTGAGAACTGGCTTAATTCTCCAGAACATTCAACTTAAACTTTATTCAGCTTTCTTTTTCAGTCTGTTTATCAGACAGTGTATTTATGGGCATTTTTTATCCAGGAATCTTAGATTTTCTTTATGCTAACCCAAGACACAGAACTGAGCTTCAAAACAGGCATGAATTACTTCCAGATATCCTAATAGGTGAGAGACAGAGTAATAGCATAATGTTCCTTGCATCAGCAGAAGGGCAAGACTTGGGCAATCATGATACCGTCTATTTCCAGTCATTCATAGCCTACACTTTCTAAAGGATAACATCCTAAACAGGACACAATATTCTAATAAGGATTTGATACAGAATATTGTTGAGGGGAATTTTAAATGCCTATTACCATTCATTTTAATACATTCTTATATCACATAATGCTTTTATTATACTTGTTTTTTCCTCAACTTCAGCACCATTGAAAATTTGGACCAGATAATTCTTTGTTGTGGGGAGATTTTGTTGTGTGTAGTATGTATAGTAGTATCCCTGGTTTCTATCCACTAGATGCCAGTAGCACCCTCCTCAATCATGACAGTCAAAAATGTCTCCAGACAAATTGCCAAATGCATCTTGCGGGGTAAAATCATCCCTGGTTGAAAATGACTGGTTTAGGGCATTATATTGCTAACTCATTCTGCTCACAGTCAAATCTAGTATTGACCCTCACTCCCAGGTGTTTTTCTTTTGTCCTTAATGTTTACCTGTCAACTGTACTTTATTCTGCATGTGAATGATTTATTTTCATTTCTAAGTAGATGTATTTTGTCTTCATTTTTCACATCATATTATAAGAAATTTACCCATTTCATCAGTCATTTGAAATTTATTTTGAACAGAATACAAACAACTGCATATATTCAATTTTTTTATTTTGAACATTAGTAAAGGTAAGAAATGTAGGGATTATCCCTGTCAAACACAGCTTAGAAGTGTTCTCCAAATTGATAATGTATCACTAGTAATTGCCCTTTGAATGCAACCCCCAAATCAGTCATTCACTTCTTTAATATACACATGGCCCCAAGCCAACTTTTCTAAATGTCTTTAACTTTGTTTTGTGAAACAATCAAAATGCCTTATCAAAATCAGGAGAGATTACATCTCTACTTACTCCATATCTCTTTGGTAGAAACAAATAATTGTCTCTCAGAGTTTCTTTTTCACACAGTCACATTGGTTGCTTGCTAGTGATTGAGTGGAATCACTGTTAAATTACATAGGAGAGCACTGTATAGTCTGTGCTATTCTGTGAAAATGGAGTATGCTGAGGATGGCCAACATCTGTCAAAAGCACCCTTTTTATAAATCACAGATGGTGGGAAGTGGCGCTTCTCTTATAGACACACAAAACCTTTATGGTTGGGCTATGAATAAGCATTGTCAAGCATCTTTTCCCCCAGATTTCTTCCATCCCTCCCATTCTTCCTTCATTTATTTATTGCCCATTGACCTATTTAGTCAACTAACAATTACTGATTACTCACTATGTATCAGGCATTAAGAACACAATGATGAAAACAGTAGGGACCTTGCCTTCAAGTAGCAGAAAGACTAATTTGGGGAGTGGGGTGAGGGAGACAAGTGAACAGTTATTTATACTACAGTGTGCCATATGTGGTGATATACTCCTATATTCCATTATAGGAGTATGCAGGAGAGGTGGTACCAGGGAGTGCTTCTCAGAGTGATGTCTAAATTCAGAATTTATGGTGGAGTAGGAATTATTCTGGAGAAAAAGTGGGAAAGATATTCCAGGTGAAAAGAGTGGAATGAAAGAAGGCATGATTGGGGAAACTCAAATGGTTCAGTCTAGATGGAAAATTCTCCTCTTTCATCAGAAATAAATTGAGGAGGAAACACTGAATATAGACCACCCATGATTTATATAAATATAGTTAGTGCCACAGCTCATGACTGTTTTTTCCTCCCAAGTTTCTACTGGTAATGGGAATATCTAAAAATTGCCACATCATTTTTGAGTGAATATTTCTTAATGGAGACATAGATGGTTTTTCTAAAGGAATATCAACAAAAACATTGTTGCCTGACATAATGCTGACTTTGGAATCAGAATTAATTTATTCCCCTATTTCCCTATGATAATAATACCACATTATGCTATTTTATACCAATATTTTTAATTGTCATACCTAGTGAAAAAAGAGGTAGCCAGTATATAACCACTGCTTAAATCCCAAGGAAATTAATGCTCTCTTTCATTTATTCACAATAGCTATGCTCTCTTTTCTTCCTACGTCTTTTTTCTTTTCTCATTTCTCATTTTCTAATTCATTCTTTCTTTATCTCTGGCCTTAGCACTCCTACCTTCATCCTACCGTATCTTGTTATATACTGGACTAGGCTATGCTTGCTCTTCTCTAAGGGGATAAAGAATTAGATCACAGATCATAAATAATCCTCATGTTCGTTTGCAGATGGGCAGAATCATTTTTGTACCAGTTTATTTTAAGTTGAGAGCAAAGACTAATCTTGCTCATTTTTATTTGGTAATTAAAAAAATTAAACCAAGACATTGATCACCTACCTGAAAATAGGCAGCAATTACTATCCTACACTTAACAGATAAGGAAATGTGTAAAATACGCAGTGGACCTGCAGAGGATTTAGGAATCAAAGAACCTATCAATAATCAAGCATGATGCATTGAATGGACTCTGGGTGTAATTTATTTATATAAAATAATCCAATTACATTCTTTGAATTACATAGGACATGTTATATCTCTCCATCTGTTTGTGTCATCTTTGATTTCTCTTATCAGTGTCTTATAGTTTTCTGAGTACAGGACTTTTACCTCCTTGGTAAACATACCTAGGTATGTTTATTCCTAGGTATTTTATTCTTTTCGTTGCAATGGTGAATGGGATTGTTTCCTTAATTTCTCTTTCTGATCTTTCATCGTTACTGTATAGGCATGCAAGAGATTTCTGTGTATTAATTTTGTATCCTGCAACTTTACTAAATTCATTGATTAGCTCTAGTAGTTTTCTGGTAGCATCTTTAGGATTCTCTATGTATAGTATCATGTCATCTGCAAACAGTGACAGTTTTACTTCTTCTTTTCCAGTTTGTATTCCTTTTATTTATTTTTCTTCTCTGATTGCCATGGCTAGGACTTCCAGAACTATGTTGAATACTAGTGGCAAGAGTGGACATCCTTGTCTTATTCCTGATCCTAGAGGAAATGCTTTCAGTTTTTCACCATTGAGAATGATGTTTGCTGTGGGTTTGTCGTATATGACCTTTATTATGTTGAGGTAGGTACCCTCTATGCCCACTTTATGCAGAGTTTTTATCATAAATGAGTGTTGAATTTTGTCAAAAGCTTTTTCTGCATCTATTGAGAAGATCATTTGGTTTTTATTCTTCAATTTGTTAATATGGTGTATCACATTGATTGATTTGCATATATTGAAGAATCCTTGAATTCCTGGGATAAACCCCACTTGATCATGGTGTGTGATCCTTTTAATGTGTTGTTGGATTCTGTTTGCTAGTATTTTGTTGAGGGTTTTTGCATCTATATTCATGAGTGATACTGATCTGTAATTTTCTTTTTTTGTAGTATCTTTATCTGGCTTTGGTATCAGGGTGATTGTGGCCTCATAGAATAAGTTTGGGAGTGTTCCTTCCTCTGCAATTTTTGGAAGAGTTTGAGAAGGATGGAAGTTAGAATGTTCTCTAAATGTTTGATGGAATTCACCTGTGAAGCCATCTGGTCCTGGACTTTTGTTTGCTGGAAAATTTTTAATGAGTTTTCAATTTCATTACTTGTGATTGGTCTGTTCATATTTTCTATTTCTTCCTGGTTCAGTCTTGGAAGGTTATACCTTTCTAGGAATTTGTCCATTTCCTACAGGTTGTCCATTTTATTGGCATACAGTTGCTTATAGTAGTCTCTTAAGATGCTTTGTATTTCTGTGGTGTCTGTTGTAACTTCTCCTTTTTCATTTCTAATTTTATTGATTTGAGTCCTCTCCCTCTTTTTCTTGATGAGTCTTGCTAAAGGTTTATCAATTTTGTTTATCTTCTCAAAGAACCAGCTTTTAGTTTTATTGATCTTTGCTATTGTTTTCTTTGTTTCTATTTCATTTATTTCTGCTGTGATCTGTATGATTTCTTTCCTTCTACTAACTTTGGGTTTTGTTTGTTCTTCTTTCTGTAGTTCCTTTAGGTGTAAGGTTAGATTGTTTGTTTAAGATTTTTATTGTTTCTTGAAGTAGGCTTGTATTGCTATAAACTTCCCTCTTAGAACTGATTTTGCTGCATCCCATAGGTTTTGGATCGTCATGTTTTCATTGTAATTTGTCTCTAGGTATTTTTTTGTTTCTTCTTTGATTTCTTCAGTGATCTCTTGGTTATTTAGTAACGTATTGTTTAGCCTCCATGTGTATGGGTTTTTAATGTTTTTTCCCCTGTATTTGATTTCTAATCTCATAGTGTTGTGGTTGGAAAAGATGCTTGATATGATTTCAGTTTTCTTAAATTTTCCAAGGCTTGATTAGTGACCCAAGATGCCATGATCTGTCCTGGGGAATGTTCCATGTGCACTTGAGGGGAAAGTGTAATCTGCTGATTTTGGATGGAGTGTCCTATAAATATCAATTAAATCTATTTGTTCTATTGTGTCATTTAAACCTTGTGTTTCCTTATTAATTTTCTGTCTGGATGATCTGTCCATTGGTGTAAGTGAGGTGTTAAAGTCCCCCACTATTACTGTATTACTGTTGATTTCCTCTTTTATAGCTGTTAGCAGTTGCCTTATGTGTTGAGGTGCTCCTATGTTGGGTGCATATATATTTATAATTGTTATATCTTCTTCTTAGATTGATCCTCTGGTCATTATGTAGTGTCCTTCCTTGTCTCTTGTAACATTCTTTATTTTAAAGTCTGTTTATCTGATATAAGTATTGTTACTCCAGCTTTCTTTTGATTTCCATTTGCATGGAATATCTTTTTCCATCCCCTCACTTTCAGTCTGTATGTGTCCCTAGGTCTGAAGTGGGTCTCTTGTAGACAGCATATAGATGGGTCTTGTTTTTGTATCCATTCAGCGAGCCTGTGTCTTTTGGTTGGAGCATTTAATCCATTGGTGTTTAAGGTAATTATTGGTGTGTATGTTCCTATTACCATTTTCTTGATTGTTACGGGTTTGCTTTTGTAGGTCCTTTTCTCTTGTGTTTCCCACTTAGAGAAGTTCCTTTAGCATTTGTTGTAGAGCTGGTTTGGTGGTGCTGAATTCTCTTAGCTTTTGCTTGTCTGTAAAGCTTTTTATTTCTCCATTGATTCAAGGATCTGAATCAGATCCTTGCCGGGTAGAGTAATCTTGGTTGTAGGTTCTTCCCTTTCATCACTTTAAATATGTCATGCCACTCCCTTCTGGCCTGTAGAGTTTCTGCTGAGAAATCAGTTGTTAACCTTATGGGAGTTCCCTTGCATGTTATTTGTCATTTTTCCCTTGTTGCTTTCAATAATTTTCTTTGTCTTTAATTTTTGTCAGTTTGATTACTATGTGTCTCGGCATGTTTCTCCTTGGGTTTATCCTGCCTGGGACTCTCTGCATTTCCTGGACTTGGGTGGCTATTTCCTTTCCCATTTTAGGGAAGTTTTCGACTATAATCTCTTCGAATATTTTTTCTGGTCCTTTCTCTCTCTCTTCTCCTTCTGGGACCCCTATAATGCTAATATTGTTGCATTTAATGTTGTCTCAGAGGCCTCTTAGGCTGTCTTCATTTCTTTTCATTCTTTTTTCTTTATTCTGTTCCGCAGCAGTGAATTCCACTATTCTATCGTCCAGATCACTTATCCGTTCTTCTGCCTCAGTTATTTTGCTATTGATTCCTTCTAGTGTAGTTTTCATTTCAGTTATTGTATTGTTCATCTCTGTTTGTTTGTTCTTTAATTCTTCTAGGTCTTTGTTAAACATTTCTTGCATCTTCTTGATCTTTGCCTCCATTCTTTTTCTGAGGTCCTGGATCATCTTCGCTATCATTATTCTGAATTCTTTTTCTGAAAGGTTGTCTCTCTCCACTTCATTTAGTTGTTTTTCTGGGGTTTTGTCTTGTTCCTCCATCTGGTACAAAGTCCTCTGCCTTTTCATTTTGTCTATCTTTCTGTGAATGTGGTTTTCCTTCCACAGGCTGCAGAATTGTAGCTCTTCTTGCTTTTGCTGTCTGCCCTCTGGTGGAAGAGGCTATCTAAGAGGCTTGTAACTACTCGGATTCTGACAAAGACAACTTTTTGTTAGAATGGGAATAAAAACAGAAAACAAACAAAAACAAACGAAAAAACATTTCATGGGTGTATGTGTGCATGCCCATGCACACTTTTGTCAACTGAACTGGAAATCTTTGGATCTCTTTTCTAGATATATGCTTAACATGTCTTTGATATTATTGAATACGTAGTAGTTAAGTCTTCTGTGCACTGCTTATAATTAAATGCTAAGAGTATTAGATTAAAAGATGAATATCAAATGCCAATACCCTACCCAATCAGACTGACACTGCAGATTGCATACGTTACATATGTTTTTCTTTGAAGAATTTGCTATTAAAATACCTTCATGATCCATTTGCATCCTCACTTTGAGCTGGTCACCTCGCCTCCTACTTCACAGAGAAAAAGCAAACAATCAGAGGGGAATTTTGTCAACTCTTGTGTAGAACAGCAGTTATGTGAACTCAGTAAAACTGGTAACATAATGACCTATTGCTTAATTAATAAAGCTAATGGAGGCTTTAGCAATTGTTTAATTGTTTTAACATCGAAAGCTAATTTTTTTTTTACTGGATTCCTATCCTGAAGGTTGTGGAGTATATCATTTTCCATCTGATGTCTGTGTTGCCCTTGGTGAGCTGATGAGGGCAACACACAGGGCTCTGCTTGAATGCGGAGCGTTTGCTCTGCACTTATCTGCCATGTGCCAAGCCTTGAGAGCTGTGCATTTTCCCCAAACTCAGATCTTCTGGCTCATTGTCAGTCAAGTCATGCCAGAGGTGCTAGCCAACAAAAGCATATAGGGAAAATAAATTTGTCATAAGAAAAGTACAGAAAAGTAATCATTTTCAGGTAGGACTACAGTAAGAACACTGTTAGGCTGCATTGCACTAATGTTAAAAACAAAATGCCTTGCCAAATAGCTTAAAAAAATTTTTTTTAGTGTGTGTCAATTAAAGCACAAGTGTTTGCACACTTCTGTCATAGAGTTAGACACAAATTCAATTATACACAGAAAACCATAGACATTGGCAAGAATTTTTTCCCAGGAACCAAGATGGTTCTATTTTAACCCTTCCCCCACACCTGACCCAATCGTGTTTTCACTAGCCAGCTCCCAGGTGTGAGTAGTGGAGAGATGGGGGAGGGGTGGATGGGGGTGGGAATTTCAGTAAAGCATAGCAGGTGTAATGGTGGTCCCAGAGAAACACCTCCTTTCCTTTCACAGAATAACAGGTCATTTCACTAAGAAAAGAGCTGGGTTTTCTCCAGCACTTACACCTTACAGCTTCAAATACATACCACATAGAGAGGATTTCCAGAGACTACAAAAGGGCTGCTATAAACACCTAGTGGCCGGAAGGTGTTTCAGTACTTTGTATCTCCTCTAAGGGAGAGCACAATATTAATAATTTTGTTCCCTTCTTTTTGGCTCTGAAATATTTGGAAATGCATTTAAAAAGATAAAAAGAAGGTAAAGCAAACTACGAAAGGTTGTTATTCTAGATATTTAAATACTCTTTTCAAAGACAGCGTCGTCTACTCTATATGCACCTCTCCGATTCTAATAGATTTTGTCACCCAAACATGTAGAATGGAATAGGAAGAGAAATCTGAGGGGTCCTTCACGTGCCATATTTGCCGCAAAAGTAGTTTCTGATGTTGCTCTAACAGGGACTTGACGTTTGGTGGGTTCTTAGGCTGACACTGGGAGGACCAGGCACGAGAATTTTCTCAGTGAGGTAATGAGAGCAGGCAAAGGAGGTGGTGCTTACTACCCAGTGAAAAAGAGAATGAACCACACATAAAGTCTATACAATTTGCAGGCAGTTATAGAGGGTTCCTTTACTCCTTCCACATTTCCTAAGTCACATATTCTTTGGTTACATCTGCATCCTTTCTTTTCCCCAGCAAGGTGGCCATCAGAGTTGATTTCCTCTAGGTATTATCTGTATAAATATTTCAGATCTGCAGGATGGGAGGTACACACTGTGTTTTGCCCCGACTCACATGTCTTCTTGGGAAGGCCATGTTTATTATCCTCAGAAGATGAACAGAAGATGAACATGATTTAGGGATTGCTGTTGTGCTTGTCCTGGGAGATACATGTTGGAATGAAAAAATCCCACACAAAGAGATTAGGCACAAGTTGAGCTCTGAAGTTCCATGCTCTGTTTCCTTTTATTATTTTTTTTTCTTTTTAAGAAAATGTTCTCAGATTTTCCTCTTACATCAACCCAAGATAGTCTTTTGAATAACTTATAATTTTTCAGCTGCCTCCACCCTCTGTTTTTGGATTGCTTTTGTTTTTGAACTCTTGTGGCCACTTAGTTATTTACTGATGGTTGAAGAAGTGTCATAAAGGAGCAACGTTACTTGCTAGATATTCATAATTACTGACACACGCACACACACAGAAAATATATACCCACATCCATTCACACATAAATTGATCTCTGAATGGATTCTAAGGTGGCAGGAAGAGAACCCATAGTTGGTCTAGTAGAGCTAAACTTGTTTTGACCATTTTTTCTTATAGCAAAAAGAACTTTAAAAAAGTTTGTATAGTAGATGAACCTTAAAAATTTTTTCTTAAAAGTATTTTGTGCTGTACAAATATGGTCAACCGTTTAAAAAATTTACCTAATCTTTATTTCAACTCAGGATTTTCAGAAACTTGAGGGCTCAGCTTCTTCCGTAGTTCGTGTGATAATTATCTACAGTTTAGAAGCAAGAGTGCAGGCAGAGCCCAAGTCTCCAGGACAAACTCAGGTCTCTGAATTGTCATCACTGACTCTCTAAATTTGATCTGAAATCCGGGGATATAAAAAAGTTAGCATTTAGGAAAAGTTGGGGGATCATGTGGTTATAATTTGAGCTATATTTTAAATGCCATAGAATTTGATATTTAAAAGAATTCTATGGTGAATCTTTTTTTCTTTTTTGTAAAGAATTGTCTTGGAATCTATTTTGGGTACAGATCCAGACCTTCCTGTCTTGCTGGCTTAGGTGAAGCACTCCTCTTTTGCAGACTCCCAGCCTCACAGCTAGTAATATCTGTATTGTGAGTTTTAGTACTTACAATACATATACAATCCTCTAACATGACTTCGGAAACTTTTACACTAAAGTACCCTCAATGATACATGAACATGAACTCTAAATTCGTCTGCCCTGGGGAAGTCTAGCCCAAAGTGATCCAAATCATATTCGAACTTTCTTTGAATACTTCACCTTCAATATTAATGCAATGTTTATACTATGATTCATAACAAATCCTTGCTTATTTTAATTTAAAATGTTTTAAGTGACCTACCATTGTGTAAATTTGGTGCAGTAGGAAGAGGTGCTGTGTTCATTCTGTCCCACTCCAGCACACTCAGCATGGCTTTAAGGTAGCAGAGAATTCACAGTTTTATACACTCATCTATTAACATATTTAGCAAGTGATATTTTGAGCGCTTCCTCTGTGTTCAGCACTGTGTAAAGTACTGAAAGAAGACAGATTCTTTCTTCAATTATCTAATAATCTAGTGGGGGGGATAAACATGGAAACTCATAACAAAGTCTATCAAAGCTATGATTGAATTGTGTACAGTTTACAGTTAAAGCCCCAACGCATGGGGGAAAGGGGGTCAAGAAAACTTCACAGAGGAGGTCACATTTGAAGAATTTCCTGAAGCTGAGTGAGATGTTCAAAGAGAAAGGGCATTCTGGACAGAGGAGCAGCGTGATCAAAGGCATGGAGGTGTGAAAGGGAGGTGTTTCAATCTTGGGGTCCTTGGGGGTGTGGTAGGAGGGTCAGAGATATAGGTAGAAGCCAGATGGTGTTGGGCTTTGTATACTGTATTTCAGCACAGAGTTTATCTTGTAGATAGTCAGGAACCCCCAAAGAGTTTTAGGCAGGGGGCTGATGTGATCAGCTTAGCCGTGGAGTGGATAATGAAGAAAGCAAGACTTGAGGCGGAGAGATGGGTTAGATGACTATAACAAGAGTCCTGGTACAAAGTGATGACAGCTTGAACTAAAGCCATAAGTGGAGAGGAAGATGAAGGGACATATATGAGAGATGTTACAGAGATAGAATTGACAGGACTTGGTCATTAATGTGATGTGGGAGGTTAAAAGAGAAGATAAAAGGAAGAGAAGGATTTAAAATGATTCCGACGTTTTGGTGGGGGATGGCAAATACTGTAGTGCCTTAATACAAGAGGAAGATCATTTTTGTTTATTGTTGGTTGATCCTCAGTGTTTGCATATGCCCAACACAAATGGTACACCTTGTTGGATAATGAGAGCCTCCACTATGGCAACAGGAAGTGAGTCTGATGGATGTGAGTCAGGCGTCTGTGGGTCACACCCTGTAGATAGATTTCTGATGTGCCTTTTTTTTTTGGTATGCGGGCCTCTCACTGCCGCGGCCTCTCCCGTGGTGGAGCACAGGCTCCGGACGCGCAGACCCAGCGGCCATGGCTCACGGGCCCAGCCGCTCCGCAGCACGCAGGATCCTCCCGGACCGGGGCACGAACCCACGTCCCCTGCATCGGCAGGCAGACTCCCAACCACTGCGCCACCAGGGAAGCCCCTGCTGTGCCTTTTGAGATAGAGAACTTGTGACTTCCTCAGTGATTGAAGTACCCAAAGATCTGTAGGTTCTGCTACCTCTGCTCTTGGCCAGCCTCCAGTTGAAGCCCTCAGACTTGTACTCTGTCCAAACATTTCCAGCTCCAGCCTTTGTTAACCCAATGCCAAACTTTTAATTCAATATCTTGGCCATTTCCTCTCTCATTCTCTGTCTAGCTAGGTGTACAGCTATCACGTGGTCAAGCAGTCTCTAAGTGATGGACTACTGCTGCTGCTAGGCTGGCTGGCCGCACTTCCAGAAATGCAGTCGATAAGGAGACAGTGAATCAAACCGAGTTAGTTACTTACTCATGGCACAGCAGGAGTACGAGCTTCATGTTTGTATCAGTTCCTCTATTCCCCAAGTATTATGGACAACGTGGAGCAGACCCAGTGAGTGCCAAGCGTACAGTGGTCCGTCAGAGATGAAGAACTCTGCACAAAGGAACCCCCTAATCTTAAAGGAGCTGCTAGCAAAGCTGCCCAGTCTTGGCCCATGAGGGAGAAATTATCTTTATTTTCCTGGTTAGGAAGCCTAGCTGCCTTCTGACACAGAGAGAGGCACTGCATTTATCTTCTAAGGTTATCTGCTGTACTAATATCCTTGAAAAGATAATCTGAGATGTGTGGCTAAAAATGCCATGCATAATTGCTTCCCAACAATAACTCCCATTTCCACCAATTTCTGAGGGTGGAATCAATGAGTTTAATTTAGGGAATATTAAATTTGAGGTGTTAATGGGTGTTAAGGTAGATACCCCTTAACATATAGCCAGTAAACAGTTGGCTATATGTACTTTGAGCTCCAGGAAAGGAACTGTATCAAGAAAATGATGAGATTTTCATCCATATGAGTGACAGTTAAAACCACAAGAGAAGATGAGGTTATCCAGAGAGCATATAACTGAGAAGAAGGCCATGAGTGGAAAGAACTTTGGGAATTAGCAATGTTTACCTGATAGGAAAACAAGAGCAACAGAGGAGTTTAAGAAGGAATGGTCAGAGGGGAGAAAGAGAATTAGGAGAGAGTTACACCTTAGAATTCCCAAAGAGGATACATTCCAAGAAGGGAGGAAGCAATAGTATCAAATACAACAAAGAGGTCAAGTAAGATGAAAGTTGAAAAGAGTCCATTGGCTTGAGCAGTTTGTGACTCTTGCAAGAGCATTTCAGTGGAGTGGTAGGTAGAGAAATTAGACTGTAGCAGTATGAAACATGAGAGCGAGCTAATGGAGAGAGAACGAAGCATGCAGACAACTTTTCATGTGCTTACCTTAAAAGAGAAAAGGGTACAGAGTAAAACATAAATTTTAAAAAGAGATTGTTTAAGAAAGAAGAAAATTTCAAGGATATATGACTAAGGGAAAAGAGGCAGTAGAAGGATTGAGAATGTAGGAGAAAGAAGAACTAATTGATACAGCAAGATCTTCCTCTGGCAAAGAATGTATATTAGGTTCCTGTGGGTGTTGTAACAAATTACCAAAAGTTTGGTGGCTTAAAATAACAGAAACTTATTCTTTCCTAGTTCTGGAAGCCAGGAGTCTGAAATCAAGGTGTTGGCAGGGTGCCTCTGTTTGGAGCCTGGGGAGAGTCCTACCTCGTCTCTTCTATCAATAGCTTCTGGTGGTCGCGGGCTTTCCTTGGCATTCCTTGGCTGTGCCGTCATCACTCCAGTCGTTGCCACCATCCTCACATTGCCTTCTCCTCTGTGCACTTGTGTCTTCTCTTCTGTTGGTTTCACATCTCCCTCTACCTTTTTCTTACAAGGACACTTGTTATTGAATTTAGGGCCCACCTGGATAATCCAGGGTGATCCCCTCATCTTGAGATCCTTAACTTTTAAAAAAATTTATTTTATTGAAGTATGGTTGATTTACAATGTTGTGTTAATTTCTTCTGTACAGCAAAGTGATTCAGTTATACGTATATACACATTCTTTTTCATATTCTTTCCCATTATGGTTTATCACAGGATATTCAATATAGTTCCCTGTGCTATACAGTAGGACCTTGTTGTTTATCCTTCCTATATATAATAGTTTGCATCTGCTAATCCCAAACTCCCAATCCTTCCCTCCCCCACCCCCCTTTCCCCTTGGCAACCACAAGTCTGTTCTCTATGTCTGTGAGTCTGTTTCCATTTCCTAGATAAGTTCATTTGTGTCATATTTTGGATTCCACACATAACTGATATCATATGGTATTTGTCTTTCTCTTTCTGACTTACTTCACTTAGTATGATAATCTCTAGGTCCATCTGTGTAGCTGCAAATGGCATTATTTCATTCTTTTTATGGCTGAGTGATGTTTTTATATATATATATATATATACACATACCACATCTTTATCCATTCATCTGCCGATGGACATTTAGGCTGCTTCCATGTCTTGGCTATTGTAATTAGTGCTGCTATGAACATAGGGGTGCAGTTATCTTTTCAAATTAGAGTTTCCTCCAGATATATGCCCAGGAGTGGGATTGCTGGATCATATGGCAACTCTATTTTTAGTTTTTTGAGGAACCTCCATATTAAGGTCCTTAACTTAATCACATCTTTGAAGACCCTTTTTTTCAAATAAGGTAACATTCACACTTCAGAGATTAGGACATGGACATATCTTTTTAGGCGGCTGCCATTCCACCTACTACAGAAACGATCAAGAGTAGAGGTAAAAGAATGAGTCTGGAAATGGGATATGAAGAAACTGGAGAAAGGAAGTTAAATAGGGATGTATAGAAATTGGAGTGGGTGGGTCAGAGCCCAAAGAATTCTCACCTGGAAGCCTCGCATGTCTCTATGAAGCAGGAGACAAGGTCATTGTTCAGAGGAAAGACAGTAGGGTTAGGACTGAGGGTAGGAGAAAAATGAAATATTATAAAAGCCATGGATGTGGGAGGAAAAGTTGACAAAGAACAGATAAAAGGCAAAGGGGCATGGGGAGGTAAGGTGTTGGGGACTACATATTTGTAGATGTTATACTTGTAGATTTGACCATACCTTTATTCATATTTGGTTATATTTTTCATTAACAGAGTGCAGTAAAACAAAACAGCTACAACATCAAACAAAGCAAAGCAAAACAAATGCCCATGAAAATGAAACAGCAGCCTACTAACTTAGTCTAGACCAGACCAGCAAATCCACTGCTTTCTCACTATGAAACCTAGGGAAACACCAACAGTGGCTAAGGCACAGCCAGCATTAATGTGGGAGAGAAGGGAATGAAAGCCTTCAGTCATTGGGAGCTCCATGGGGAGCAGGGCAAATTGAGCTGAATTTTCTTTGGCTTCTGATCTAAAGTTTCTCTAGAAAAGGCTTTTCGAGGAAATGAGAGAAATGCCAAGAAGGGGAGTGTGCTAACTGTGGGGTAGATAAACCTCTGAACATACTGTACTTGTCCAAATGATCAAACCGTAGCAACAAACTTCAGTCTGTAACTTTAGCCTTATTATCACTTAAAAAAATTAACAGGGGAATATTTACTGGGCACCAGCCATGCATTGGCCTCCATATTGCCCTGAGTCCATATTTGATGGAAATAGTGCCAACATTTATATAAATGATTCCAAGCAAGTTCTGATCTTTAGTCTTCCCACTGTGGACCATTAAACCCATGTCCAAATGTCCAGACGTTTATGTGCTCAGAAGAAGGGATCAGGCATTTTTCTGGCATCTTTCACGTATAAGTCAATCAGTTTAAATGGAATCTTGATACTTGGATTAATGGAACAGAGATAAGAGATGAACAAGAATTTTGTTATCTGAGTCCATGATACTCATTTCTTGGTTTCTCAAGTTCGAAGCTAAAATGATGTGGGTTATAGTACATTGTAGTTGCTAGAGTTCATATTCTGTATATGTATCCTCTGTGCACCAGGAGGCAAGGGAGTGACTGTATATACCTTATAGCAGTGCTTCTCAAACTTTATTTTTTGTGTGTGATTTTAATAATAGCTAATATTTATTGAACACTTACTATGTGACAAGGTCTTTACTTTGTCTTTATAACAACTTATAATGTAGTTATTATTGTATTATCCTTATTTGATTGGGACAGAAGGATTAGACAGTTTGCCCAAACTTGCAGTGTTATTTTTTGTTTGTTTTGTTTTTAAAGTAATATTGAAGTTTTTTTAAAAAAAATTTTATTTATTTTTGGCTGCATTGGGTCTTCATTTCTGTGTGCAGGCTTTCTCTAGCTGTTGTGAGCGGGGGCTACTGTTCACTGCGGTGCTTGGGCTTCTCATTGTGGTGGCTTCTCTTGTTGCAGAGCACGGGCTCTAGGCACGCAGGCTTCAGTAGTTGCAGCACAAGTTGTGGCTCGAGGGCTCTAGAGCACAGGCTCAGTAGTTGTGGCGCACGGGCTTAGTTGCTCCATGGCATGTGGGATCTTCCTGGACTAGGGATCGAAACCGTGTTCCCTGCATTGGCAGGCAGATTGTTTTTCTTTTTTTTTTAATAACATCTTTATTGGAGTATAATTGCTTTACAGTGGTGTGCTAGTTTCTGCTGTATAACAAAGTGAATCAGCTATATGTATACATATATCCCCATATCCCCACCCTCTTGCGTCTCCTTCCTACCCTCCCTATCCCACCCCTCTAGGTAGTCACAAAGCACTGAGCTGATCTCCCTGTGCTATGCAGCTGCTTCCCTTCAGCCACCCATTTTACATTTGGTAGTGTATATATGTCCATGCTACTCTCTCATTTTGTCCCAGCTTATCCTTCCCCCCTCCCCGTGTCCTCAAGTCCATTCTCTATGTCTGCATCTTTATTCTTCTCCTGCCCCAGGTTCATCAGAACCTTTTTTTTTTTATATTCCATATATGTGTGTTAGCATACAGTATATGTTTTTCTCTTTCTGCCTTACTTCACTCTGTATGACAGACTCTAGGTCCATCCACCTCACTACAAATAACTCAATTTCATTTCTTTTTATGGCTGAGTAATATTTCATTGTATATATGTGCCACATCTTCTTTATCCATTCATCTGTCATTGGACACCTTAGTTGCTTCCATGTCCTGGCTATTGTAAATAGTGCTTCAGTGAACATTGTGGTACATGACTCTTTTTGAATTATGGTTTTCTCAGAGTATATGCCCAGTAGTGACCCAGTAGTGACTGACCAACTGGTGTGAGGTGATACCTCATTGTAGTTTTGATTTGCATTTCTCTAATGATTAGTGATGTTGAGCATCCTTTCATGTGTTTGTTGGCAATCTGTGTATCTTCTTTGGAGAAATGTTTATTTAGATCTTCTGCCCATTTTTGGATTGGGTTGTTTGTTTTTTTGATATTGAGCTGCATGAGATGCTTGTATATTTTGGAGATTAATCCTTTGTCAGTTGCTTCGTTTGCAAATATTTTCTCCCATTCTGAGGGTTGTCTTTTTGTCTTGTTTATGGTTTCCTTTGCTGTGCAAAAGCTTTTACGTTTCATTTGGTCCCATTTGTTTATTTTTGTTTTTATTTCCATTTCTCTAGGAGGTGGGTCAAAAAGGATCTTGCTGTGATTTATGTCAAAGAGTGTTCTTCCTATGTTTTCCTCTAAGAGTTTTATAGTGTCTGGTCTTACATTTAGGTCTTTAATCCATTTTGAGTTTATTTTTGTGTATAGTGTTAGGGAGTGTTCTAATTTCATTCTTTTACATATAGCGGTCCAGTTTTCCCAGCACCACTTATTGAAGAGGCTGTCTTTTCTCCATTGTATATTCTTGCCTCCTTTATCAATGATAAGGTGCTCGTATGCACGTGGGTTTATCTCTGGGCTTTCTATCCTGTTCCACTGAGGCAGGCAGATTCTTAACCATTGCACCACCAGGGAAGTCCCAGTTGCAGTGCTTTTAAAGGATGAAATCAGTGTTAAAACTTGGACAATCTGATTCTCATAAACACTAAACAACTACCTCTGCATTGCTATTACTTTGTCTAGTTTGTCTCCATAGCATCCAATTCCTATACCACCTCTATACCAGTATTGCATTCTTACAGTCACAAATAGTCATCTAATCATCAATTCTTAATGTCCCCTTCTTGACTTCTCTATAACTTTTAATGAAGTCTGTTTCGAAGCATTCTCTTCCCTTGATATCTGTAAATATTCTTGCTTTTCTTCTGCCTTTTCAACACTGCTATCTCCTTTGTCTCCTTTTTTGGCTCTTCTGAGTTTGCCCACTAAGGGAGGGTTTGTCTCAAATCTTCAAAGCTGAGCCCAAATATATATAGTACTTTAATCTCCTTTAGGAATAAAAGACCCTTAAAGGAAATTCTCTCAGCAAAACCCTTTTTACCTTAGTAGAGCTACATACTGTAACTTCCACTCTAGGCCCAGCCTGGGGGTCGTGTTTCTCAAACTTTAATGTGCCAGTGACTCTCCCGGGAATCTTGTTAAGATGTAGATTCTGTAGGTTTGGGGATGCGCCTGAGATTTTGCATTGCAAACAGCCTCCCAGATGACACTGGTGCTACTGGTCCAAGGAATATATTTTGAGTAGCAAGATGTTAGACTATTTAAAAAACTTGTGGAGTACTTATACGTTGATCCAAAAATATGTGGGTCTGTAGATATAGCGTCAGAAAAAATCGCATATGACAATAAGCTGGAGATGTTTTCCTTATCTTTTGAGAAGATCCATAATTTTTTAGACTCTCAGTAAGTGTTCATATTGACCATAAATCCACTTAGCTTTCTCTGTGGTGAGTATCCAGCAATTAAAAGGAGCCATAATATCTACTTTAAAGATAATGAGTGAGAAATTTCTTAGTTTTGAGGTTGACGGGCTCTATAAGTACATCTCTAAGAATTTATAGGAGTTTTCTTTTTTTCTTTTTAGTATTAAACCTCATGAAGGAACTAGACAACCTCTTGAGAAGATAGAGCTTTTGTTTTCATAATCAGATTTTAGTAGTAGTTTTGGAGGCACTTTTACTAAGATTAATTAAGCTACTTGCAGATTTAGCTATTCAGCATCTATTTTCTTCCTTCTTTTCTATCAGAACCCAATTTTGTGAAAGTATTGCCCCCAAAACCATGGAGCCATGAGCCAGGGGATAACTGGTGCTTCCCCAGCTCCAACAGTGGGTCTGGTCTATTGAAGGGTAATCCCATTCCTTTTGCCAATGGTGGGTTAGGAATGAGGTGTAGAAGCTTCTGGGGAAGCTTCTAGGACACATTTTCTTGCTCCTAAGAGAGATCCACAGAAGAGAAAAATCATCATCTGTATTTTAGGAGGACTCGAACTCTGGATCTGCCTAAGTCATCTTGTAACCAGCCTGAGAATAAAGCCAACAATAGTGGATAGATGGAGAGAACTGATAACGTCATTAGCCACTGACTTAACCAATCTTACAGACCTTGCGATTTCTGGACCTTTTAATATGTGAAATAATTTCTATTTTTTAGTATTCTGGCTAGTCTGATTTGAGATCTCTGTTACTTGTAAGTGAAAACATCCTTCTCTTTTATCTTCACACCAAATAAAGTTGAGAAGGACGAGACCTGGAGAGTGCTCGTCTCTACCTAAGTTGCTCGTAGAATCCTCAAAAAGATCACAGTGCAGTGGAATTTATAACTATCTTATTAAAGCCATAGAAAGTCAATTTAGTTACATTGAAATAGCCAACCACATTGATTCTAGTCTGCTAGGTGAATGGATGAATTTCTTTAATTTTAACAAAGTTTTCCCCAAAAAGGTATTATTTAAAAAATAAATTTTCACATTATACTGATAAATCCGGGAACTGAGCAGTCTTTTCAAACATTGATGTATTTATTTGTATTTTCCATTTTACATACTTTGTGTGGCTTCTGACGAGTGGCCCTAGATTATTCATGACTGCTTCTACTGTGCGGAGGTATATTTTAAGAAAAACAAGTCACCAGCCACTCTTTCTGCACTTTGAACACACACATCGCCAGAGTGGATACTGTTCAAATGTGAAAAATTAGAACTCACATTACAGTTCAGGCTGCTGCAATGCTTTGACACTGGCTTCTCCCAAAAGTAAATAGTCTGAGTTTGTTGATCATTTTTTGTTAAAACTCCATTTGTGAGTGTTGTGAAACATGAAATAATCTGTACATTTGCCCTGCTGAGTATGATGCTGTGTGAAGCAAAGGGGTTGAAGAATGACTTCTTTATAATAGCATATGGCAAGTCTCTCTAATGAGAGGTGGTTTACTGGACAAGTCTACACGTGGTCCTTGAGAGCAGGTGTCTGGAGAAAATCTTGCAACATTTTCAAGTATACTGTTGCTGGCAGTTGGCAAGAAAAGGTAAAGATCTGAACATGGAGGATCAAACCAGAAAGGAGAAGAAAATGCAAAACGATAGTGAAAGAGAGACAGAGAGAGAGAAAAAAAAAGAAAACCTAAAAACCCCAGCTTACCAGCTTCTTTCTGCATTAAGGAAGCATATAGCCCCCATTGGAGGGCTCTAAACACGACATGTTACCTCCGTGGAAGAGAAAGGTCTTATCGTGCCCACACCACTAAGTTACCTAAGGCTCCTTTCTCAAAAGAGAATGGACGCAAGTGACCAGCTCATGTCAGTGGGGAGTTAAATTAAACCAGTCAACGCTGGTCTGCAGAAGCTGAGAATGAAATTTATTGGGGGAAAATGTTCATTTGGACAAGTTTTACATGAGAGTTTTGCATCCCATGCTCAATGTCAAATGCAGGACTGTCACTCATAATTGTGTTTTTGTGCACTGAACAAAGGCGCCTGTTCTGGGAGGTGAGTGGGGGTTGCAATCAAAGCCACGTTGCACTTGCCAAGCCGGAACCCTGGCTGAGGGCTGCATTTGCTGGGAGCCAGGGGTGCATTTTTTTCATCCCACAAATGTACTTTCTTCAGTTAAGCCATGTGCTCTCCCACAGGGGCATCTTTTACTAATTCACCAGGTGGGAAAGAGGGGCATTTAAAAAAAGAAATGGTGCTTTTTCTAATTTGTCCACCTTGAGAAGACACCTTTTTCCCCTCTTTGGCACAAAGGTACATATAAACTAACAGCTGCCCTGTTCAAGAAGATTGAGTCTGCTCCCAAACCTGGACCATAGGAAAAGACTAACACAGAGGGAAATTGGGCACTTAGCTACTGATCTGTAGGCAGATTACACTTATACTTTGAGAACTTTTATTTTTGAAGGGTAGACATGGCCTTATTATCTGCATGCTATTCCAGGAATTGGCCTGGTCTGCTGGTGAAAGTTAATAAGTTGTAGGAGGGAAGAATAGGCTTATGTCCCTAAAACATGAACTCTATAATCTTACCCTTCCATTGCCACCCAGTGTCCCCTGGTTTTGCTAGTCTTAGGAATGCAAAGTGAGCAGAGTTGATAGGGAACATTTTTTCTTTTATTCCATATGACATATTACACTTTATGTATGACTAGGGAGGGAGTGAAAACAAAGCAATCAAGAGCAAAAGGAAATCAGAGTCTATTTTTTTCTTCTTCTCCTTATCAAAGTTTTTTTTTGTTTTGTTTTTTTGTTTTGTTTTGTTTGCGGTACGCGGGCCTCTCACTGTCGTGGTCTCTCCCGTTGCGGAGCACAGGCTCCGGATGCGCAGGCTCAGTGGCCATGGCTCACGGGCCCAGCCACTCCGCGGTATGTGGGATCTTCCCGGACTGGGGCGCGAACCCATGTCCCCTGCATCGGCAGGCGGACTCTCAACCACTGCGCCACCAGGGAAGCCCCATTTATCAAAGTTTCAGTGGTGATTTTTAACTCTTTTATTAGTTCTTTTGGTTTGCCAATATCAAGAGAGAAAACACATTTCTCAAACAATTCTCTTCTTTACCAATGTGATGCATTTTTTGAATTCTCCAATTATTTAGTCTCCTTTCCTTGTGAGAAGATTGTACATTTTTACCCTGAAGTTCCCACTCATCAAGGAGTATTCTTCCTTGTCCCATTGGTATTAGGTTTGGCCACATGACTTCCTTTGGCCGGTCATATTATACTTGAGCAGATGTGCTAAATGGCATTAAATGGTCAGCAATTATAACTTGGTCTTCCCTGTACCATGAGGATGGCATATCCTGTATAGGGGCTGCTTCTCCAGCCTGGGTCACAGAATGAGAAGTCTTTGGAGTAGACTCACAACCTATCTGCAGCCTACATGTAACACTAGTGCTAAATAAACCTTTATTTTATACGCCTTTATTTTATAAAAATATTTTATATTTTAGAGATTTGAGGGATCATTTGTTATTATAGCAAAGCTGACTAGGTACAAACCACGAAATGCTGCCTAACAAAAATCCTAAGGGAAGTGGCATTGACTTCTTTTTTTTTTTATACATCTTTATTGGAGTGTAGTTGCTTCACAATTTTGTGTTAGTTTCTGTTGCACAACAAAGTGAATCAGCCATATGCATACATATATCCCCATATCCCCTCCCTCTTGCGCCTCCCTCCCACCCTCCCTATCCCACCGCTCTAGGTGGTCACAAAGCACCGAGCTGATCTCCCTGTGCTATGCGGCTGCTTCCCGCTAGCTGTCTGTTTTACATCTGGTAGTGTATATATGTCGATGCCTCTCTCACTTTGCCCAAGCTTCCCCTTCCCCCCACCGTGTCCTCAAGTCCATTCTCTACTTCTGTGGCATTGGCTTCTGGCCAGTGTGTAGCCAGGAAATTTTAATTAAAGACAGGGAAAACAATGGCAGTCTATGATAGGGAGTGGTGTAATGGCTATCCACAGTAATTTGAAGGCAGACGTTCAATGTACCTATGACATTCGGTTAAGATGTGGTGAAACAGAATGTCACTGAAGTGCCATGGCTGCTAGTAGACATATTTGACAAGTAACTGTAAAGAAGAAATGAGCTCAGAAAAGAATTGGCCAAACAGGGATGAGAGGAAAAAGAGAATTTAGAAGTGTTGAGACTGGCAGGCTTGAAATATGTAACTGTTTCTCCCATCAACCAGTAAAAGGTAAAATTTAGATGGGCTTCCCTTGTGGCGAAGTGGTTGGGAGTCCGCCTGCTGATGCACGGGGCGCGGGTTCGTGCCCTGGTCCGGGAGGATCCCGCGTGCCGTGGAGCGTCTGGGCCCGTGAGCCATGGCCGCTGAGCCTGCGCGTCCGGAGCCTGTGCTCCGTAACGGAAGAGGCCACAGCAGTGAGAGGCCAGCGTGCCGAAAAAAAAAAAAAAAAAAAAGATAAAATTTAGAAATGCTTTGAGTAGTAACAGCAGCCGATTAAAACTTAATCTTGGGTCAAAGAATAAATCAAGGGGCATGGCTACCACATCCCTTGTTAAAACCTCTAAATGGGGCTTCCCTGGTGGCGCAGTGGTTGAGAGTCCGCCTGCCGATGCACAGGACACGGGTTCGTGCCCCGGTCCGGGAGGATCCCACATGCCGCGGAGCGGCTGGGCCCGTGAGCCATGGCCACTGAGCCTGCGCGTCCGGAGCCTGTGCTCCGCAACGGGAGAGGCCACGACAGTGAGAGGCCCGCATACCGCGAACAAACAAACAAACAAACAAAAACCTCTAAATGTATTATGGCGTCCCCCTCCCTGCAAATAAATCCTCTCAACTGGACAGAATGGATCAGAGAAAAGAGATAAGGGCTTGTCTCTCCAATAAAAGATCGGTAAGCTCAAACCGCTGGTAAGGGCAGGTGGGGGGGGTGGGTCTTGAAAAAAACTGTAAGTGAGGCCAGTGGCACATGGATCTAACTGGAATCAAATAAATATAAAGCCAACAGTGTGGTGTGTGTGGCGGGGAGGAGAGAGAAACAGAGAGACAAAGAGATTGTCAAAGGAGCCACCAGCTTGAATTTTTAAAAAAGACCGTTCAAGACATAAAAGCAAACCTTTGGGTCCCTGAATGTCTACAGGCAGAAAGCAGGCTGAGAAGGATGCTGACAAAGACCCTTAGGAGCCTCTCTTTTTGCCTGGTTCCCCTCCTCACCCGCAACTCTAGTGAGAATTCCAGCCATTTTTGATATCTGATCGCCCTCAATATCTGGATGAAATAATTCCTCATCCCCCTACTCTTGCTATCTGATCACCCTGGCTTGCCTTCAGCAAGAAGCCTGTTAAGTCGGTTTAGCATGAATCCCCCTACTCTTGCTGTCTTCCTCTTAGTAATTTTCCACCCACTGACCCCCCTCATTCTGTTTATTGACTATAAATCCCTACTTGTCCTTGCTGTATTCAGGTTGAGCCCAATTTCTCTCCCCTACTGCAATAGTCTTGACGACTATCGAAATAGTCCCAAATAAAGTCTTCCTCACCATTTTAACCAGTGTCAGAATAACTTTTTCTTTAGCAATGCTCAGCCACAAAAGGCGGACAGATTGTCCGGTGGCCTCTGCAGATGTAGTCAAGGAGGATAGTGACAAAAGAAAGTCCTCTGGGAGGGCAGAGGCAAGAGCCATGGAGAAAGTGGACCGGAGAATGACTTCCAGGAAGTAGAACTAGTGCTGAGTCCAGGAGGCTTCTTCCCCATGGAGGAGGAGGCCTTTGCAACATTTTGCCCTGGATAGTGGCATTGCTCCTGGTAAGTGACTGCTATGTATCTCCCTGTCTTTCTGAAGAGTGTTTCTTACTGATCTTATTTCTGAGCTACTACTATGTCTTATGTACGTTAACTTGTGTTTTGGTCCATGTCTCTGAAGAAAGACTAGACATACCCAGGTGTGGAATAGAGAGTATTAGGAGATTCTGGACTTCAAGTGTGCTTCACAATCGGATGGAATTGTGCATGTGCCGGGGAGGAAGGCAACTCTCTGTAATTCAGAGGTTAAACTGTGGCAGACTGTGCCATTGTCCCCCCTCTATTTACTCTCCGTTTCCTCAAAGAAGATGATTCATTCATCCTCACTCATTGCCCTGTGATTTGCAGGAACCCTTCCCACCCTCCCCTGCCACCGTAGGAGGGGTGTATTTTGTGGAAATAAGCAAAGACCACCCAGAGGAGAACGAACAAACAGAGGCTATTTATTCAGAGTTTGTTACATAGCAAAGCAGTCAGCCTCCATCACTTGCATTTGGCAGAGAGTCAAGGGCAGGCAGGGGAGTAGGAGAGCTATTTTATAGTGAACGAAAGGGAAGGCTTCAGGTATGCTGATTGAGGTTGTTGGCTGGGAGAAGCTGCAGGCAGGCTCACCGGAAATGGGGAAAGTTATGTGATTGGTTTGCGAGGACATTTGGCTTCTCTGGTTAATCCTGAGTTGGAAGCAGGGGCAAAAAAAATCTGGCAGTCGTTGACCAAGTGCTGTCCATGTGGAGCCAATTGCTACAATGTTGTGGTTTGGCTTCCTGGGCTGGTTGCTGCTGGGGTTGGAGGTCAGAGCTTTATTGCATAGGTCTGGCCATTATCCACTTCTGTGTTCAGTCTCTCCACTTTATCTCATTGACATTGAGCTTAGCAATGGGACTTCTTCAGCCAATAGGATGTGAGTGGGCCTCGCATACGTCATGTTCAAGCAGAAGGCTTGAGAGTCATTGTGTGTTTGACTCTGGACTTCTTTCCCCTCTGCTGTGAGATTGGCATGTCTGGCGCAGTAGCTGCTGCTTTAGCCTGGGTTCCAGAATGTAAGGACTCACGGAGCAGAGCCACAGCCTACCCACCGCCAAAAACACAGCTGCAGTGGACCTGGGGTTCCCGTGGAATGTCAATGAAAAAATAAACCTTAGTTTTGTAAGCCATTATCAACTGAGTTTCCTTGTTTAGGCAACAAAGCTAACTAATGCACTCATCCTCTGGTTTGCACCAGAGAGACTCTGAGAAGAGGATGTTTCCTAAACCTAAACACTGAAGAATTAAAGGCATTTTTTTAGAAAGAAACAGAATATCTGTACCAATGAATAATCATAATAAAAATATTGATAATAGCAACTACCATCTATACTTAGTGATTCTGAAATTTTCATGTAGTTCACTAAGAAAATGTAATTCACCAGAATTCCTCTGAAAAATCTGTCTTTCTAGAAAAATACTTCAATGACTGGTAAGGTGAGACAGTGAGAGGATGTAGGTGGGGCGGAACTACTCTTAGTAAGTGGAGAGAGGGTTTGTTTTGTTTTGTTTTGTTTGGGTTTGGTCATTATTGTTGAACCAGAGAGAAAAGTGGACTAGGAAAATAGGCAGACAGGAGGCAGAACCAATGAGATGGTGGGAGACCACGGTGCTCAATGTAGTCAGCCCTCCCTGTGAGCCCTTTCCTCCAAATCTCAAGTACATTTGTGAAATTGATGCAACGTCTGGGTCAGGAAGCTTGGTGAGCCTGCAAAGGGACTGGGCTTCCCTCCAGATTGACCTGCTGAGGTTGCCTGGTGGGTGCAGAAATATGAAAGTAGAGATAATTATGGCCGTGAGCCATGGAAAGTTACAAGAAGTTGTGGGAAGGGCTTTCAGTGGTCACAGGCTGAAGAGCTGGGCCAAATTCAACCAGATTTCTAAATCTTAGAGGGCTCCTGTTGGTAGACAAATCGTATTAACCAAAGCCTACAAGTAAATACTATTCCTGTTTCACTGATGAGGACGTTGAGACCCATAGCAATGACATAACTTGCCTTGAATCGTGTAGTGAGTAATCTGAACAACTAGGATGAAAGTCTGATATGAATTCTCCCAAGGCTATTCTCTTTGTTCTCTGTTATTCTGGTTCCACGTGAAATTTAAATTTTGATGATCCATTTACAGCCTCTCAGAGAAATTTTAATAAGGGTAATTATTTAGGGAGCTCTTTACTAAAAATTTTCCTTTCTGAATGAAATTTTAGTATTGTGCCTCCTTTAACGTATTCAACACACCTTTTAAAAACCACAAATTGTCATATCGCTTCTGGCTTAAAACTCAGTGGAAGTGAAGGATCAAGTCCAAATCCCTTGCCAGGGCCGCCATGCCCAGTCTGACCTGGGCCACTAGGCCCCCACTCCCATTTCAGCTCACACCACACTCTGCCTCTGTCTGAGTTCCAGCTGCACGGGCTTCCTCAAAGGCACCACTGTACTCTTGCATTTACCCTTTTCCTAGAAAGTTCTTTCCACTGTCCCCGCACTCTTGTCAAAAAAGAAAAAAACTTTCATGGAAGTAAACCCTGCTCACCTTTCAGATTTCAGCTTAAATGTTTCTCTTCAAAGCCACTTTTCCTAACTACCTGTCCACTCCCTCCAGATTAGGTCCTGTCCTCTTGTTAAATATTCTCCTAGCTCTTTGTCCGTCTTCTTTGTAAATACTCGTCTTCAGTTGTAACTATGAATTCCTGTGACCATTAGTTTAATGAGAGGCTATAGAGTTGTACTGGTTACAAAGGGAAAGTGAGCCCACGTTGCGTGGATTCAAGCCTCAGCCTGGCCATTTATTAACAGGGTGGGCCTGGCCCTGTTACTTAAGCTCTGTGTCTCCTTTTCCTCTTCTTTATAATGAGCATGAAATAATAGTACACCTACTTCTGGGAAATCACTGTTCCTCTACCGTCTCACACAGATCACTTCTGTCCCTAGATGTGTGGGGGGTTTTTCCCATAACAAGGCAACTCAGTTCTCCAGTGGACATCTACTGGGTGTCCTACAATTTAACTCAGTTATGACACTCACTGCCCAGAGTTTGCACTGACTTCACAGGTTAAGGGCTCAGTCCAGCAAGACTGCCCCCACTTCAGATACCAGTCACAAGTGGTGGATCCCTAGGGTACCCACAACTTCTGTCTGACTTGGCTACAAATCAGGGGTTTCCACCATCCCCTCCTCAGGTTTGATAATATGCTACGATGGCTCACAAAACTCCAGTAAAACATTTACTTATGTTTATCAGTTTATTATAAAGGAAACAGAGGAATGGCCAGATGAAGAGGTCCATAAGTGAGGTCTGAAAGGGTCCTGAGTTTAGGAGCTCCTGTCCCTGTGGAGTTGAGGTTTGCCAACATGGTAACTCATCAAGTCTCTTCATTAAAGAGTTTTTTATAGGGTCTTAATTTCCAGCCCCAGCTCACCTCCCACCCCTTCTGAAAGATCGGTGGCTGAGGCTGACCATTTTCACTTAGGCTTTCTGGTGACCAGCCGCATCCTGAGGGTAAGTATGTAGATTCGGGTGTGATCAAAGGACTTGTTATTAACAGCAAAAGACACTTCTACCACTTAGGAAATTCCAGGAGTTTTAGGAACTCTGTACAAAACCCAAATATTATAACAAAAGATGCTCTTATCACCCTTGTTACTCAGGAAATTACAAAGGTTTTAGGAGCTCTGTGACAGAAACCGAGGATGAAAACCAAATCTATATTTATTATACCTTCTTCATATGGATGTTATGAGTATTAAATGAGTCAGTTCTATGGAGTGCTTTGCATAAAGGGGGATCATTCTTAAATTTAAATGAAAAACAGACTTACTCTTAAAATAGGTTCCTTGGAGGTAAAGCAAATAGAAAGAAGAATTGGATATGCACAAGTCCATACACGTACACTTTTCAGGACTGAAGGAAAGTAGTAGACTCAGATAAACAGATTGAAAGTGTCATTTTATAATATGGCTTTTTCTTTGAGGCAGAATGGTATGGTCATGAAAACATAAGTTTAAAAAATGGGTTTCAGTATCCACTGATCTACTTGTTTAATTATGTGTAGTTATTACTTTTTAACCAGTATGAACGACAGCTATTTAAGTTGAAGGTCAAAAACGTAAAATAATAAATGGGCTTCCCTGGTGGCGCAGTGGTTGAGAGTCCACCTGCCGATGCAGGGGACACGGGTTCGTGCCCCGGTCCGGGAAGATCCCACATGCCGCGGAGCGGCTGGGCCCGTGAGCCATGGCCGCTGAGCCTGCGCGTCCAGAGCCTGTGCTCCGCAGCGGGAGAGGCCACAACAGTGCAAGGCCCACGTACCGCAACAAAAAAAAAACAAAAAAAACCGTAAAATAATAAATTTAGTCAGGGGAAAACATGTTGATAGATTCTAGAAGGCAGTATTTTATTCGTTAGTCAGTCATGTGATATCCTCTAATCTCTCTCATTTTTTTGCAGTCCACAACTATAGCCTCTTGCGTGTCTAGAATAGCCAAAACAATTTTTGAGAACCATGTTGTGAAACTTACCCTACCAGATATTAAGGCTTATAAAAATTAAGGCAGTGTGATACTGCTGCAAGTATTGAAAAATAAGCAATCAAAGGCTAGAGGACCCAGAAAATGACCTATGAGTATGTAGAACCCTGGAATAGGACAGAAGTAGCATTAAAATTAGTGCAGTAAGGATGAGCTACTTAACAAACAGTTCTGGAATAATCAGTTATCCACATGCAAAACATAAAATCACATTTCTGTCTCATAGATCTACAAAAATAAATTCCAGACCTATTACAGAGGTAAACATGAAGAAGTTCAAGACTTTAAAAGAATACATAGGAAAATACCTTTATGATATGTAAAAAAGGATTTCTTAGATAAGACACAAACAGCATGAACAAGGAAGGAAAAGCTTGATACATTTAATGTGAAATTTTTTTGTATAGCAAAAATAACTTTAGTAAAATGAAAAGGCATGCCACTAGATAGAAGACATTTGCCATAGTCAAGATTTAGTAACCATAATATATAAAGAACTCACATAACTCAATAAAGAAATAAGCAATTCAACACAAAAATGAACAAGTTCAGTGAATTTGTTCCCTTTTGAATAACCAATCAACATATGAAAAAATAAGTAATCAGTAATTGTAAATTAAAACAAGATAATTTTTTGCACCCATCAATTTAACAAAAATTAAAACAACAATGACAAATTTTGGTGGAATTTTCTGTTGGGTACATAAATTGGCACAATGGTTTGGAGAACATTTTGGTAATATCTAGTAAAGTTTAAAATGTATACAATTGTCCCTCGGTTCTGGTGAAGATTGGTTCCAGGACCCCAGCAGATACCAAAATCTGTGGACACTTAAGTCCCTTATATAAAACGGCATAGTATTTGCATAAAACCTATGCACATCCTCCTGTATAATTTAAATCAACTCTAGATTACTTGTAATACCTAATACAATGTAAATAGTTGTTAATACCATGTAAAAGCTGTATAAATAGTTGCTGGTGTGTGACAAATTCATGTTTTGCTTTTTGGAATTTTCTGGAATGGGGGAGGTGACATTTTCGATCTGTGGTTAGTTGACTCCATGGATGTGGAACCCATGGATATGGAGGGCCGACTGTATATACCATGACCCAATAATTACACTCCTGGGTACATACACTGGAGAAACTTACATGCATGTGCTCTGTATCAGTCAGGGTTCATTTCTGAGGAAAAGAATCTATTCTAACTATGAAGCAGAAAGACACTTATTAGAAATTATTTAATGGCTTTAGAATTCTCGAGAAGGCTAAAACCTCTAGGTTGTGCTTTAAGAAACGACTCCCCCATATCACAGAACTGGGCCAGCAAAGGAGCTGCTGCCTCTTCTATGATCAGGGAGCTGCTGGCTCCAGAATCATATTGCCAGAGTCAGAAAGTTGTCACAGCAAGTAACCGTCATAATCAGGAAACTGTCACGATCAGAAAGCTACTGCTATCGCTGCTGGATCCAGATCAAAGCCATGTCTGCTGCGATCCACACCAACAAAACAGATACGTTGCCCTGGCTCTTGACACTTGCAAAGCTCATGACTAGCCCCTGGGACTTGGCCAGCACACACTGCATGATCATGCTTGCCAGCAGAGAGCACAGAGCACAGAATGCAGGCTCTGCTTTACTTCTATGTCCCAAATCTTGTTGAGTTCATCTGATTGGCAGAATATAAATTACTAATATCTAATCACCGATCTCTGTGATTCCTCTTAGAGATGTGGTATTACCTTTGGTTTGCTGTTGTGGAAAGGTCTGGTGGTTCCGGAAGCTTCCTTTTGGCTTTCCTACCAGATAATAGCCATCACTCCACAGGTCAGGAAGCTAAGTGAGGATTCTTCTAGTTGTCAATTTTTTTTTTTTCAAATCTGCATACAGGAATAGGGACATAACCACAAGATGTGTTCAAGAACACACTGGGCCCAGTGAGAGATTGAATTTGGATCAAAATTCCATGTATCACTTGACCACAGTAAGTTTCCCTTCTTAATAGTTGACCACAGGAGCAATATAGGATCCCAGGGATTAGGATTTACCCAGAGTCAGAGCCCAATAATTCTTTAGATAAAGATCTGGGTAGTTCCCTTTTCCCAGGGCACAGGTGTACTAGTGAATACCAGCCGGTGCCTTTGGGGCAGCCTAGGTGGCGTATTTATAGTATGGACCTGTGGCCGTGTCTCAGCTTCCTTCTTCAGGTGATCCTGACTTCCTCATTCGTGGGACTCTGGTCTTCAGATCTGGGAATTGGGCCAGCACCCTTGGTTCCCTATCATTTTGACACAAGTCAGGCCGCCATTTATCAGTCAAAGAGACTCTTTGACTTTGCTGGGGGGTATGGAGAATAGGGCAAGCTGTTCTGACTATCCCCAAAGTCCGGTTTTTATGTAATGAGTCTACTCCTTTACCTCTAGTTGCTACCTGCTGCTACATGGTCTTTGCTACTCTGGGATGGCCTCATCCTTATTTAACTCAGGATTCTATTTCTGGGGAAATATCTGCTGCCTTGATCTCCAGCCTGCAAAAAATGAGGCTGCAGTGATTTTCAATGTTTCGGTAAAGAGAGGGTCCTCCGAGCCCTTTCAAGGCTCACAGCTGTGGGTGGGTAGTCAAGCGTGTTAAATTTTCTCCAACATCCCTACCTCCCAAAGTCTCTGAAAACTTTTCTCTACCTTATATCAAGGAATTTCTAGTACCTCACTTTATTTAGTGTAGGCCACTGTTGAGTTCAGCTTCAGTTAACCAAATGAGTGAACACTTTAGATTACTTCCACTCTGTGGACTGGGACACTGAATCCAGAATCTCTGGTAAAAGCATCCGTGTTGATAAATTCATCCTCAACTATCGCTCTCAGAATTCATTCCCAGAATTCTCTAGGTATTTATTTATTTATTTAACTTTTTAAAATTTAATGAGTTTATTTTTTATTGACGTATAGTTGATTTCCAATTTTGCGTTAGTTTCAGGTGTACAGAAAAGTGATCCAGTTATATATATATATTTTTTTTTTCAGATGATTTTCCATTAGAAGTTATTACAAGATAATTGAATATAGTTGCTTATCTATTTTAGGTACAGTAGTTTGTATCTGTTATTCCCATACTCCTAATTTATCCCTTCCCTCCTCCCTTTCTCCTTTGGTAACCATAAGTTTGTTTTCCATGTCTGTGAATCTGTTTCTGCTTTTTTTTTTTATAGATTCATTTGTATTGTTTTTTAGATTCCAAAATAATACAAATGAATCTATATAAAAAATACTATATGAGTGACATATAATATTTGTCTTTCTCTGTCTTACTTTACTAAATTTAATATTTTCAGATCCATCCATGTTGCTGCAAATGACAGTATTTCATTCTTTTTTATGGCTGAGTAATATTCCATTGTATATGTATACCACATCTTCTTAAGCCAACCATCTGTAGATGGGCACTTGGGTTGTTTCTGTGTTTTGGCTATTGTAAACAGTGCTGCTATGAACATTAGGGTACATATGTCTTTTCAAGTTAGAGTGGTCATCTTTTCTGGATATATACCCAGGAGTCAGATTGCTGGATTGTATGATAGCTCTATTTTCAGTTTTTTAAGGTGCCTCCATACTGTTTTCCACAGTGACCGCAACAATTTATCTAGGTTTTTATTAATACAACTTAGCAAAATCTTAAGAGTATTTTTTTGTGTAAGATTTCTCCTCTTCTGTCAGATTTTGTGCTTACCCCCTGGGGTCTGCTGGGATCTGACTCCATGTCTGGATTGAATAAGATGTGGAAGGGTATAGCATAAGGAGAATTGGCATCTTCTTACAACATAATTACTGCAGGTGCAGTCAACATTGGGCCCGTAAACATGGCAGATTTATCTGATAGAATTGGGAGAGGCTACACTTGCTAGAATGGAAAGCTCAGTGGACTTGGAGGTTCGGGTACTCAGAGTCATCTAAACCCATTCAAATACCCTTATTCCAATTCATAGTGTCCCACTCTTTCCTAGTTAACGTGCTTTCACATAAGAGGCCAAGTGAGGCTGTGAATTTAAGTTGTATTTCAGCAACTTGTTGCATCTGAAGTTAGTTATATCTGCCCTACAGGTAAGAGGTAAAGCATTCGTTGAGGCCAATGATTCTCAAAATGTGGTTTCTGGACCAACAGCATTAGCATCACCTTGAAACTTGTCGGAAATGCAAATTCTCAGGCTCCATCTTAGATCTACTCAATCAGAAACTCTGGGGGTTGGGGACCCAGCAGTCTGTATTTTAAACAAGCCCTTTAGGGGTTTCTTAATCATGCTGTAGTTTGAGAACCATTATTTTAGGGTAATTATAAAAGTTCTCTGATCTGTGCACTGAGTTAAGAATTTTAAATATGGAGCTTGCTCTTATCTTTTTTTAAACTCTCCAACGCAGTTAGAATTAGCCAACTCACCCCACATTTCTTTTATCCCTCATTCTCACCATAAGTGGTTATTCAAGTAGCCAGCTGATATACAAGGCTTCCATTTGATAGGTAATTCATTCTCAGCAAGCATAATTTATCATCTATTGTTAATGGGATTGTCATGGCTTTCATATCCACACAGGTGAGATAACCAATTCCGAGAGCTCATTTCCTTGAAAATTTGTTGCATGCAACCCTACCTGATATTAATTACCCAATCATGTAGAATTCAACTGCAGAGAACAGAATTCACTTTAGCTAGTTTAAGCAATCGATCTATTACTGACAGAGAAGGATCTAGTTGTTTGGGGGGCATGAATTTAATATAAAAATTGGCAGCTTCTTTAGGAAAAAAATACAACTTTACAAATTAGGTGTGAAACTCAAAATTTATTTATAGTGAAAATTATAACAAATGACGAATTCTAAAAAGCTGACATTTACCACAAACATCACAAAATCTAGCAAACTGATACAGTATTTTTATTAATCAAATGCTTAATGCACCTTTAAAGTTTTTTTACATTTTTGCTTTTATTTGATAATAATTTTGTAGTGTCACTTTTATAGAGTGAATAAGATATTTCTGTCTTTTTGTTGTAACTGAAATTTTGTTTTATTGATAGTTTAGAAAATGTCTTTCTTCTTTCCAACTCATTATTGATAATGCCATGTAAAGTTTTAGAACTATTGTCAGACTGAGAAAACCACTGTCAAATCTCTTTTTTTATATGAACTATAAGATTTGAAATTTTCTACAGATTAGCCTCTGGCTCTGTCAATTTTAAACTTTGTGACTCTCCCACCGCCCAGTTGAAGGTGCAAGACACCTTCAGACTGTGATGTGACCTCTGGATCTGTCCCCTCATGTCACAAAGCTGGATGAGTCCACACACTGGGCATTAGGAGAGATCACAAATACAAAACTATGTCTGTTAACCCAATCTAAGTATGTACCTAACTCAATTTCTTCTTAGCTAGATCCACAAAATGCCTAAGGCCACTCCATCAACACTGGAGACAAATGTCACTGAGGGGAAGTTTAAGTGGAAAGAGACAGTAGCCTTAATTTATAGTATTTATAGTAGTTAAAATATCGTACTTTTGCAGTTTTTATAAAAAACACACAAAAATCCATCTCTAATGATAGGGTATTCAGTAAATCAGTAGGATGAAAAAATAGACTCTCGGTTGAGCTTTCAGGTATGACATCCAAAGCTACACTACAGAATGGACTACTGAGGTCATCTCTTTTATGATCAGGAAGCTGCCAGCCATAGAAGCAAACCACCCACTACCCTGAGCAAGAAACTGTCACAATCAGAAGACTATCGTGTCATCAGGAAGCAGTTGCTGCCCCTGCCCGTTCTAGACCCACAGCAGAGCTGCATTGATTCACATTGACAAAATGGACACACGATGCCCTGCCTCTCAAACCTCATGAAGTAACTGGACATTAGGACCCCTTCCATCACTGTGTAGAAAAACCCAGTGTGTGTTAAATGATCCAGCTTCTAATGAAAATTTTTAAGAACTGACTCATGGCACATTTACTAAGCATTCTGAGGTCATTAATTTTCACTGGCGTTGCTGCTTGGACTCAGGATTCTGATAGTTGAACAATAATTTTTTTTAGCTGAATTTCTTTTGCCTTGGTCTGAAGTACAACAATAATTACTGCTAACATTTACTGAGTACTTACCGGTGTGCTAGGCACTGTGGTAAGTGCTTTATATACAGTAATTCATTTAGATCTCACAACAGTTTTAGGAGGTAGGTAGTATTTTTTTTAATAAATTTATTTATTTTATTTATTTATTTTTGGCTGCATTGGGCCTTCGTTACTGCATGCGGGCTTTCTCTAGTTGTGGCGAGCAGGGGCTACTCTTCGTTGCGGTGTGCAGGCTTCTCACTGCGGTGGCTTCTCTTGTTGTGGAGCACGGGCTCTAGGTGCACGGGCTTCAGTAGTTGTGGTGTGTGGGCTCAGTAGTTGTGCCTCACGGGCTCTAGAGTTCAGGCTCAGTAGTTGTGGCGTATGGGCTCAGTAGTTGTGACACACGGGCTCAGTAGTTGTGGCTCACGGGCTCTAGAGCGCAGGCTCAGTAGTTGTGGCGCATGGGCTTAGTTGCTCCGTGGCATGTGGGATCTTCCTGGACCAGGGATCGAACCGGTGTCCCCTGCATTGGCAGATAGATTCTTAACCATTTCACCACCAGGGAAGTCCCAGTAGGTACTATTATTATCTTCATTTTACAGATGAGAACATTGAGTAATAAAGGTTGAAGAGCTTGTCCTAGGTCACATGACCAAAAAAGTGATAGGGCTGAATCCAAGTATAGCTGACCCTAGAGCTTGTGTAAATGCTCCATCTCTCAGACACACTTTCCTAAGTTCTCTTTGATAGTTTTTCACTCAGATGCTGTAGAAGTAGATTCCCCACTTTCCCTTAACCTCTACCTTCCAGACTTATTCACCTTAAATGTTTAATACTCTAGGAGATATAACTTCCATCCAGGGAAGAAAGTCATTCTAGAATATCAAGTTGAAGATTAGGCAGTAGACAGAAAGAGGACATTCTAATGTTACTCTGGAATTCACTAAAATTTATGCACACCGCACCCACACATATATTAAATTCTCTTTAAAATGAGGATTTCTGAGTATTAATTTCATATTATTTACATAGTCTGGTGAGTATAGCCTTTTTAAAATTCCAGACTTATCTCTCATTCTATTTTGCGGTTTGTATAACTGATTGTTTGACCACTTCTGAAATAACTCTCCAAAGCTACATGGAAGAACCCACCTCAAACATTCCCATCTAGTGCATTTATCAGGGAGAAAAACATCTGGCAAGTAGCAAAGTGTATTCATGGAAATATTATGTTTTCAAAAAACAAACAAATACAAGCAGTGAGACCTTGGGTCCTGGGTCAAAGATTTGGGGTATTTTGTGAATCATTTTCATGGGTGTGGGTCAAAGCCTTTCTATTTTAATAGTTCATTTTAGAGAGATTAAAAATGATTTCCCTGAATGTTGACAGAGAAAGAAAACTCACAGAGGCCCTTTACACTCAACCTTGGCCCAACAGCAGTAGCCATGGGGGTTAGAGGCTGCTGTAGCAATGACCTATATTACATAATGCCTCCCATCTGCCCACAGATGTGAGAGTTTGCTCAAATGTTTTATTGGATTTTTATTACACTTTCATACAGCTCCAGCCCATCTGCATTTGCCAGGCTGGGTGCAATTTCTAAAATACCAAATCCATTAGCTCTTCAATACATGCAGATATATCTTGAGATATGTTCTCTGACCAGGTCCCTGGTGCCGTTTGGGTGATACTAACACATGTGTCATGGATATAATAAATAAAATTGATAGGGTAGGCACTGCAGGCCTCCTGATTGGTGATGATGATGATGACAGGGATGTCTGTCTGGATCAGCTCGGAGCCAAAACCTCTAAATGAGAGTCAGTGTTCTGTGGTTGGTAACATTAATCCTGCTCCCATCCATTCATAATTGATCTACAGGGAGAGAAGACAAGAAAAACATAATAAAACAAAACAAGAACAGTTCACATCAACTCTGCCTTAGTTCAGGCTGCTATAACAAAAATATCACAGACTCTGTGGCTTATAAACAGCAGACATTTATCCCTCTGTTCTGGAAGGTTCTGAAGTCCAGACTAATCTGCAGACAGTTCTGGAGGTTAGAAGTCCAAGATCGAGGTGCCAGAATGGGTGGGTTCTGGGGAGAAGCCTCTTCAGGGTACAGACTGCTGACTTCTCCTTGTATCCTCACATGGAGGAGAGCAGAGAGAGGAAGAAAGCTCTCTTGAGACTCTTTTAAGAGCACTAATCCCATTCACAAAGGATTCACCTTCATGAACTCATCTAATTAACTCTCAAAGGCCTCACCTCCTAATACCATCAGTTCGGGAGGTAAGGGTTTTTTGGGTTTGTTTTTAAATATCCACCATTGTGGCTTACTCACATTAGTGGAACACTGTGCAACAGTGAGGACAAGCTATAGCATCATGGATAAACACGAATGAAATTTTCAAACACAATAATGTGCAAAAAAGAAAGTTATAGAAGAACACCTATAGTATACTACTGGAAGACTTGAAAACATGAATCACAATACCTTTTTTCTAAAAAAAAAATTATTTATTTTGGCTGCGCCAGGTCTTAGTTGCCGCACATGGGCTCTTAGTTGCGGCATGCGTGCAGGATCGAACCCAGGCCCCCGGTATTGGGAGAGTGGAGTCTTACCCACTAGACCACCAGGGAGGTCCCACAGTACCTTTATAAAATTGAAGTATAGTTGATTTACAGTGTTGTGTTAGTTTCAGGTGTACAGCAAAGTGATTTAGTTATATATATGTATTCTTTTTCAGATTCTTTTCCATTATAGACTATTATAAGATATTGAATATAGTTCCCTGTGCTATACAGTAGGTCCTTATTGTTTATCTATTTTATATGTAGTAATGTGTATATGTTAATACCAAATTCCTAATTTATCCCTCCCCCTACCTTTTCCCCTTTGGTAACCATAAGTTTGTTTTCCATGTCTGTGAGTCTGTTTCTGTTTTAGAAATAAGATCATTTGTTTTAGATTCCACATAATAAGTGATATCATATGATATTTGTCTTTCTCTGTCAGACTTACTTCACTTAGTTTGATAATCTCTTGGTCCATCCATGTTGCTGCAAATGGCATCATTATTTCATTCTTCTTTATGGCTGAGTAGTATTCCATTATTATATGTACCACATCTTCTTTATGAGAGGTGGGGATTTAACATATATATTTGGTGGGGAGACACAAACATTCAGTCGATAGCAAACTCCATGTAAATTTTTTTTGACTAATAAAAGTGATTTGCACAAATTTTTTCCCTGTACCCCATCAATCGTTTGGTCTTGAGAGTAATGGAACTAAGAGTTCTCTCATTCTGACACCAATGATAATAGCACCTTCATCAATCTGAGATGTCACTACCATGTATAGCTTGGCAAGTCCAGGATGACAGACTCAAACCCTTTTCCCTCTCCACAAGAAGAACCCATGTCTATCTCATTCACACCCCAGCTTCCAGCATGATGCCCAGCATGTGGTAGGCCCTCAATAAATATGTATTGAGTCAATGACGGAACAGATACAGGTTTGTACTGGGTGTGTCTTTTCCGTCTGGCTCCTAGTTACCAAATGCTTCACGACTCAATAGATTTCTAGTCTACTGCCCACTTTATATTTTGTGGTAGAATTTTAGTCAGTCATAACCACCATTCGTCATGAAAAATGCAATCATGGAACTCCTCTGAGATCCTAAGAAAACTTTCAGTTGCATATTAGAGATTCCATGCTGGATAATAGTGGCTTTCTTAGGCTGAATTATTCGTATGGTTAGTTGGAAAGGTCTACATAATAAAGCTGGGTGATTTTCATCTTTCGATTAGGGGTAGGAGTTGTAGGAGACTAATTTTATCCCTTAGCTTAAACTGAGAAAGCTTTTGTGTTTTTTAGTACCCATTTCTGGCAGCCCTCTATCAGTGGATGGGGTTTCTCTTTTTCACAGTCACATAAGCAACTGTTTTATTCAGATGCCATTTGTGAATGTAATACATTTTCAAGCTGTTTGTTCCAGTTCAAAATGTTTCACGTATACTCGAAAGCCAAGAAACAATGTCCTCTCTTTTATATTGTAGCACATGCAAAGTTCATCGAGGTGTTATCACATCTCATTTCATTTTTACTTAAAAGGAAAATAACATCAAAGACATGCTGAAGTAGCATTCTTTTGGCAAGTAGGTCCCTGGCTTCCCAGTTCGGATTCCATGCTTCACTGTGCCAAATCCACTCAGAAAAGCAGAAATGTTTGCAGGTGTCATGGAATTCCAGTGTTCACTTGCACTGGGTAACCCTAGAAAAGAGAATTTCTGTACGTGAAGCTAATGGTGATTTGTCCAAAGAAAGCATCCTTGAGTCTCAGGCTGAAAATAAGGTATTTGGTTGTGTGAGAGGATGAGCCCAGCAGTTGGTAACCCAGCAGGAGATTCTTCCCTGAAAAATTGTGATTATTTTCACATGTAAGGAAAGAGACAAATGAATATCATTTTCAAACCTCTATCTGACTAAACACACCAACCAGAAATGCATCTACCTACATCATTTTAAAAGAAATCCCGTGGGGCTTTGACAGCATGTGAGCTATTCGCATTGACCTTCTTTCACTGAATGTTTCTCACACTTATTTGCTCTTTATTTTCATGTTTATAAAATGTGTTCCCAAGCCCTTTAGGATAAAATCAACAATAGTGCCCAGGGCTTCAGCTAAAGATTCGCAGTGGGAGGGTCTGAGCCTTTTGTTCCGAAGGATCTAATAGAGTGCGAAGCTGACACAGAAATGGGAGGACCATTCAGCTAAAATTAAAGTCTTTGTCCCTTCATTAGTTGAACTTGAACTTCACATTTCTGAAGTTCTGCTAGGTTACTTTTTTTAAAATTCTGATTTAATCAAGGTGAACAGGGAAGCTCGTTAAAATCTCTCTTACTTTTAACAAGAGAGTGCAAAAAAATCCCGTTTGTTTGGTACAGCTAACATTCCTGATTTTTTAAAATGAAATTTGGAGAAATTGACTTGAATCTCAAGGGTACATTATTCTTAATCATTAATAAAGGGTTTTTTTAGAAAAAAATTCTGACAGAGACTTCATTTTATTTTATTAGTTTATTGACTTTCTCAGCTCCATTGGGAAAGATGAAGTGTCAACAGTCGGACCTTTATGTGATTAATGAGCTAATATTACTAAATAAAATTTATATTATTTTTGGTTTGAGGGAATCCTTGAAAGTGAGAGGAAACTTTCGACTGTTTTATATTGATCTCCTAACTTCCATATCAGACTTGCTGTATCTTATTTCTAATATGAGCTCATTTCTGGCTTTCTTCAGTTAGCAGGAAAAAAGTGAGAAAATTAAAGTACAGTGATTGAGGATGTGCAGACAAGTGGCTCTGGGATTTCTATGATCTCGATTATACAGTTCTTTTGTATTTCCAAATTGCAAGAAGAACTTACTGCCAAAACCAGTGGAACTTTGTCAGATTCTGATGCCATAGAGTCTATGAGGTAGCAGTTTTCGTTCTCTTTGAGAATGGAAATTTCTCCCCTTTCTACCTCCCTTACCTCTCCAATCATCAAAACATATGATCTCAGTTCTTCTCTAGTATCTTTCCAAGCGAAGGCTGGTAGGGAAAATTAAGGAAAAGCCCAATCAACTGAAAAGGAAATTTCTTTTCATAATTTTTGGGGGTTTTATTATATTCTTTGCATGACACAGAGCTCCCTGTATTAACTCTGGGTATGCAAATTCTTGCTGCTCACAAGAGGAGGTAATAAAGATTCTATAAAATCTTCCAATTTTAAGTAAATTAGACATGTAATAGGCCATTACTGTTTTATTACTCTGATCATAGCAGATGTTCAAGGTGGTGACAGTGAACAGGGGGAATGAACTATGAACATGCCATTGGGTAAATTAACATTAAATTCAGGTTTTAAAAGGTACAATTATATACAAACACTGACTTATCCGAAGCCAAAAAGAAACACCAAACCCAAACAAGCAAACAAACCCCTTCAGAAAATGCTTAGGGGATACCCATTATGTGCAGGGCCCAGGGAAGAGTAGGGTACTGTGAGAATAAAAAGATGAATAAAGCTTTAATTAGTGGGGAAAAGATACTGGCTTATAAGGAGCTGTAGCAGGAGGCAAATTCTTCCATTTCTAGACCTCTTCTCTGATTTTACCCAGAGGGTCATAAATTCAGATGCCTGCAGGGAGCAGACAGGTAAATAAAATTAGTGAAACCAGTGAGACCAGTGGCTAGCTGAGGGACACATGGTCATTGTAAAGGCAGCCATTGCTTCTGAGCTCCCTCTAATTATTGCCAAGTGGAAACATGAGCCCGGTGTTATCATAATTTCCAATTTTTTCAAGAGAAGCTGGAAATCGATTTTGTTGGATGAAATCTCCCAATTTTTACATGTAGTTAGATAACACTGTTTTTAAAAACACTGTCCAGAGCAAATAAAACTCATGTGTTGGCTCAGCCAAAAACAGGCTGCCATCTGTGACCTCTGCTTTTCTCCCTGTCTTTGGGTTGACCTGATCCATTCCTATGGGCTATAGCTTATATGCCTATAATTTATAGCTTATATCCCTATAGCTTACAAATTAGATATGTCTTGATAGCCATTGGTGCTAGCTGATCCTGCTTGGATAGCTTTTGAGGGGATCTCTTAGGCTCGCCACTGTTTTCCTTCCTGCTTGGACAAGGTGTTGAATCAAGTAGCATTGATCTGGAGGAGGACAAGACGGCAGAGTAGAGGGACCTTGCGCTCACCTCCTTTCACAAGCACACCAGAGTCACAACTAACTGCGGAACAACCATCAATAAAGACTGGAACCTACTAAAAATGGTATTCTATATCCAAAAACAAGGAAGAAACCACAACGAGATGGTAGCAGGGACGCACTTGCTATATAATCAAATCCCATACCCTCCAGGTGGGCGACCCACAAACTGGAGAATGATTATATCGCAGAAGTTCTCCTATAGGAGTAAGAATTCTGAGCCCCACATCAGGCTCCCCAGCCTGGGGGTCTGGCATTGGGATGAGGAGCCCCCAGAGCATTTGGCTTTGAAGGCCAGTGGGGCTTGATTGCAGGAGCTCCATGGGACTGGGGGAAAGCAGAGACTCCACTCCTGGAGGGCACACACAAGGTCTTGTGTGCACTGGGACCCAGGGCAAAAGCAGTGACTTTGTAGGAGCCTGGGCCAGACCTTCCTGCTGGTCTTGGAGGGTCTACTGGGGAGGTAGTGTGGGTGGGGGGCAGCCGTGGCTCTCTCTGGGGTCATAAAAGCTGTTGGCAGACATATCGGGGAGTGTTCATCTGCATGAACCCTTGCCAGAGGCAGACATTTTGCTAGGGTCATTAGCACCAAGACCTGGCCCCCCCCACAACAGCCTATAAGGCTCCAGTGCTGGAATGCCTCAGGCCAAACAACCAACAGAATGGGAACACAGCTCCACCCATCTGTAGGCAGGCTGCCTAAAGACTTCCTGAGCCCTCAGCCACCTCTAGACACACCCCTTGACATTGCCCTGCCCACCAGAGGGCCAAGACCCAGCTCCACCCACCAGTGGGCAGGCACCAGCGCCTCCCACCAGGAAGCCTATACAAGCACCTAGACCAGCCTCACCCACCAGGGGGCAGACACCAGAAGCAAGAAAACTATGATCCTGCCGCCTGCGGAACTGAGTCTGCAAAAACAGGTCAGAACCTACCCTGGGACCAACTGGTCCCTGGCCCTTGGGTGATGAGAGGGGAGTGTACTGCTGGGACACATGGGACATCACCTACAGGGGGCCACTTCTCCATGAGAAACATGACTAACCTACTACATACATAAAAATACAAATAAAAATTTAAACAAAATGAGACAGCAAAAGAATATGTTCCAGACAAAGGAACAAGATAAAACCCCAGAAGAACAGCTAAGTGAAGTGGTGAAAGGCAATCTACCCGAGAGAGAGTTCAGAGTAATGATTGTAAAGATGATCCAAGAACTCAGGAAAAGAATGGATGCACAGAGCAAGAAGTTACAAGAAGTTTTTAACAAAGAGTTAGAAAATATAAAGAACAACCAAACAGAGTTGAAGAATACAGTAACTGAAATGAAGTAGCACTGATCTGTGTGGAGCTGGTCTGCAAGAAGCATGTGCAGGATGTTGACAGCATGGAATGGAGACTCACATGCATTTGTAGTCCCTGTGGCAGAGTATTGCCCTCAACCCCAGCTTCGGCTCACAGGACTTGGCTGTCAAGGACACCACTTTTGCTCTAGGTACTGAGAAAAGACTGGTGAGTCTTCAAGCACCCTTTGACCAAGGTATGATTTCCTAAAATGACCTCAACATTTCATGGTTAGAACATATGTATAACCCTCAATTTTCTCATATATTCTGTACTTCCCCTGTAGACTCCTCAAATTCCTCAGAAATTATAGTCACTAAATCCCAAATCTTTACCATTTTTGTGAGCTCTAGGCTCCATAAATTTCTCTAAAATTTAGCAGTTTTTTGCAGTAGCTTGCCTATGAATGGTGGAGCAAATACCTTTGTGCTACCTCAGTAAACTCATCCCAGAAATCTTTTAAAACATTCCAAAGTAGCTGTTCCATCAGTGGATACACTACACAGTTTTCTCTTAAAATATGTTTTTGCTAAATTTACTATTGACACTAATGAAAGCTCCATGAGTGTAAGAGTAGGTACTCAATAAATATTGGTTGAATGACTGCTATACATCCCCTAGTATATATATATATTTTGTGGTGCCTGTGCAGTGATGCATACACTCATACACACAAATCATTGTATATTTAACTATTGAAAAAGATCTAGCAAGTACCATAACCTGAGATATGTAGAAACACCAGTACTTTCATTCATCTATAAATCAAAGTCCAATGTTGCACAACACACTTTAATTCTTATTTCTTAAAACTTTAGCATTTTTTTCTATGTGACAAAGGAATATACCTTTATTTGTTGCCAGATTGTTATACATATATTATTTTGCCATTTTAATACAGGGGAAAGAAAAAATGAGGAGAACTCAATAGTATGTGGCTTTTTGTATTTTGTTATTAATCAGAAATCTTGAAAGAGGCTTCTAAACATCTATCAACAAGGTTAATAGATTTTTTCAAAGTGAGAGATTGGGTATAGCGTGACTTTAAACTGCAGATAAAATTATAGAAGCTTGTCTCTAGTTTATTTTACAGTTACTTAAATATTTTGCTAATTATGATATGTTCACATTCTTATAAGCAATGTTATATATATGTATAATGTATATATATGTAAATATATATAGTGAGGTTCCTTATTATAAAAGTGGATGTAAACATGCATTTTAAATAAACTTACTTTCTTTGAAAATTTTTGATCTGCTTCTTTTCAGAAGTAATTTAAGAGTCTTTTTTTTTTTTTTTTTAAACCTCAGACTGTGGCTGATAAAGAGGTAAAAATATAAGACGCTTCGGGTCTGGCCTTTTCTTATTATTGGCTTGTGCTTGGATTATTAGTACTATTTTCAATTTGTGGCTTTTGGTAGGAATCTTTGTAAGCCACCTGTTCATTTTATGAGATTAAATTTCATTAAAATGCTTAAATCTGTGTAAGAGGAACATGTAGATTGTGATATATTGTAATGCACTGAGTGGATGAGGGCACCTGTGGTGGACGCTTCGGGCTGTTTGTCAGGATCCATTTTCCTCTTCTTGGGCCCATAATCAAATACATTTCCTGGCCCTTCTTGTGGTTAGGCATGGCTATGAGACTAAGTTCCAGCCAATGGAAGGTGAGCTGAAACAATGTGTACCTCTTCTAGGCTGGGCCCATAAAAAACATTCCTAGGACTGATTCTCCATGTCCTGTCCTTCTGGCTGGGAGAGGTGCAGGTGGCCATGTTGACCTTGAGCAGAAGTTGGCAGAGTTTCATTAACCTGAGCGCCCAAGTGACTTGAGCTATTCTGCTGATCTGATCACCAACCGGCTACCTGAGCTAGAAATAAACGTCTGTTGTGCTGAGCCGTTGCGTGTTTCGTCGTTATAACTGCAGCCCAGCCTCCCTGAACTGAGGCACTCTTTGCCACACCCTCAGCGCTGTTGAACTCTCAGCCTTCCTTCAGGAAGACTCACAGCCCCTGGGTGATATGGGACCGTCTGTCTATATCTGCACCAAGTGACGATACCTGTTGTCATTCTTATTTTAACTGTTAGCGAGGCTTACTTTCTTATTGTTTAGATGAAATGTCAATAGAAATAGAAGTTCTAATTTTTCTTCCTGCATCCTGGGATATGTTGCATTTCACTTAGCAAACTATTACATTAAGAAACTTGACTCTGTGGGTTTCACGTTTCTTCACTGGGTCAACGTTGTAATTGCTATAAAATGACAATGTAAGTAAGAGTTTGGCATTGTTAGGAATGCATTATTCTTAAGAACAGGGAAAGAGATCTGATTCTCATTCTATTGTCCTGGCAACAGAAATAAGAGCAGCATGAAATGTGACTTTCATTTATTTTTCATCGTTTATATGCCTTATATGGGATTTCGTGACTGACCCTCCTTACTCCATAGATCCATCAGTTGTTAATTTGCCATGTGTGAAGAGTTTCAATGTTGCTACCATTTTATTTCTTTTTTGCTTTTCTTTCTCTCTTTCTTTCTTTTTTTAATTGAGTGATGGGAAATAGAGCTACACATGAGTTCCAATTCCATTTGGTGTGAGACTGGGCAACTTGATCCAGTCCAGATCTGACTGTCTCTCACTGGGGTTAGTTTTTGCTTGTGAAAAAATGTTCTTCAATAAACCCTATCCCCTGCCCTCCCACCCGTGGAATAAATCACAAATGCAGAAGAGAGCTGCTCTCCAGTTGATACACTGCCACTAAATAGCTTCATCCTGTTTTCCTGGCCCCTTCCCCACCTGCCCATCTTCAATTTATACGAATTGATATTAAGCAAATCTATAACCACCCAAAGTAGACGGCACTTTTAAAATGAGTAGGGCAGGCAGAATCTCTATGCCCTGGTTGACAGAATTAAAACTGATGAGAAAGTAAAACATTACTTCAAATGTTTGCTTAAGGATGGGGAAGTTGGGCCCAACCCCTTTGTATTGCCAAATGTTACATGAAGCATCGTAAAATCAAATTCTCACATCTTGTTGTCCTCCCATTAGATCACATTAAACTCTGGCAGTGAGGCCAGCCCGCCTTGGTGGTTTTCTGATTTGTGGTTTGCACTTGGCTCTCCTCGCAGGCTTTAAAAATGATTTTATTTTGTGAACAGTCAGTGATAGTCAGACTCTAGAGTAAACTTGCCTGGGCCAACATTTGCAGTAATAACATTTCACATTATCAAGAGTTTCCTGAAGGACTGCAAAGAATGAAAACAAAGAGGAGCTTTTCTGGTAGTGGTTGTTTTTCTTCAGATGCTGGTAACCTCCCGCGTGGAAAGGCTGTGAATTTAGGCTTTGAAGAGCTCTTCACAAGCATCTACAGTTCTATGCCTTTAAGGTGAAACTGGAGAACTGGAACAGATTTGCGTTTTCTTGTTCCCTGCCTTGCTGAATGTGTAACTGATTCTCCCTTCTTCTTTTCTTGGGTGGTTTTTCTGATTATCTCTCTCTTTCAGTCTTCTTCTGGCTGGGAGGTGGAGGGTGCTGGGCGGGGGAAGGGAGGGAATGTTGAGTTTAGGTGAGTCCATCTAAGGATTCCAAATAAGGACTTTCTCAGTGCTCTTCTAGTGTTTTCACCAAAAGATATGTCTGCTGCTTATATGATAAAATGAAAAACCATCTTTAGAGTAAGGCATACAGCTGGTGCCCTAGACTTGTCTGATGATGGTCACGATGAAAATGTTGATTATGATTATAATAATTCATTAATTAAAAATAACAAATAAATGAGCTTAAGAAATTTAAAACGAATGTCAGATAGGTACACACTACCTTGAACTGTTTAAAGATTCAACTTCTTTTATATTTAGTTTTTTTATTGTTTATTTTTAAAATTGTGGCAAAATATACATAGCATAAAATTTTCCATTTTACCATTTTTAAGAGTACAGTTCAGTGGTATTAAGTACATTCACATGGTTGTGCAACGATCACCCCCATCCACCTCCAGAGCTATTTTTCATCTTGCAAAACTGAAGCTCTGTACCCATTAAACAATAACTCCCCATTCATCCCTCTCCCCAGCCCCTGGCAACCACCATTCTGCTTTCTGTCTCTTTGAATTTGAGCTCTAAGTACCTCAGATGAGTGGGATCTTACAGTATTTGACCCTTTTTTGACTGGCTTATTTCACTTAGCATAATGTCTTCAAGGCTCATCCATGTTGTAACATGTGTCAGAATTTCCTTCTTTTTAAAGGCTGAACAATACTTCATTGTGTGTATATATATATATATAAATGCCATGCTTTGTTTATCTATTCATCCATCAGTAGACACTTGGGTTTACAGACTCAATTTTTTTCAGCTGGGTTTGAATGGCAAGAACTGATCTTTTGGAGAGAGCCGAATAGCCATCCAAATTATCTTCATTTGAAATTCTTGTAAGCCAAGCTAGGTGAATAAAACTATATCAGTCAATTTACCAACATGTATTTACCAAATGTCATTACGTGACCTCTTTCGCTCTTGAAAAAAATAGTCTTTTATTATTCCAAAGATATGTCATTGTAAAAAAAAAAAAAAAGACATACAGAAAAGTATGAAGACAAATATAAAGGACACATAAAATTGTAGCCTGTTGGCACTGTGAATATTTTGGGGTATGTTATATCAAAAATTATGTAAATCTAAATATTATAAGCATTGTAGATATAAATAGGGGTTTTTGTAATTTTACAGAACTGGGAACAGGTTCACACACTTGAAAACTGCTTTCCTCAATTAGCAATATATTGGGGACATAAATAAATGTAGTTTTATTTTGGTGGCTTTTAAATATTTTAAAGTCGTGGACTCTTCCTTCATAGGAACACTCAGAATACTGATTTATAAAAAATGGAAAGTTTCTAGTTGAAGTGGGCAAGAGAATTGCAGTATTCACCATCGCAGGAACGACAGTTCCTCTATAGTGGTTTTTGAGGCACTCCTCAGAAACCCTAAGACTCTGTCATAGGTTAAATTGTATCGCCCCCAAAGATGCTGAAGTCCTAACCCCCAGCACCTGTGAATGTGACCTTATTTGAAAATAAACTTTGCAGGTGATTAAGTTGAGATGAGGTCATTAGGATAGGCTCTAATCCAGTATGACAAGTGTCCTTATAAAAAAGGAAAATTTGAACACAGAGACACACACACACATACACAGAGGACACCATGTGGAGATGAAGGCAGAGATCAGGGTGATGCATCTACAAGCCAAGGAACACCAAAGATTGCCAGCAACACAAGAAGCTAGGAGACAAGCATGGAAGAGATTCTCCCTCCCAGCCCTGAGAAGGAACTAACCCTGCGGACACCTTTATCTAAGATTTCTAGTCTATAGAACCGTGAGACAATATATTTCTGTTGTTCTAAGCCACCTGGTTTTTGGTACTTTGCTGTGGCAGCCCTGAAAAACTAATGCAGACTCCCAAAATCATGATTTGAAACTTACTGCTTTATACTATTATTTTAAAAGCCTGCAGGTGTTCCATTGTATGGAAGAACATAATCTACTTAATCATTCCCTTATTAATGTACATGAATAGTGAGAGTGTCCCAATATTTTAAAGAATGATGCTGTGAACATTCTTTCAGGTAAATCTTTGCATATTTGCCCTGTTTTCCTCAAAATCATTTGTAGGAGGAGGAACTGTTGGGCTGTCATAGGAGCATTTGAAATTTTGATATTTACTGCCAACATGCTCTCTAGAAAACTCATAATAATTTACTGTACTGTATTCTCTCCCTGTAGTGTCAGAGTATACACTGACAGAATGTACACAATATACATCTCTCCAATCCTTACTGGGTATTGTCATTCTTTCTTTTTTAAAATCTGAATTTAACATTAATTTTTAATCAAAGTAATATATTTAAATAAGTGAATGAATTTTAGAAGACTTACAACAAAACCCTGCAGTCCTGGCCACATCCCTCTCCACTGCTGCCACACCTCAGTGGCACCACTATCAATTCTTAGAGCTTCTTCTGGTTTTCACATTTATATTTCTAAATATAAATATTTCTAAATAACATGCTTATGCTACTATTTTTAAAAAAATTTTAGGTATTATCTACTGACTTCCTATTATGGAAGATAAGGAATTAGCTTTCATATATGAACAATCCCTCCCCTCACCCCATTCTCCCAAACAGGTTATATCACAATTTTGGCTAAATCAATATTCAGAGTTTACATTTTACATTATTGTGATGATATATATTATTTGCAGCTGAGTCATATAGTGTACTATAATTCAACTATTTTTCTTAAATAACTCTCCCTCCCCAGAGTTAATAGTTAACTAATTTTTTTCTTTGCTTAATTTTCTAGGTTCCTATTACTAATTCACATGAAAACTCTGCCTGAGGTCTCCATGTCTTCTCAATACATTCTAATACTGTTCTATCAGTTTCTTCTTTTCTTTTTCTTGGAATTATCCTTCCTGTAGCCATTCAAGCTCCTACCTTTACTCTCTAGATCTGCTGCACATCTGTCAGCCTAGATTTTTTTTTCACCGTATTTCTGGAGCTCTCCTTTGCCTTTCTCCTGTGTTGAATTGCCTGTTTCCTGGATCATATGTCTTTCTGTTTCTTGATTTGCAACCTTGCAGTAGAATAGTTGCTACTGAAGAGTTACAAGAGTGGCAGAACCCTTCACTTTAGTGGGAATGCTCATTAAGGCATCATGTAAGTTTCTGGTAGTATCTTCTATCAAGTTGCTTAAGAAAACTTTTCTTATCAGGAATAATTGATAATTTTAGCAAACGTCTTTTCATATGTACTGAGAGAATGATACAAGTTTTCTCTTTTAAGCTCTTAGTATAGTGAATTACAGTAAAAAACAGGCTAATGTTAAACTATCCTAGCGGTTCTGTGAAAAAGACTACTAATCCATGATGTAATTCTCTTAATGTAGTGTTGAGTTAAATTTCCTAGTATTTTATTTGGCATTTTTGCCTTTATTTCTTTGGGTTTCTTGTTTTGTTTGTGGGTGGTTTTTTCCCCTCTATTTTTATCTGCTTATGATTCAGTGTTATACTATATTTGTAGAATGAACTGAAAACTTTCCATCTCTTTTTATGTTCTTTAACAGTGTAAATAATACAGGAATTATCTGTTCTTTGCAGGTTTAATACAATGTGCCCAGAAGATTGTCTGGGCATTATGCCCTTTTCAGGGTTTTTATTTCCCCTTAAATTTCTTTTATAGCCTTTTCAGGATTTCAGTTCCTTTATGAGTCAATTTTGGTTACTCAGTTTTTCCTACAGAATAATTGATTTCAACTAATTTTCAAATTTGTTTGGTATAAATTTGTATTTGATTTGCTTATAATTAATATCTTTTCCCACATCTTTCTTTCTCAATCCTAAGGTTACTTATATGTCTTCCTTCTTTTATCATTATCACATTTGACAAAATCTGTTTATTTAATTGCTCTAGAACTAGCTTTTCATTTGATTAGTCAGCTACTTATTTTTGTTTATTACTTTCATATATATTAATTTATTTTTTAGTTATTCAATTATTTGTTCTTCCCCCCCCCCACTCCTACCCCCCATCTTTCTCTCTCTCTTTAGCTTCTTGAGTTCGTACTTAGTTCATTTAGTCTCAGGATCTTCCCCCTACTCCAAAATATAGGTTTTGATCTGTACACTATTTGCATCATTGGTAGATTCTGCAAATGTATCAATATAATTTATGCCAACATCAATATAAATGTTCTTCTTAATTATTTTTATCTTCTTCCTGTTTTTTCTGATATTAATACTATACAGAATTATTTTTCTAGTATTTATCTTTCTAGTTCTTTGCAGTAAAATTTTCTGTGTCATATTATTTTACAAATATCTATTATAATCATCATATAGCTGGTTCCTGCATCCTGTCTCTTCACTCTGAGTTTTGCTGTATTTTTATATTATGATTAATGATATGTTTGGATTTATTTTTTCTATTATATTTACTATGCATTTTTTTCTTTTTCTTTCTGATTTCCTGCCATTGGCTTCCAGCATCCAGTGTTGGTGATGAGAAAATAGATACCAATCTGATTCTTATTTCTTTGTGAGCAACTCCTTATTCTACTCTGGACATTTTTAGGATTTGTTCTTTACTCTTGGAGTTCTGAAATTTCACCAGAATGTATTTAGGTATTTTTTTCTCCATTACTTCTAAAACTTTAAAATCTATGATTTCATTACTTTGGGTAATTTTCTTCTTTTATTTTTAATAACTTAATTATTTCCATTCTTTCTTTCTTCTGGAATTCCTATTTTTCAAGTGTTAGAACTCCTACATCTATTTTCCATGTCTGCTCATGTATAGTACAGTGCTATAGTACTGTGTTTTGGGATAAACTTTCATTTCAATCTTCCAGCTAAAATATTTGATGTTTCTCTATGTCCATACTCCTATTCAGTCTATATATTATCTAAATGAATCGTTACATCTTAAATTTCCAATTATTTCTAAAATAATTTCATATTATTTTTCATACATCTTTTATGGATGCAATATTTTCAAATCACTCTGAGAATATATACATATTCTGATATACATGTGTATATATACATACATATGCATTACAAAAAAGTTTTCTCATGTTTCCTTGAGGCAAGCAGGCATTCAGCAGTAGCAGTTTCTACATCTCCCCTGGTGAGACAGTCCACATTGCTGAGCCGAGCATCACTTCCACCTCTGCTGTTGGGTCCAGTCAAGCCCTAGGGTAGCCAGGGAAAGAGCCTGACTGAAATTCACAGAACAGGTTTCATCCCCCTGACTAGGTAGGCTTCTCCTAAGTAGGTTCCCATTGAATGTTTGGTGAACATTTAGTGGAACACAGATATTGTTCCATTCTCTGCCATTTTGAGGAGTCTACCCATAGGCCCTTTCTCCAGATCTTTTCATAACAAATTCTCTAATTTTGTTCCTTTTCCATCCATGACCATCTGGCCTAAACCACATTCTCTTGCCTATGAATGGCTGGAGAATCCATACCTCTCTCTATCTCTCCTTCAGGCAAAGTGAAGAACTAGGTACACAGCTTAAAGTTTTGCCTGTTGCAATCCTGTTGATCTGTCAGGGCTGTCTCAAACATCATTTCCTCTAGGTTAGGCTTTAAGTATACCTCCAGAAGGAGATGCTTCCTCCCTTCTTTAAAATTCCTTCACGTTTTGTACTTTTCTCATGATACTCCTCTTACTTCACCTGACATTATTGTAATATTTGTACATCACTAATCACCTTCTTCTACAGTACAAAGATCTTGGGAATAGGGATCATTTCTTAGTCACCTTTATATCTCATGTAATACTAATAAAGTATTTTATTTTTATTTTTATTTTGGCCACACTGCATGGCTTGTGGGATCTTAGTTCCCTGACTAGGGATTGAACCCGGGCCCTCAGCAGTGAGAGCATGGAGTCCTAACCACTGGACCGCCAGGGAATTCCCACTGATAACGTATTTTAGATTTGTATGCCCAGTAAATATTTGTTGACCAATTGAAATACATCCAGTAACACTCTAGTAGATATTGTGCTAAATATCAAGATGAATATGGATGGTACACTTTAAGGAGTTTGTAGACTGCTCAAGTTGAAGAATATCTCAGCGCTGTACCTTCAAAGAGGACAAAGTTTATAATATTTTAAATGGGGCTACAATTAGTGAGTTGCATTCTTCACAACTTACTGGGGCAAGATCAATAGAAGTGTGGGGATAAGTAAATGAACTTATTTCCTTCAAGCTTATTTTTCATGAATAAGACTTTGCTGTAAGAAGTAGTTGAACCATAAGAAAGAGTTAATAAAATAGTCACGAATTTGCTTTACTTTCTAGCCAGTCCTAGCTTAAACATGGTGAAAAAGAAGCTTTTTGGATATATTAGTTATGATAGGATGTACTCTGTCTTCTCAGTTCCTGCAGTACATGCAACTTCCTGGTGTGTGTTATTCTCAAGTTCCATGACAATTAACTGGCGACATCCCTCCCCAGCTCCCCTTCCTCATTCTGATGGAAGAGACTCCTGATTGATTTTGACTCCATTTTGGGGCCATCTTCAACTGAGTTAGCTGTTGACTTGACAGTCACAGGGTTTTTCTTCTGCCATCTTCTATTAAGAAGGGAAAATGGGTGGAGAATAAACTTATTATGCCATATTCTATTCAGCTACTGGTTGTGCTTGGGAAATGTAGGAAGCCAAGAAGGAAAGGGAGAGGTACAGTCTGTGGTGACTTTGAATCCACCGGACTGTGGGTATATAAATTTCTCCAGTCCCTGCCTGAGTGAGACGGATGTTTTGCAGGTTCACAGAAGATGATCTTCTCTCTATGAAAACATGGATGTCAAGTGTTATATTCAGACATGAGCAATGACTGGTCTCTGTTGTTCCTGAACTAGGAAAATGGGGGCCAGTGGAAAAATCAACAAGTCGAGCTGTCACTGAGGAAAGTTCAGGGAGATTTTGTTTTACCCTCTGCCAACCTCAGTTCACCAATGTGCAGGCTACATATGTTTAGAATTAGCAAGTAATGTTTTATCCTTCATTTCCCCATTGCCCATTCCCCCACTCTTGAGGTTGCTTATCCAAAATGGAACTAAGCTTCCAGGCTCCTTGGAGGTCACCCATCCCTTAATACAGGTGCAGTGGAAACAGCTCTCTCCCAACTTAGCTCTTCCAACTGACCGCCTTGCTTACTGAGCTCATTAGGTCCGGAGCTGTTTTATTTCCGTAGCTCTCCAGAGGGCTAACGAGCTTTTAAGAAACACCTGCAGCAATTCCAGATTCTACACAGCCACCTAAGTTTTCAGAAAATGTTTTCAAGAGTAGTGTGTGTGGGGTCGGGGTGGGGCGAATTCCTTGCCCAGATAAATGGAATCGCGACTACAGGCAAAGTTAATCCAGCATCCACATTCACTTTTTTTTTTTTTAAACTGATATACCCAAGCTCTAATGCCTTCATTTCCCCTTCATTTACAACGGCAAAGCCTCCTTGACCAGAAAAATAAATGTGTAGTTGGCAAGAGCTGAATAGAGGTCTGCTTAAATGATTTTTAATTTATGTTAAAATGCTAAGAGCAGTTTTCCAGGTCCCCATTGAATACCTCACAAAATGAAGTTTTACACAGCCTACCTTTAAAAAAGGAACTAAAAGATTTAAAAACATTCCCTTTAATTTTAGCTGCCCCAACTCTATCTTTTATTCTTGCCCTACTGGGATCCAGCAGTTAGTTCGGAGTTTTTACTTAGTTGGTCTTAGAGCCCTGCTCGGGAAGTCAGAGACCTGTTTTCCATTCTTGCCTCCAATTCAAAAAATGGTGTTAATCTGAGCTTATCACACTGCCCTTTTGCTTGTCTTCTTATAAACTGAACAGTGACTTTATGTAAAGAATCATAATCATGTCATTGGAAAATAGCGTTTCTGCTGTTTTTTTTTACATTTGTAACATGTATTCTTTTTTTTTTGATTGGTATCTTCTTGGAAAGAAACCATGAAATAATTGACCATCTAAACTGTGAACTCCTTACACTCTTGATTATTATGGCATAATTTTTAAACCACTGCCACTTGACATCTAGCTTAAAGTTTTAACAATGTTTATTGAACAAATATATAGTCATGGTGATGTACCCCAGGAGATAAGTGCTTAAAAAATAAGAATTATCTCAAAAAGAGTCAGGTACCACAATGTTCATTGCAGCACTATTTACAATAGCTAGGACATGGAACCAACCTAAATGTCCATCGACAGATGAATGGATAAAGAAGATGTGGCACATATATACAATGGAATATTACTCAGCCATAAAAAGAAACGAAACTGAATTATTTGTAGTGAGGTGGATGGACCTGGGGTCTGTGATACAGAGTGAAGTAAGTCAGAAAGAGAAAAACAAATACTATTATGCTAACACATATATATGAAATCTAAAAAAAATAGGTTCTGGTGAACCTAGGAGGAAGACAAGAATAAAGATGCAGACAGAGAATGGACTTGAGGACACGGGGAGGGGGAAGGATAAGCTGGGACGAAGTGAGAGAGTGGCATGGACATATATACACTACCAAATGTAAAATGGATGGCTGGTAGGAAGCAGCCACATAGCACAGGGAGATAAGCTGGGTGCTTTGTGACCACCTGGAGGGGTGGGATAGGGAGGGTGGCAGGGAGACGCAAGAAGGAGGGGATATCGGGATATATGTATGCATATAACTGATTCACTTTGTTATACAGCAGAAACTAACATAACATTGTAAAGCAATTATACTCCAATAAAGATGTTTAAAAGAATAAGAATTATCTTAAATGTTGAAACAGTTTAAAAATGTGCTATTTTGGGGCTTCCCTGGTGGCGCAGTGGTTGAGAGTCCGCCTGCCGATGCAGGGGACGCGGGTTCGTGCCCCGGTCTGGGAGGATCCCGCATGCCGCGGCGAAGCGGCGCCCGTGAGCCATGGCCGCTGGGCCTGCGCGTCCGGCGCCTGTTGCTCCGCAACGGGAGAGGCCACAGCGGTGAGAGGCCCGCGTACCGCAAAAAAAAAAAAAAAAGTGCTATTTGAAAGAAAATTAACGAGGCACTCTCCAAATAAATAGAGATACCTTTTAAAAGACTTAAGACAATAGTTGTTAATTATTATTCTTCACTGAGGTGGTTAGTCATCCAATGCATTTTTACTTTTTTAAAAAATCATTTAAGTTTTTTAAAATTTAGGTTTTTGCCTATAACTATGCTAATAAGTTCCATAGGAGACATTAAAGACATGTAAGGTTCTTATTCTCATGCAGTTTATAGTTTAGTGTATGGCGCAAGATCAATGTGTTTGGGGGGGGTATAACACAAATGATCAGTGTTAAATGAGGCACACTGATTCTTTTTTTAAAAAAAATGTTTTATTTTATATTGGAGCAGAGTTGATTAACAATGTTGTGTTAGTTTCAGGTGTACAGCAAAGTGATTCAGTTATGCATATACATGTATCTGTTCTTTTTCAAATTCTTTTCCCATTTAGGTTATTGCAGAATATTTAGCAGAGTTCCCTGTGCTATACGGTAGGTCCTTGTTGGTTATCTATTTTATTTTATTATTTTTTAAGTAAATATTTATAGGGACTTCGTTGGACACCTATTAAGTCTCTAAGTGCAAAGATAATCATGAAGCATAGTTTCCAGTTTAGAGAAATTGCTCATGTGAATGGGAGCTGTGAGTAGCTGAGGACGTCTGTAATTGTTCAGATAGTGTTAACTAGTCCTTATTTGGGAGCTTTATAAAATATTGCTGCAGCGACAAGGTGGAGGCCCCTAACTTGCTTCTGGCTTTTTTGGACACGCCTCGCAGCTTGTGGAATCTTAGTTTCCCAACCAAGGTTTGAACCCGGTCTCTCGGCGGTGAGAGCCCAGAGTTCTAACCACTGGACCGCCAGAGAATTCCCTGGTTATCTATTTTAAACATAGCAGTGTGTACATGTCAATCCCAAACTCCCAGAGGCACGCTGATTCTAAATGCAAGCAGCTCAGAGAAAAAAGACAACATGGAAATGTAAATGATCTTGAAAATTTAAGACTTAGGCTATGTAAGAGAGGAGAGATGGGGCATTTTGGGATGTGAAAACAATGTAAAAGGGAGGTGCCTCGATAGCCAGATATTCAGTTCTCTACTAGGCCTGTCCACCTAGATGGCCCCAGTCTAAAAACCAAACCAAATTGAACTTACCATCTTCTCTCTGAAACCCTCTCTCCTTTTGTGTTCCAGAATCCAGCAGGTGACACCAGTAACTACCCATTTTCTTAGACTAGAAAACCGGGAGGGATCCTAAAGTCTCTCCTGTCCCTTTCCTCCTGCTTCAGTTCTATGCTTCTCTCTCTGTTCTGGGGCTGTCTTTTGAGAGCTCCCAGGAAGCTCACTGCCACAGACCTGAGCTCAGCTCCATATTGTCACTGACCGTGTACCCTCCCCCTCATTTCAATTCTTCCCTTTCATTAATTCCCTTTGAGAGATGTGTCCTTGAGTTTCTAATCTTGGCCAAATGTTTTCAAATCAGTGAATAGTTCTCGATTGACTACCCAGCTCTATCCGGCCCTTCCCCGAGTTAAAGCTTCTGGCTTAGTCTGCTAGTGTCCCCACGTGGCAGTCCATCTCCACCCAGCCCAACTAGCAGTGACATCAGACTCTGGCTATGGTCCTAGCTTTCCTGATCCCCTCTTGTCCATTATTACTCTGTTTACCTTAGTTTGGGTGTTCATAATCTTTAGGCTGGCATGGTAGATTGAGTTAATAAATTTGGCGAATATTTACTCTCCCCTTCCTCACCCTGTGGGTGGAGAAATCCTGTGCCCTATAGACACTGAGCTTGGCTGTGCAACTTTGACTAGTGTAATGTGGGCAGAAGGGAGAGTGTGCTAGCTCTGAGCAGAGGCTTCAGGAGACGTTGCATGCTTCTGCCCGCCAGTCTGTACTCCTGCCATTCGTCCATAGGAGAACATGGTGTAGAGAAGCTGTTGCTCCTTCATCCTGGGTCCTGAAATGAAAGACCCATGGAGCACATGTGAATCCACCTGGAGCCTGCAACCAAGCCCAGCTGAGTTAAAATCAACCCACAGTTGACCCACAGACCCAATGAGTAAAAAATAAATGTTTGTGGTTATAAGACACCAAAGTTTTGGAGGAAATGAATATTTGTTCTTGTAAACCACTGAGATTTTGGATTGTTTATTACTGTGGTAAAACCTGACACATATGTCTGAATGTTTGCAAAACCTCCTTTCTAATCTTCCAGTCTCTGGTCATATCTTCCTCCCACCTACCCTTCACATTGGATTAAATAAAAATTCTTCAGTAGGCCCCATGTCCTGCAGGATAAACATCCAAGATGGAATAAAAGACTTACCTGCTTAGGCTCACCTCCCACTTTTCTCTGTCTGGCATTTTAAGCTCCAGCCATGCCTCACGATCTAATGTTCCAGTGATTTCACATATTTGAATTGTATTTGTCTCTCTGTATTCTCTTTTGCAAATGCTGTCAATTCGAGCCAAATACTTCTCCCTGACCGCTCTCCTTCTACTACCCCCACCCCCAATCCAGCATTTTTACCTGCAAAGCCCTTATAAGTTTTCAGTGTTGCCACCTTCTGGGCATCTTCCCTGGCTTCTCGAAACTCTCAAAACAATTTGTACAATTCCATGATAGCATACTTTGTTTTGAAATAGATTATTTTTATACCTCTCTTTCAGTTAGATTGTGAACAATTTGCTGATAGGAAGTTTCTCTTTTCATCTTTTTACTCTCAGGACTTAGCAATAAATGAAGCAATGAATGTTTAGTGGATTTTGAAGTTGAATCTGCATAATGTCTCTCTCATCTGGTTGAACCACTTACGCTGAATGTATAGCATGAATTTGATTATCCCATCTTTCTCACCAAGATGCTACTTCTCAAACTACACTTGAAACAGCCAATGAACACTCTCACATACCCAATGACCAGGTCAAGAAATGCAGCATCCCTAGCACCCTCCTTCTTCTCTTACTGAATCATTACAACCTCTTGGCAGAGATAAGCACTGTTCTGACTTCTAACACCATAGATTTGTGTTGCCTATTTTTTAAAAATAAATTTATTTATTTATTTTATTTTTGGCTGCATTGGGTCTTTGTTGCTGTGTGCGGGCTTTCTCTAGTTGTGGCGAGCGGGGGCTACTCTTCGTTGCAGTGTGCGGGCTTATTGCGGTGGCTTCTCTTGTTGCGGAGCACAGGCTCTCGGCGCGTGGGCTCAGTAGTTGTGGTGCGCAGACTTAGTTGCTCTGCAGCATGTGGGATCTTCCCAGACCAGGACTCGAGCCCGTGTCCCCTGCTTTGGCAGGCAGATTCTTAACCACTGCACCACCAGGGAAGTCCCTGTTTTGCCTATTTTAAAACAATACCTGAATGGAATCACAGGTGCACTTTTGTGTCTGGCTTCTTTTGGTCAACATTATAATTTGTGAGACTCCTTCAAGCTATTGTGAACAGCAGTAGTTCATTTTCACTGCTGCTTAGCGCTCCTTGGCATAAATATAACACAGTTTATTTATCCATTCCCCTGTCAGTAGATATGTAGTTTGTTTCCAGTTTTTGACTCATGAAAAAGGTATTATGAATATTTTTATTTGCGTCTTTTTGCTGTGCATATAGGAATTTCTATTAGGTATAAACCTAAGAGTGGAATTTCTGGGCCACAGAGTATGTGTACATTCACTTTTGACAGATGCTTCTAGACTCTTCTTCAAAGTGATTGTACCAATTTGAGTCCCCATCAGTGGTGCATGAGAGCTCTTATTTTGCATCCTCACCAACTCCTGATATTGTCAGTCTTTTTAATTTTAGTAATTCAGGTGGACATGCTTTGGCTTTAATTTGCCTTTCCCTGATGACTAATGACATTGAACACTTAAAAATATGTTTATTTACCATTTGGATATCTTTTGTGAAATCCCATTTTTCTATCAGATTACCTTTTTCTTATCTATTTATAAGAATTCTCTGAAGTCAATTTGCTAATATTTTATACTGTGTTTTGCTTCTATCTTCCCAAGAGAGATTGGCTTGTAATTCTTTTTTTTGTTATATCTTTGTCAGGTTTTGAGTAAAGGTTATTCTGATCTCATAAAATGAGTTGAAAAATGTTCTTTATTCTCTGGAGAAGTTTATTTTTAATTTATTTTATTGAAGAATAGTTGATTTACAATGTGTTAATTTCTGCTGTACAGCAAAGTGATTCAGTTATACATATATATGTATATACATATACATTCTTTTTCACATTCTTTTCCATTATGGTTTATCACAGGATATTGAATATAGTTCCCTGTGCTATACAGTAAGACCTTGTTGTTTATCAATTCTATATATATGGGAAAATTTATTGTAAGCGGGGTGTTATTTCTAATTTCTTCTCTAAGAGTCAGTATACATAGTGCTTAAGCTTATGGGCCCTGGAGTCAGACTACTAAGATTGAATCTTGGCTTTCTGCTTTCTTATCATGTTGACCTTGAGGAATTTATATAACCAGTTTGTTCCTCAGTTTTCCCATGTATAAAATGGTGATAATAAAAGTATCAACTTTATAAAATTATTGTCAGGACCTTATGAGTTTTACATGTAAAGATCTTAGTACTGTGCTTGGCCCATAGTAGGAGTTTAATAATTATAGCTATTATATTTATCCATTAAATCAATGCTTTTGCTTATGGTGTCGTCGTTTATAGAAGGTGAAGCTGTCTTCTCTTTATGGTGTTGGTTCAACAATAAACCTTACGTGGGTTGAGGATATAAGTAGAACCTTCTAAATGGGATGCCAACAATCCAATTTTTCTTCACACTTGGCTTTTTCTAAGGCATACTTTTCCTCTCCTTTTTCTCTATTTTGTAAAATGTCAGGGAAGAGACATCAGAAGCTTTCTGTAGAAATAGTACCCAGGAAAAGACATGGATCTTAGTCACAGTACTTGCGGCAGTGTCATAGGTGAGTATGGGTCCACATGGCAAATATTCCAGTGGTTAGAAGGGAGGCAGGACTTTTGATTTTCACTGCCTGGGTAACTGACCTCAGAGATCCTCGGTTTTTCTTTTTAACAAAAGGAAGCCCAGCCTTCCCAGGGTGTGGTTTGAATTCCTGATTTGGTGGTTGTTAGGGGCTCTGAAAGTACTGTGGAGCTTTAGGGCAAAGATAGAGTCATTACTATGCAAATCTTTTTTTTTTTTTTTTTTCCTTTCAGCCTTTGTGCCACTAAAACACCACTTAAGTGGGATGTCTGTTTTCATCTGGCTTAGAGCTGAGGTTTAAGATACATGGCTCTCTGATTAACTCTGAAACTATTAGCACCACATCTTCATCAGAAAAGCCACAGAAATTAGGGTTAAATGTGTCCCCCTGTGACTTTTCTTTTTTTCCAGCTTTACTGGTTTCTCTTTGCTTCCACTATGTCTTCTCTCTGCTTTTTATTTGGGAACAAATTATCTATTCCAGACCTCCACACATAGCCTTCCTTTTGCACAGTTCCTGACCTACAGTAAGTATCTCGTGCAAGCAGTGTTCCTCTCAACGTTTCCTTCCGAGCAATGAAAAAACAGAAAGATAACAACAACAACTGCTGTGGACTCCTATTGTTTACAAGTTTCTGGTCTCTTGAAGAGGATCGTTCCCCTCTACTCAGTCAATGCAGCTACAGAAATCTCTGCCATTTCAAAAACTAATTTTTATAATTTTGAGCTTTCACTTAACCTCATCTTTTATAGCACAGATCACATACACCTTATGAGTGATGTGATTCTGATGTCAGAATGAGATGATGGATTTCCTTTGCATTTTGTATATCTCCCAATTGTAATATTTCTAACTATCACAGATATGAATTTCAATTCAAAATCCTAGATGTGCAAGCAATGTGATATTATTTTTAATTACTAATTTTTATCTTCTTGTAATCAAATCATTGTTTTTCTTTCCCCTCTTCCAGGGGTTTCATCTAAGATTGAACGTGATAGAGACAGAATTGGTGGCCCTCATTCTTCACCTTTCCCTTGTCATGTAACTTTGTGTTGCCCTTGACTGTGGGACTCACTTTAGTCAATGGGATATTAGCAAGCGTGATGTGATCAAAGGCTTGAAACTTGTATGTAGAGTTGGGTTTACTGACTCTTGAGTCTTCACTGTCACCATGAGAAGGAAAAGCCTGAACTAGCCCACCAGCCCCAGGAAAAGTGTGAGAGACATATTAAGCAGAATTTACCCCCAGTCACACCAGCCTAGATCAGCAAACTCCCAGCTGACCTGCAAACACATAAGCTAATTCAATGGTTATTATTTTAAACCACTGAGTTTTGGGATAGTTTGTTATGCAGCATTTTTCCAGCAAGAGCTAACTGATATATTATATAAATTACAGTCAAGAGAGTGGCATCTTAGTAAGATTCTTTGACACATCCTTGTTCCCATCTGCTCTTTGATCATCAATGCATTGTAATCATGGTCATGTTTTTCTCATATTGACCCAATTATCTCTGGAGTCCAGCTCTCCTGTCTCTCAGCAACTACTGTGATTTTCCCCTGCTTTGCCAGCCTTAGTTACTCTGTGCTATGTTGAGGCAACTCTGAAAGACATGTTGCTTCTCTGGGCTCCACACAAAGACTGAGGCACAGTTTCCTCTGATATTTCACCCCCTAACCTATCTGAGGCTTCTGTTATTTCCTCTTCCTCCCCCAAGACTCAGCCCAGGTTGGTAGAGGTGGAGGGTGAGGAATAGGGCTCTCTATCAGAGAAACAACCGAAGTCTAATGTCTGTCACTTCAACTCTTTTCTACCTCATCCCTCAAACCTTTTATCTTTCTTGGGGCAAAAAAATGAATTCTGACTGATTATGCTTTCTTCTGAATCTGTTGTTCATGATGTAAAATTTAGGCCTTTAGTTCTTAAAAGCTTTCACTTAGAATTCTAGAAACTTGAAATTTTTGTTTGTTTGTTTGTTTTCTTTTTTTTTGCGGTACGCGGGCCTCCCACTGTTGTGGCCTCTCCCGTTGCGGAGCACAGGCTACGGACGCGCAGGCTCAACGGCCATGACTCACGGGCCCAGCCGCTCTGCAGCATGTGGGATCTTCCCGGACCGGGGCACGAACCCGTGTCCCCTGCATCGGCAGGCGGACTCTCAACCACTGTGCCACCAGGGAAGCCCTGTTTGTTTTCTTAATGCAAATGGTATGCAATGTTTTCTTAATGTCTTATGGTAAAGTCTTATTGCCTGAATGGCAGAGGGTTATAGGGTAAAAGAGAATTCTGAGGGAGAAAAACAGTGTATGTTAATATAGAAAAATATTATCCTCTAACACATTCTGTTATCAATAAAAAGTAGACTTGCTAATGACCTGTATCTCCAGCCTCAGGGAGTTTTACATATATTCACAAACTCATACTAATCTGTAGAATGATATATAAATGCTAGTTACTGTTATCTGTTCTACGTTTCAAGTTTATTTGTAAGAATGGTAGTCTCTTCTATGATGCTCCTCCTAAGGGACACATACAAAATATTTTCATTATCTGCACATGATTATGTGTACTTAAATAGACCGTCCCCTTTGTGCAGCTATTACCAAGCTAATACTTTGTTATGGATACTAATCTTTTTCTTCTGTTCTGTTCTCTCTATTGATATATAACATTTTCCTTCTATGTGTGTGCCCTACTTACATTTTAAAAATATTTTGATTACATAAGTATTACATGAGTACATTCTCCTTTTTAAAAATTTAAGACATTATAGATAAAACTAAGATCCCCTTTGATCAGCACTTTCAATTTGGAATGGATCTTTTTCAGATTTTTAAAAACATTTTTTATAAATGTGTATGCCCTTGTGAAATTCACAATATTGTTTTTGTGTGTTTGCATGTGTTTTTATCCTAAGTTGTATCATACTGTATGATAACTTCTATAACTTGCTAATTTTACTCAACAATATGAATTTGATATTCATCCATATTAATACATGAAGATCATGTTTATTTCTTGTAGTTAGTCTATAATATTTCATTGTATACATATATATATATATATTCGATATTTTATTTACTGTTTAATGTAGAGGCCAAATGTGCAGATTGTCTGGATTCAAATGCAAGCTCTACCACCTTGTATGACCTTAGGAAAATAACCACTGTGTGCTTCAGTTTCCTCATCTATAAAATGGAGATAATAGTTCCTGTATCATTGTTACTGTAAGTAAGCAGTCAATGATCTTTTAAAGAAATGAAAAAATCAAGAAAATTGTCTTTCATTTTTACCCCCACATTTACTATTTCTGATGCTGATTACTCCTTTATTTAGTTACAGATTTTTATTAGGTATCATTTTCTTCCCGTCTGAGGAACAGATTTCCTTCTAGTGCAAGTGTGCTGGTGATGTATTTTCTAAGGTCCTATTTGTCTGAAAAGTCTATTTTGCCTTCATTTTTGAAATATATTTTTGCTAGGTATAGAATTCTAGATTGACATTTTTGTTTTTTACACATATACTTTAAATATGTCACTTCACTGTTGTCTAACTTTGTAGTTTCGGCAAGAAGTTTGTTAAAATTCTTATCTTTGTAACTTTGTATGTAATATGTCCTTTCATCTTGTTTCATTTCAGATTTTCTCTTTATCACTGTTTTTCAATAATACTAATATGATGTTGTTTGGTGTGGTTTTCTTCATGTTTATTTTCTTTAACGTTTGTTGAGCTTCTTGGATTTTTGTGTTTATAATTTTTATCAAATTTGAAAAATATTCATCTAATAGCTCTTCAAATATTTTCTCTGCCTTTGCATTGCTTCACAGCCCCTCCTACTAAGACTATAGTTATTTGTATATTGGTCTGCTTGATATCGTCCTACTAGTCACTGAGGCTCTGTTCATTAAGATTTTTTTTCTTTTTGTGCATTATTTTGGGTAGTTTCTCTTTTTTTGTTCACTAATCTTTTTGCCTTTGTGTTTTATTTTCCATCTCCAACGGTTCCATTTGGGTTATTTTTATATCTTTCATTCTTCTCATTATATTTATTTTTCCTTTAAATCTTTGAGTATGTTTGTAATATTAATAATTGGTGTTTTAAAGTCAATGTCTGGGAATTCCCTGGCAGTCCAGTGGTTAGGACTTTGCAGTTCCACTGCAGGGGACATGGGTTCTTCAATCCCTGGTTTGGGAACTAAGATCCCACAAGCTGCACAGCACAGCCAAAAAAATTAAATAAATAAATAAATAAAATAAAATAAAATAGATAACTCAGTGTCTGATAATTGTGTCATATTCATCAGTTCTTTTTCTATTTTTAATCTATGGATTTTTCTCCTGACTATGTAATGACATTTTCATGCTTCTTTGTGGGCCTGATTATTTTCTTATTGGATTCCACACACTAAAATTTACATTGTTGAGCTCCTGATTTTGCTGTCTTCCTTTAACAAGCATTGTACTTTGTTCCAGCAAGCAGTGAAGTTATGCAGTGCTGTTTGCTCTTTTTGGTTCTTTTAGATTTGCTAAGGTCGGTTTAGAAGAATCTTTACTCTAGTGCTAGTTTAGCCCCAGTATAAAGTCTGACCTTTCTCAGGTCCCTACTAAATGCTTTTCATATCATGAAGTTTCTCTGCTCTGACTGTTGAACTAGCCCCATTCCGGGAATGCTTCAGCCCACTGATTTTCTACTTCCAGCCTCAAGGAGTTTTTTCCCTTGGACGTGGAGATTGGTGTTCTGCCAAATGCTCCAGAGCAGGGGTTCCTAATCCCTGGGCCTGTTAGGATCCAGGCCGCACAGCAGGAGGTGACCGGCGGGTGAGCCAGCAAAGGTACATCTGCTACTCCCCATTGCTTGCATTACCGCCTGAACAATTCCCCCTCCCTCCGAGTCTGTGGAAAAATTGTCTTCCATGATACCTGGTCCCTGGTGCCAAAAAGGTTGGGGACTGCTGCTCCAGAGGACTATTTGCAGATCTTTAGAACTGTCTCTACAGTTTCCTTGTCTCTGGTACTCTGCTCTGTAAGTTCTAGTCACCTTGACCTCCCTGAACTATAATCTCTGTCCTCTTAACTCTGTTAAGATACTGAAGATACTGGGGTGTGTATAGTTCCCTCCTTGAGCTGCCTAGAAACTGCCACGTGGCAGAAAGCCAAGAAAATCATATGGCTTATCTTATTTGCTTCCCTCTTCCCAAGGATCATAGGCAAATGCAGCCTATGATTTGCTGCATTCAGCACATACTGCATACTGCATTCAGACAGTTTCCCAATGTCTGAAAAGAGTTGTTTCATATATTTTGTCCAGTTTTCTTGTTATTTTCAGTGGGAGGGTAATTCTCTTAACCCTTCCATGATATTTTTGTTTTCTATTAACCACATTTAAAAATTATATTGTTCTTTCCTTCTTTTGAAGCAATTAAGTTTTCTTTGTTCCATAATTTTATTAGATTGGTCTTCTAGTGGTTACCCTTGAATTTAGAGTTCTTTCAACAAGGATCTTGGATCAGGGTTACCACATACACTGACCAGGTTGTGCACTTAATGACTCTAGGGAAAATCATTTACATGTACTTGTGTTACATTACAGCTGGTATACATTAGGATCTTTTTATATGTGATCATATTTTTATTTTTTTCTTACTGTTGAATGATAGTTTTTCTGGATATAGAATTTTATGTTCAAAGTTATCTCTCTTCAGATATTTAAAGATATCACTCCATTAAAAAAAATAGTCTCCTATGTTACTTTTGAGATGTTGGGTATAAATCTGATTTTCCTTCCATTTTAGATTATCTGTGTTTCTGGTAGCTTTTAGGATTTTCTATTTATCCTTGATATTCTAGAATTTCAGTGCCAGTACTCAAAGTATAGATTTTAAAACACTTGTTTCTGCTTGGCAATCTGTTGTTTTTTTCTATTTGAGGACTCATGATGTTAAGTTCTGAGAAAATTTTTTGCCATTATTACTTTATTTGTTGCCTGTCCTACAATCTCTGTAGTCTCTCCTTTTGAAAGTACTACTAAACAAATGTTGGTACTTTTAAATCTATTCTTGTCATTCAAATTTTTTTCATTAAAAAAACCTTTTATTTTATTTCGTTGCTGTGTGCTAGAACTCTTCAGCCACATTTTCCATTTCAGTAGTTCTTTAACTTTGTCCTATTGAGAATTATCTATAGATTTTTTTTTAAAAATTCTTATTTTGAAATGATTTTAGGCTTAAAGAAGTATTGTAAAAATAGAGTTCCCATACATTTTCACCCAGTTTCCCTTAATGTTAACATCTTACGTAATCATTGTACAATTATCAAAACTAGGACATTAACATTGGTACAACAGTATTAATTAAATATAGACTTTACTTTTCCACTGGTGTCCTTTTTTGTGTTGTGTTTCAGGATCCAGCTCTGTATGTCACATTGCACTTAGTTGTCATGTCTCCTTATTCTCTTCTCTTCCAAACTGTGATAGTTCTTCAGTCTTTTGTTATCTTTCATGACCTTGGCACTTTTAAAAATAGCTTTGTTGAGATATAATTGACATATAGTAAATTGCACATATTTAAAATGAGTAGTTTAATATTTTTGCATATGTATACACCTATGAAACCACCACCACAATCAAAATAATGACCACATCCATTATTTTTGAATTCCAAAACTTCCTTTTGCTATGTCAGAATCCTTCCCTATCGCCTTCCTTCACCTCCTGTGACCTTGCAACCACCAATCAGCTCTCTGTTGCTTTAGGTTTTAAAAATTTACTTTTTATTTTTTAAAGGTTACACTTCATTTAAAGTTATTACAAAATATTGGTTCTATTCCCCATGTTCTACAATACATCCTTGGGCCTATCTTACACCCAGCAGTTTGCACCTCCCCCTCCCACCACCCCATATTGCCCTTCCCCCCCCACTCCACTGGTAGCCACTAGTTTGTTCTCTATATCTGAGTCTGCTTCTTTTTTGTTATATTCACTGGTTTGTTGTATTTTTTAGATTCCACATATAAGTGATATCATACAGTATTTGTCTCTCTCTATCTGACTTATTTCACTTAGCATAATGCCCTCCAAGTCCACCCATATTGCTGCTAATGGCAACATTTTTTATTTTTTTATGGCTGAGTAGTATTCATATATATATATCACATGTTCTTTATCCATTCATCTGTTGGTGGACACTTACGTTGATTCCATATCTTGGCAATTGTAAATAATGCTGCTATGAACATTGGGGTGCATGTATCTTTTTCAAATTAGTGTTTTTGGTTTTTCCAGATATATACCCAGGAGTGGAGTTGCTGAGTCATATGGCAGTTCTATTTTTAGTTTTTTGAGAAACCTCCGTACCTTTTTCCACAGTGGCTGTACCAATTCACATTCCCATCAACAGTGAGGAGAGTTCCTTTTTCTCCCAACGTTTGTTATTTGTGTTCTTTTTGATGATAGCTATTCTGACAGGTGTGAGGTGATATTTCATTATGATTTTGATTTGCATTTCCCTAGTGATTAGCAATGTTGCTCATCTTTTCATGTGTCTGTTGGCCATCTGCATTTCCTCTTTGGAAAAAAGTCTATTCAGCTCTGCCCATTTTTTAATCAAGTTGTTTGTTTTTTTGATGTTGATTTGTGTGAGTTGTTTATATATGTTGAATATTAATCCCTTATCAGTCATATCATTTGCAAGTATTTTCTTGCATTAAGTAGGTTGTTTTCATTCTGTCAGTGGTTTCCTTTGCTGTGCAAAAAGCCTTTAAGTTTAGTTAAGTCCCATTTGCTTATTTTTGCTTTTATTTCCTTTACTTTAGGAAATGGATCCAAAAATTCTTGCTGCAATTTATGTCAAAGAGTGTTCTGCCTATGTTTTCCTTTAGGAGTTTTATAGTATAGTCTTACATTTAGGTCTTTAATCCATTTTGAGTTTATTTTTGTATACAGTGTTAGAGAATGTTCTAATTTTGTTCTTTTACATGTAGCTGTCTAGTTTTCCCAGTATCAATTTTTGAAGAGACTGTCTTTTCTCCATTGTATATCCTTGCCTCCTTTGTTGTAGATTGACCAGATGAATAAATAATTAGCTGACCAAATTAAAATTAGTGTTAATTTTATAGAAATTTATATAAATGAAATAATGCATTATGATGTATACTCTTTTTTTCTTTTGTCTAGTTTCTTTCTCTCAGCATAATTATTCTTAAGTTCATCCATGTTGTAGTGTGTATCAATAGTTCATTCCTTTTCATAACTAAAGAACATTTCGTTGTATTGATACACCACAGTTATATATTCACCTGTAGATGGACATTTGGGGTTGTTTCCCATTTTTGGTTATTAAAAATAAAGTTGCTATGGACATTCCTGTACAAATTTTTGTATGGGCATATGCTTACATTTCTGTTGAGTCAATAGATAGGAGTGGAATATGGTGATTGAATGATAGATAGATGTGTGTTTAATTATTTAAGAAAACTGCCAAACTGTTTTCAAAGTGATTGTACTATTTTAGATTCCCTCTAGCAGTTTATGAGATTTCCCCTTTTTCCACATCTTCACCAACATTTGGTATGATCAGCCTTTTAAATTTTAGCCTTTATAATAGATGCATAGTGGTATATTATTGTAGTTTTAATTTACATTTTCCAAATGACTAATGATGTCGAGCACCTCTGAAGGTGTTTGTTTGCCATCTGCATATCTTCTTTGGTTAAGTGTCTGTTCAAACATTTTGTTCATTTTTGCTGTTGTTTTTGTTGTGTTGTGTTTGTTTTTCTATTATTCAGTTTTGAGAGTTCCTTATTTATTCTGTATTCAAGTCTATTCTTAGTTATATATTTTGTAAATACTTTATCCCAGTCTCTGGCTTATTTTTTCGTTCTGCTAAGAGTGTTTTCCAAAGAGCAGAACTTTTAAATTGTGATGAAATCCAACTTATCAATTTATTTATTTATGGATCATGTTTTTGGTGTCACATATTAAAAAAACACTTTACCTAACCCAAGAGCATGGAATTTCTCCTGTGATTTCTTCAAGAAGTTTTATAGTTTTAGGTTTTTATCTTTGGGTCTATGATCCATTTTGACTTAATTTTTGCATGTGGTACAGGTATAGATCAAAGTTCATTTTTTTTTTGCATGTGTTGTCAAGAAGACTATCTTTTCTCCAGTCCTTTGTACCTTTGTTGAAAATTAGTTGTCTGTATATGTGGGGGCACTTATAGAGTTTTTTATTTAAATAATTTATATTTAATTTCTAATATTTCCAATTTTTTTATGTCTGCCTCATATTCTGTATTTGCACATTACTTTTTCAAATCTTTTTACCATTTTTAAAAAACATTTCCTTCAAAATTTTACATTTATGTAGTTTAAAGAATCAAATAGTTCTACAAAGATGGTTAAAGAAAAACAGCAACAGATCCTGCCTTCTGGTTTACATTCCTCCTACCCAAAGGGAACTAATTTCTTTTAGCTATTTTTTTTGTTATTTAATTTGTATGTGTCTAAATAACATGCTGTACTGCTACCTCTTGATCCCCAGTTGTAGGCATTACTATTCATCTTTCTTAAGGGAGAATGAAGCTTTGACTATCTTTTCCCTGTGTCAAACATACATGCATACTTTCTATCCTCAGCATACCTTCTCAGAATAGTTGTATATTTATTTTCTTGAGTGCAGTCTTTATTGCTTTTGTCTTTATGAATTTACAAAGGCTATGAAATAGCCTATGACAGACAACTACTTGTGTTTTATGTTTTCTGGGAGTTAATTTTCTTTGGGGTGGGAGATCATTTGCTTAGTTTTCTAGGTATATTTCCAGCTCCAAACACTGCCAACTGAGCATCTCCTGATGTTAGATATAGCAGGTACTTACGGTACAATTTCACATTTTTGAAGGAATTTCAATCCTTTTAGAAGTTCTAATATGGACAGGTTGTCCTCTGTTACTGAAGAGAGGTCATTCTAGGATCACCAGCACCATCAGTTCAAAATTCCTTTTGGCTCTGAATTTCCTGTCTTCAGAATCCTATGTATTACTCCTTTGTGTACCCCTTCAGTTTGGTGGAATATAGCCTCTAATAACTTCCTGAGAAAGGATCTGTGGGAGGTAGATTTATGAGATCTTGCATGTCTAAAATATTCTTTTCTTCTACCATCACACTTTGTTAGTTTCTTTGCATATATATGCCTAGTTATAAATCCTTTTCTTAATAATTTTAAAAAACATTTCTCAATTGTCCTCTAGATTCCAGTGTTGCTTATAAAAACATGGAGGACATTCTGATTCCTGAATTTTTATATTTGACCTGTTTTTCCTCCTGGGAATCTGTCAACAAACCTTCCTTAGTTTGGCACCATTCACCTGTTTCCATTTTCAATAGTAACTTCTGCACTAATTCATGAACTTCTTGGAGATTCCGTGGTGAACACTAGGTTAGTATTGGCTTTCTCTACTGGTAGCTTAGGATTTATTCTTCTCGGTACAGTTATTTAACTCTTGTCCAGTGGCTTTCTAGCTTCAGATATTTTATAGTGTCTTTTCATATTCTCCCCATGCTTGTAGATTGTTGCCTTAAAAGCTATTCCTTTAATTAGGTTTCAGAATGAACCAAAAAGAGATGTGTGTGCTCAATTTTCCATGTTTACCCAGCAGTATCCTGTTTTTAAAGCATTTTAAATGGATGTATAACATATTTAAAGTGTGTAAAACACTAATTTTAAGTTTACAGCTTGATGAATTTTTACATCTATCTACCCGTCTACTTACCTACCTCCTTACATCCCTAGATATCTGTCTATACATCTATCTAATCACGAGATAAATCAAGGTGTAGAATATATCTAGCATCCCAGAAAGAAGTTTTCCTTCCATGCCAATGCCAATTTCCAATAGTGATCTCTTCTGATTTCTATCATCATCAAATAATTTCCTTGTTCTTTTGATTAATAGAAAGATAATTATTATGCAATCTTTTGTTTCTGGCTTATTTCACTCAACATAGCCTCTGAGGGATTCATCAATGTTGTTACATGTATCAGTAAAGCAGCAGAGGGCTGAAGCTGACTCATACCAGCTTGCAATTGTGTGCCTTTCCTTCTGAATTCTGTGACTTCATGTTGATAACTTGAAATTGGCCATGTTGGGAGTATTTATACCACAAAAATTAGAATAAACTACCAGTCAGGACTTTTCTCCTCCTTGGGGAGCCAGTTGTTAAATGTTTTTGAGCATATCACTGCAGTAGTTTTTTTTTTTTTTGCTGTGTAGTATTCTATTATATGACTATGCTGTGTAACTTATTCACTATCTTGTTGATGGACATTTTTGTTTTTACCTATTATGAATCAAGCTGCTATGAGCAGTGTTGTTCATATCTTTTTAATAACATATATATTTATTTCTTTTGGGTACACACTTGGAAGTGTAATTGCTGGGTCATGCATTGGGTAGATATTTTGCTTTAGGAGATACTGCCAGTTTTCCAAGGAGGTTTTACCAGTTTATGCTCCTACCAGCAATGCAGTTGTTCCACATTCTTGTTAACTCTTGGTTTGTCAGTCTTTTCAATTTTGCCATTCTGCTGGATGTGTGATGTCTCTCTTTGTGGTTTAAATTTGCTTGTGCTGATGAGTAATGAATTGGGGCAGCTTTTCTTATATTCATTGGCCATTTGTGTGTCTTCTTTTATAACATATCTGGTCTTTTTTTTTTTTTTTTTTTTTTGCTTAATTTTAAATTGCTTTTTAAAAGTACATTCTGCATAAAAGTCCCTTGTTGGATTTTTGCATTGTAGATATCTTCTTCTACTCTATGATCTGTCTTTTCATCTCTTACTGATGTCTTCTGATGAATATAAATGCTTAAGATTAATTAAATCTAATTTAACAATTTTTTTTTCTTTTATGGTTAGTGCCTTTTGCATCCTGCTTAAGAAATCTTTGCTTACTCCAAGGTCATGACGATATTCTATATTTTCTTCAAAAGTTTTTTTAATGCTTTTACTTTTTATATTTTTGTCTGTGAAGAACACCAAATTAATTTTGGTATATGGAATGAAGTAGGCATCAAGCTTCACTTTTTTTTTTAATATGGATATCTAATTGCTCCAGCATTATTTACTAAAATTTTCATCTTTTCCCTACAGAATTTCAGTGGCATTTTTTGGGTAAATCATTTGATTGTATATGGGTGGGTTTAAATGTGATTCTGTTTTTTTATTCCATTGTCCAATGTTACACTGTCTTAATTACTGTAGCTTTATACTAGGTCTTACAGTCTGGTAGTATTATTCCTCCAAATTTGCTCTACTTCAAGATTGTTTTACTAAGTTCTTTAAATTTCCATATAAATTTTAGATTCATTTGTCAATTTCAAAAAAAAAAAACACAAAAAAAGATCCCTGCTGGAATTTGGTTTTGGATTGAATCTATAGATAAATTTGGGGAGAATTAATATCTTAATGATCTTGACTTCTTCCAATCTATTGACATGTTGTGTCTCTCAATTTATTTAGGTCTTTAATTTCTCTTTAATATTTTGTAGTTTTCAGTGTAATGGTCATACACATCTTTTGATAGATTCATTTCTAGTTATTTGATTTTTGAATAAAATTGTATATAGTATTTTCAAAAAATTCACTTACCAGTTGTTTGTTATGTCCTAAAAATAGTTAATTTTTGTATATCGATTTTGTTTTTAGTGACACTTTAAATTCACTTATTCTCATAGTTTGCAGATTGTTTTTGATTTTCCATGTATATAGTCATGTTTTCTGCAAATAAAAGTAGAGCATTTTTCTTCTTTTCCAATCCTCATACCTTTTCCTTCCTTTCCTTTCCTATTGCACTTGACTAGAGCCTCCAGAACAATGTTGAAAATATTTGATAATGGTGTATTTTTTGTCCTTAAGACATTATTGGTTTTCACCACTGGGGGTAAGGGTGTGCTACTGGCATCTAGAGGGTAGAGGCCAGAGATGCTGCTAAACATCCTACAATGCATGGACCATATTCCCACAACAAAGGATTATCCAGTCCAATGTCAACAACACCAATTTGAGAAACCCTGGTGTAAGGGAAAGTAGACTAACAGCTCATAAACCTTAGGGCATGGCTGCTGATATTCATAACCTTGACCTTGAATCATTAGGGAAACATTAGATTATGATCAGCACACTCTAAAATGTAATGCAGTCTAGAAAGATTTATGTAAAAATGGTTAAGATTTGCAATGATTTGGGACTTAAAGACATGTTTCAATTGTCTAAAAAATTAATTTATGTGGAAGCTGTCATTTGCAAATCGTGCCAAATGCAAGAACAATTACAGAAAGGCAAGACCTCGTTACAATTTTTATATTGTTCAACGATAATTTAAAAAAATTTCTGGCTTACTGGTTTGATATTTGCACAAAGAGAGTATTAAAAAAAAAAAAAGTTCTAAAACAAACCGCAGTTTGGACAGCAGGGCCCCAGTGAACATTCTTCCTCTCTATAGAGACCTTTACACAATTGTGGGCCCGGACCTCAACCGCAGCTGGCTATCAGCTGGGAACTCACTCAGAAGGGGCTTCTCCTGCAGACCCATCATCCCTTTCACCTTCAGGGCTGGGGCACCCTCAGCTGGTGCATGGAAGAGCCAACTAAATTTGGTGTAATTGCAGCAGACTTCTGGAATTCATCTGGAGGGGAGCGAAGGTGGTATAGAAGGGAACTATGCAGAAGTTCAGGAAAGGACAAACTGTGCTGAAAATAAAAAGAATATGCAACAACATGTGGAAATTGATTGAAAAAAGGCAACAACTGAAGAAAGTGCATCTGGGGAAGAGAAAACAGGACCCAGATTGCCATGGATCTGGAAAGATCAGGAGAGCAGAGAAAGTTCTATTAAAAAAAATTTTTAAAAAAAGACCCTGTGGCCATGCAGCAGGAAGCAAACACACTTGGCTTGGCTTCCTGACCAAGAAATCTCTATTTGTATCTCAGCATGCTTCCTGAGTTATGAAATATGTACAGGAAGGAAGCCCAGAAGAGCCATAAATCCCAGTGGTAAGGAAAGATGGCACTGCTATGGCAGAACACAAAAGGTGCAGAGTTGAGTGGAGATCGTCTCTGTAGCTAACAGGTCATCTGTTAGGCAGAAATAAGCAAATTTCATTGCCTCTTTGATCACTGCATTCCATCAGTCTCCTCAATGAAATGTTTTCTTGAGTCCTGGATCACAATATCACCAAATAGCTCAGATGACACTGGCTCGTGATGTGGCATATGTGTATTTCTCTGTGTGTTTATAACATAACAATGAATAATAACCACATCAGCCCTGCTGGTCATAAATCACGCTATCATCACAGTTTCCCATCATACAGAGCCAATCATGTTCTCCCTGTCCATCTGAAGAATGAAGAGAGCCCAGCATTATTCACTGGACCTCAGTGTCCTCATTAAGTCACGAAGGAATGAGTGTTTAATGCAATCTTCATATACAAAGTGAGTCTGTCATATCAAATCTCCAGGGATGATGAGATGAGGACCACCAGAGCTGCTAGCTGGTGTTTCTCATGGAGACTCAAAACTAGGACATAATTCCCTTCTCTGTTAGGACTGTGGTAGGGCTCTTTGTCAAGAACATGGTCATGTTTCTCAGGAAGCTCACAGATTTCTTCCTATTGTGGTATTTTCATTCTCCTTTGTTAGCAGTCTCTTTCCTTTAGTTCTTTTGGGAAAGGAAGCTTGGCCCACTCTACAATGCTGAGCCTTGAATCTTAAAGAAAGGATGCTATTCTGTAGTCCCTATTATACTAATCTGTGGAGAAGAGGAAGGTGGGGAAATCTACTATTTGGAAAGCATTTTGCCTCTAAAGACAAAAAATGACACAGTGCACAGACACCTATTATTATGGGTTGAATCCCTCCACCCCAAATTCGTAACTCCCAGTACCTCAGAATGTGATCGTGTTTGGAGTAGGACCTTTAAAGAAGTAATTAAGTTAAAATGAGACCATTAAGGTGGGCCCTAATACAACATGACTGGTGTCCTTTTAAGAAGAGAAGATTAGGACACAGAGGGAAGATAATATGAAGACATACAGAGAGATGGCTATCTGCAAGCCAAGGAACAAGGCCTCAGAGAAAAACCAATGCTGCCAACACTTTGATCTCAGACTTCTAACCTCCAGAACTGTGAGCTAATACATTTTTGTTGTTTAAGCCACCCAGTTGGTGGTAGTTTGTTATGGCAGCCCTAGCAGACTAATACACCCATATACAGCTTGATGTGTTTTTCTGGATAAATAGTAGGGGAGTAGAGAAGTGAAACAGAAAACTTGTGTTAGGAAGCAGGCTACCATTGTAGGCAACTAACTGGGGCGCATTCCCATAAGAGAGCCCTGGGAGAGGGTACAGAACAAGCCTTAGAGGTGTCACTCTTGAAGCGATATATCTAAGAGTAAAATTGCTGGGTCATGTGTTAAATCCTTGTTTAACATTTTGAGGAAGTGCCAAACTATACAGTAAATCCCCTACATACAATCGAGTTCGGTTCTGAGAACACATCCTTAAGTCCAATTTGTTTGTAAGTCCAACAAAGTTAGCCTAGGTACCCAACTAACACAATCAGCTATATAGTACTGTACTGTAATAGGTTTATAATTCTTTTCACACAAATAATACATAAAAAACAAATGCAAAAAATAAAGAAAACATTTTTAATCTTACAGTACAGTACCTTGAAAAGTATAGTAGTACCAGCTACATCACTGCTGCTTTTACACTTGCTCCTGGACATCCTGGGCTTGAAATAAAAATACTGTACCCCACTGTACTCTATACAGTACTGTATGGCAAAGTACACAAAAGCACAGCCACTTGTAGAGGGTACACACACGTGACAATGTACTCCAGACGTGAACTAACTCACGTGATTGGACATGTGAACCCATGTTCGCATTTTTGAAGGTTCGAAACTTGAAGGTTCCTATGTAGGGGACTTACTGTATTCCACAGAGGCTGCATCACTTTAAACACCCACTAGCAATGTCTGAAGGTTTTAATACTCCACATCCTCATCAATATTTGCTATTATCAGTCTTTTGTTATAGTCATCCTAGTGGTTGTAAAGTGATATCTTGTGGTTTTTATTTGCATTTCTCTAATGAGTAATGATGTTGCACATCTTTTCATGTGCTTATTGACCATTTATATATTTTCTTTGGAGAAATATCTTTTCAAATCCTTTGTTAAATTTTTAATGGGGTTATTTGTCTTTTTATTGTTTAATTGTAAGAATTCATTGTGTTCTGTATACCATTTGTTGAAAAGACTATTCTTTTCCTCATTGAATGGTCTTGGCACCCTTTTCTAAATCAACTGACCATAGATGTATGGGTATATTTTTGGACTCTCAATTCCAGATGATTGATCTATGTCTATCTTTATGCAAGCACCACAAAGTCTTGATTACTGTAGCTTTATAGTAAATTTGAAATTGGGAAGCATAAATCCTCCAACTTTGTTCTTTTGCAAGATTATTTTGGCTATTTTGAGTTTCTTGCAATTCCATATGAATTTTAGGATCAGCTTGTTAGTTTCATCAAAAGGAAAACTTTCTTTGCATTTAGTTTGTTCCTCTAAAGGTGGAAGGATGGGTTATAGATCTGAGACCTTTCTTTTTTCTTAATATAGGCACTTATAGCTATAAATTTCCCTCTAACAACTGCTTTAACTACTTCCATAAGTTTGGGTATGCTGTATTCATTCATCTCAAAGCATTTTCTAATTTCCCCTTGATTTCTTCCTTGAAACATTGTTTTTTTTAAGAATGTGTTGTTTGATTTTCACATACTTGTGAATTTTTCCAATTTTCTTCTGTTATTGATTTCTCATTTCATTCTGTTGTGGTCAGAGAACATACTTTGTATGATTTCAATCCTTTTAAATTTATTGATACTTATTTTATGTCCTAACATATGGTCTCACCTGGAGAATGTTTCAGGTACAATTGAGGAGAATGTTCATTGTCCTGTTGTTGGGTGGAGTGTTCTATAGATCTCTGTTAGGTGTAGTTGGCTTATAATGCTATTCCAATCTTTGATTTACTTGCTGACGTTTTGTCCAGTTGTCCTATCTCTTATTGTAAGTGGAGTATGAAATCCCCAACTGCTGTTGAACTGTCTATCACCCTTCAGTCTTGACAGTTGTTGTGTCATGTATTTTGATGTGCCGTTGTTAGGTGCAGTTGTCTTTTGAATCAGATAGGAGGAAAAAAACGAGTTATAAACAAAATTTTATTTATTCGGTCTTTTATTTTTACCTATGTCGTTACCTTTACTGGCACTTATTTTTCTCATATAGATTTGCCACTGCTTTGTCTTTTAATTTCATTTTAGTATACTTTTTAGTATTTCTTGTATGGCAGGTCTCAGGTTCATTTATGGTTTCTCATTTATTTCTTTCAGAAAGAAGACCATATAACCATCTGAGTGGCTATGAAAATCATTAGAAATGACTGATAAAATGATAAAACAATAATGACTCTTTATTATGAAAATATTTCATGTTCTTTGGAAAATACTGTAGTCCTTTTATTTTAAACCAGTTTAAAAAGCTCTCTTGTTTTTAAAACTGAAAAAAAAACTTTTCCGTAAGAGTGATGGAAAAACCCTTCCTGAATGTAGCAATACTAATAATTAAATTATGAAAAACACTTCAGTTTAAATTATGAAATAAATTCTTTCTGAAATCAAATCTGGATCTGCAAACAATGGTGTTTGTTTAAAAAACTGAACAAGGGACTTCCCTGGTGGTGCAGTGGTTAAGAATCCACCTGCCAATGCAGGGGACGTGGGTTCGAGCCCTGGTCCGGGAAGGTCCCACATGCCATGGAGCAACAATGCCCGTGCACCACAACTAGTGAGCTTGTGCTCTAGAGCCCGTGAGCCACAACTACTGAGCCCACGTGCCTAAAGCCTGTGCTCCACAACAAAGAGAAACCACCACAATGAGAAGCATGCACACCGCAATGAAGAATAGCCCCTGCTCGCCGCAACTGGAGAAAGCCCGCATGCAGCAACGAAGACTCAACGCAGCAAAAAAACCCCAAAAAACAACAACAACTAAAATAAAACCCCCAAAACTGAACAAATAATGGAAAGCTTGGATAAAGGCACAGAACATAATTCTTGAATATTGAGTGGTAGGATTGTCTTTCATAACTCCTTTCAAAGTGTTTTATACATATTAATTTAAACCTCACAAGTGTTCACTGGTAGATCATTTACCTACAAGTGTTGGCCAGTAGATTATTTATCCCAGAGGTAGGAGATGGAATCGAAGATACAACTAATGAAGTCTGGAGTCATAATTTTCTTACCAGAAGCAAATGTTCCTTCCCTCCAAATAGCCCTGGATGTTTAGAAAGAACTAGTAGGCATTTTCCTAATAGCATTTCCATTTAATCACAGACAAAGTAGAATCTAGAGTAGGCCTTGGCACGTGGAAAGTGTTTAGTTTAGTGGCCTTACATCATAGAAACACATCTATCTGTAGTGTGCTGTAATCACACACTATTTCTGATCCTGTCCATCACAGCTCTCATGTTTCCTCGGCCAGGTAGGGAGAGGGCAAGTCTACCCCTTCAAGTCACTGAGGAATTGATTGCTGTCATACCACATCCTTTGCTATCACTGGGGCCAAGCATGCATCGTAGATCTTACTTGAGAATAGTACTTTGCTCCAAGCCTTTCTGGAGTGTTCCTTCTTAGCATGACTCATCAGGAAGTTTTCTCAGAAACTTAGGGGCTATCTGGGAGGTCTGGCCACTAATGATCTACCTGCCTATTCAGACAGGATATTTTCCCTTAGCCAACTAAAGAAATCCCTTTTATAAAGAGTCCTCCTGCTGAGCTTTTGCAGGATTAAGTGCCTAGTTGAGTGCCCTCTACCAGGGAAAAGTGGAATGGATTTGGTTTATTTCTTAGTTCTGTGGAATCCATTTTGAAAACTGTCAACCAAAGCAGATTAACAGAGAGATTACCATAAGCTATTTTGTGGATTTCACCCATAGTTCTGAGGGCTTGAACTCAAGTCTTTCTTAGCTTGAATGTCATGCATTTGAACAGTGAGGAGTAAAATGACCCATTTTGGTGCATCTTGACACTTTATTAAAATCAGGTCTAACGCTAACATGGTATTTTTTTTTAAGGGAAGACTTATTGATAGAGGAGTTATTTTTTTCCCAAGGTCTCTCCATCTAGCAGGTTACCTGAGGTCTGTTTTATTTAATTCTTCCACTAAGTAGTGGTAGGACTTCTTTAAAAAATAAATAATTAATTAATTTTTGGCTGCGTTGGGTCTTCGCTGCTGCGTGTGGGCTTTCTCTAGTTGTGGCGAGCGGGGGCTGCTCTTTGTTGCGGTGCATGGGCTTCTGATTGTGGTGGCTTCTCTTGTTGCAGAGCATGGGCTCTAGGGGCACGAGCTTCAGTAGTTGCAGCATGCAGGCTTCAGTAGTTGTGGCGCATGGGCTTTGTTGCTCTGTGGCATGTGGGATCTTCCTGGACCAGGGCTCGAACCTGTGTCCCCTGCATTGGCAGGTGGATTCTCAACCACTGCACCACTAGGGAAGCCCTAAGTGGCAGGACTTTTAAGCACTGTTGCAAATGTGTCCCAGAAAGTTCTCTTGGAACAGAGAAATTAGAATTGTCAACATCCAGTGCAGGTCAAGGGACTTAACTGGATTATGCCTCTGGGTTTCTATGATTACCTTGCTCTACATTTCTCCCTGTTATGCAGTTTATTTTTCCAGGCAAACAATGCGTTAAGAATGTGTTTTTCTTTTGGCATCATGACTCAATTGCGGAATGATTTAGTCACAGATAATCGACTGAACCATCTGTGGTTTCCTGTTTTGGGGAAGAAAGAGGAATGCACTTCGGACTTTGAAATGACAAGGGATAGAATCTTTCATTGCCATCTAAAATGGCAAGGGTGGAGGACGCAGTGCTGGGACTGGTGGAAGAAAGTTGGAGTGTTGGAGCCTGAATAGAATGAAGATGCATGAAAAGAAATGAAAGGAATGATACTAGGAGGTAGCAAACACTACAACTGTAAGAGAAAGTCCATTGCTTATATGAATTAGAACCTTGTGGAATATTGGGTTCAAATTATGTTTTGCTTTAATTTCATCACTGAATAAGGGCCTTTTGGGCCCATGATTCATTGTAAGTGGCATTTGGGGTGATCCTGGCTAATTAAGTTAGTCAACATGCTTTAGAGATCATGTCATCAAATAGAAGTGGAAAATATTTTCCCAGCTATCTGAAAAATAAACCAGTGAAAAATGAAAAGGTCAAATTGCTATAATTTGACCTTTGGCTTTTGTTATGGGCAGTTGCGAATAGCATCACTTACTCTCAGATAACTGGAGCTTGAGTTACATGCAATAAGCCTTTGGAATTAAGTTGATGGGTGGTCTTTAGTGTGTTACTCTAGCACTTGGGTACCAATACTTAATATTCATGATTACATCCAAGGAGAAAAATTCTTGAAATTGCAACCTCCTTTGGTGTTTGGCAAAGAATCTAGTTTCAGCCAAACTTTTCATTTAACCAGCATGTTTTAACCTTCCTTAACAGAGAAGGGGTAGAGTTCCAAGTACTATGAAATGTTTACCTTTGGTTCACTTGCTGGAGAATGTGACAGGTTTGCAGATGTGTTTCTAATACTAAGATAAGGAACCTGTTTCTCTCTTTCTCCTGTAACACAAAACCTCACAAAAGTCTCTGTAGTGCAGATCCAGCTGTTGGGAAAGTTCAGGCACAGAAACTCCCCAAACATGTAATCTATTGTCTCCTTGCTCTGCCTATGAATGTCTGGCTTTCACAGACAGGTGCCCTTATTTATAAACTCCTCCTGTGAAGACAGCCAAAGGTATGAGATGTGCCTGTCAGGGTGAGTGATGGGTGCAGTACTGAGGAGAAAATGGGTGGGACAGTCCTGAGTTGAAACCTGAGCTCTTCTAATCCCTCGGGGCAGGACACCTGGAAGCTCCTCCTGCCAGGTCCCCCTAATAGCCTTGGGTTTTGTCAGATATGGGAGGTGGTGAGAAGTAAACAAATAGAGGGGGGATGGGATGAAGGATGTTTGGGGAGTTTAATCCCAACCAGTGAACTTCAAAATGCCTCTCACGACTGAAAACAAAGCTCTCAGGGGTGGTTCTTTGATTTTCACTGGGGTGGCCCCTCCATGCTACAAGGCATGCCTTTGACCTACTACCCTGCCCGCCATGCTGCTCCTTCCTGCTTCTTTTGCCCCTTGAAACTCTCCGGGTTGAATGCAGGGTGAGGTAGGGAAATACTTGAAAGAACGGCCAGTGTGAAGTCTTCTCAGTCTGCTGGGTAATCCCTTGGGTGGCTTTTGAAACATCTGTTGGCTCTTTCACAAGGGCGATCCATCACCCATTGGTTTTCGTGCTTGTAAAATACAAAATACTCTTTTTTGTTTTGAATTTATGTTAGTACTCCTCGAATCCAAGAAGTGGTGCCTGATGGTTTAAGTAAAGCATTATAATGACATGACTCTGTGTGCAGTTTGTCTTAAGAAAGGAAACTTAACTTAGGTACCATTAATAAGCTAATCTTTTTAAAAATTTTTTTAAATTTTCAAATTAAAAAAAATTGAAGTATAGTTGATATACAACGTTTCAGGTTTACAGCAAAACGATTCAGTTTTATATATATATGTGCATATATATATTCTTTTTCAGGTTCTTTTTTTTTTAGGTTCTTTTTTATTATAGATTATTATAAGATATTGAATATAGTTTCCTGTGCTGTACAGTAGGTCCTTGTAAGCTAATCTTTTCTAAGTGGCAAAGCACTGTGTAAACAAGCTCATATGTTGTAGAGGAAAGGTTTGATAATTAGACACATTTGGTTTAAATTTCTGTTCCAGCTTCTATTACATATAAATGACTTTGGACAAGTTGTTATACTTTGTGCCTTAGTTTCCTACCTCTATAAGATGGGTTATACCCTACTGCCTCTCTTTAAGTGCTGTGATAGATGAGTCCATGAACATTACCCACGGAGCAGTCATTCTGACGCAGAGGGTACCTCAGTGCATGCTAGCTCCCTCCTCTAACAATTCGTGATAGAACCTGTTTTAAAACAAGGATTAACTGTGAAGCAATGACTCCAAAAGGTTATCTCCTTGGTTGATTTTTTAATCACTGTAGAAAAAAACTTCCCTGGATGCACCTGAGTTTTCTGCTGTTTTCGCTCTCTCCTGGAAGAAATGCTGAGTACAGAAAGCAACAGTTAAAGACAATGTTTGGTGAATGGGAAATGGATGGAAACAGGAGAAGTGCCCTAATCAGGAAGACTTTTTTTCCCTGTTCTTAGAACTTTGGTTTTCCTCATTAAACCCATCTCTAGAGATATAATCATGGCTTTTCTCCACCCATGTGTCAGCCATTTGTGAAGATATTTTTGCCTGTGTGATAGAAATCTAATTTCAGGGATAATAAAATAAGATTAGAGCTGGAAGAAATTATCCCTGTTATTAAAACAGAATGTCGATGGACCCAGAAGGGATTTGAGAACCTAGAGATGCCACACGGTGAGTTCGTGGTAGAGAAAGGATTAAAATCCAGATTATTGGATTTTTAATGCAAAGCCCTGTATTTCCGGGCTTCATCATAACTGTTTTTTCTCTCAGTCGCTGCTCTTGGTTGACTGGAAAGAAGCAAGCCGATATTAAGAAGGTGGGCTTTTTTACTCACCTACAAATGATCTTCTAAGTGATTTGAAAGAGAAAAGGCAGGTGGATTCAAGTTGGAAAAAAGGAAAGAATCAAGAATGGCCTTTCCAGGTTGGAATCCCCACAGCAGTTTCTGTTTGGGGCAAATATTGGAGTGTTGAACCTTGAGTTTATCATTGATTCTACTCATTAATGATCAGCACACTCACTGATTTGAAGAGCAATGAATTTATATGATTTGTGGGAAATCAGAGGAGTGTTTCTTAAAGCTGTGTAAGGAACCATCTTATACGGATTTGTTTTGATTGTTGTATGAAACTAAATCATAGTGAGATTTCTCAGGCTTTACAACCATGAATTAAAAATTAACAACCAGTCTCTCTGGCCAAAATCTTCTCCCTAACCTGTGTTCCACATCTTGTTCCAAGCGCGGCACACCCTGCCAAGCATACCGGATGCAGCATCGGCAGTGAGGATTGGAAAGGAGCATTTTGCCCTGAGTTTGAAGGTGTTATTTTTCCCATGGTTTGATTTGCCTGCATTTTTTTTTTTTTTTCCTTTCCTTAGTTGCTGACGAAGTCGAGAGGGTGCTGAGGCTGGCTGGGCTTATTACTTTTGGCAGATGAATGGTGTGATGTGGCTTTACTTCCTATTTGCAGAGCCTTTCTAGAAACCTGGGCTCTGTTCTCCGGTGAGTCCTCCTTGTGGGCTTATATATATTAAAAAAAGAGAGAATGAAAATGCGAAAGGAGGAAAGAAATTTTAAAAAGCAGATTCTTAAAGAGAATGGGACCCCATGGGAAAGCAGGGGCAACAGAAGGGTTGGAGCAGAAGCCGATCGTCAGCATGTAGAAACTGTCTTTCTTTCCAGCACCTAATTTGTAGAATTTGCATGTGTCCAGTCTATCTCGTAGCCCGTTGTAGCTAATAATGACAATAACAAAAGCATCAATTACAAATGACACATGTGTGGTACGCCCCAGCTTACAGATGACTTTTTGCACACATTGTTTCATTTAAACAAAGAAAGTCTGGAACACAAAGCAAAATTTTTGAAGATTCGTAGTAAAACCCCGAGAGCTTGGGCCCCTGGATGATGGGCCAGCGCGGCACAGAGGAGGAAACGGTGGACCTGGCACCCGGTGTAGGGTTTTTGCTCAGCTGAGACATTAAAGCCTTGGATAAGGCATGAGTCCCCAGGCCTGTTTTTCTCATCTTTAATATGATAAAATTATAGTAGATGATGTCTAGGAATCCTCCCAGCACTAATATTCTAATTCTACGAGCCATTTCTCTGGGTGGGGAGAAAATTTCATCTTAAACAAGACACCATTTGAATGTTCCAAGGCTCACTCTTCTCTTTGAGGAAGTCCCTTACTGCAGCCAGAAGTCTGTCCAAAGGTTTACACATGGTTTACAAAACCATGATCTTTTTAAGCATGCAGCTAGCTTAAAAAAAAAATTAGAGCTTTCATCACCACCATTTCTATTCTGAAATGAAAAATTCTCCCTGAAAAAATGTAAATGGGAGTGTGTCCTGTACATATTGTGTAATGACCTCACAGTGCCGCAAGTCTAACAAAAGCAAGAATCCCTTATTGGATGCCATAAACCAGCTCTTTTTTAAAAGTATCTTAATACCGTTTAATTTTTTTATTGAAGTATAGTTGATTTACAATATTGTGTTAGTTTCAGGTGTACAGCACAGTGATTCAGCCATACATATATAGATATTTATTCTTTCTCAGATTCTTTTCCCCTATAAGTAATTACAAAATATTGAGTAGAGTTCCCTGTGCTACACAGTAGGTCCTTGTTGGTTATCTATTTTATATATAGTAGTGTGTATATGTTAATCCGAAACTCCTAATTTACCCTCCCCCCGTCTTTGCCCTTTAAGCCAACTCTTCCTGAATGTAATTCTAAGTCAGAAAGATCTTCATTCTGCACATATGAATCCTTGTTGTGTTACTTAAAAAGAAGTTTCTATACAGCCAGGCAAATACGGGAAAATGAAGAGCGAGCATGCTAAGGACAAGTTAGCTGTTTTTCAGCAATGATCTGGAGTGTGTGTGTGTGTGTGTGTGTGTGTGTGTGTGAATTAGGGAAGCAATGTTTTTCAGCAATGATCTGGAGTGTGTGTGTGTGTGTGAATTAGGGAAGGTGGTAATGATTGAAAGAATGAGTGTTATAAATTCAGAGGGTTTAAACTTAAAACGATAGGAATCTTGCCTCCTTAACTTGGGGCATATGATTCTTCTGCACACTTGTCCTTTTCACATACGCCTTCAAAGGAGATCTTAAAACCAGTGAGAGCACACTCACTGTAGCATGAGAGAAAGAAGGGAAAATCCAATGAGAATATTGTCTTTAGTAGAATACCGGTTTCTGAGTTGGGCGTTTCTAGATCTATTTCTCCTTAGTTTCAGGAAAAATTTGTAGCTTGTCATTGGGAGCTGTATCTTTTTTTCCCACACCTACTATGTTTTTTTTTCAAAAGTACCTTTTTATTGTTCATTTTAAGGATTCTGTTTCATAAGCAAACATTTTTCAAGTAAACTTTTTATTTCGGAGTAGTTTTAGAATTATAGAAAAGATTTCTAAATACTTAGAAGACACAAAGATTTCCTAAACATTCCTCACCCTGTTTCCCTAGTGTTAATGTCTACATTGCCATGGTACATTAGACAAAACTAAGAAATAAATATTGGGATATTAATATTAACTAAATTCTAGACTCTATAGATTTCACCTGTTTTTCCACTCATGTCCTATTTCTGTTTCAGAATCCAATCCAGAATCCCACAAGGAATTTAGCCCGCCATGTTTTATAGAGACAAACAGAAGGGTCTGGGGAAGACCCACAATGCATTTAAGAGGTATTGCCTTTTATCCGGATTTCCCCCATTGTTCTGGAGGTGCTGTTGCACAGTGATTAGCTAGACTCTGCTTTTTTTAAAAAAATTTATTTTATTGAAGTAGAGTTGATTTACGATGTTGTGTTAGTTTCTGCTGTACAGCAAAAGTGATTCAGTTATACATACATATATACATTCTTTTTCATATTCTTTTCCATTATGGTTTATCACAGGCTATTGAATATAGTTCCCTGTGCTATACAGTATGACCCTGTTGTTTATCCATTCCGTATATAATAGTTTGCACCTGCTAATCTCAAACTCCCACTCCACCTCTCCCTCACCCCTCTCCCCCTTGGCAACCACAAGCCTGTCCTCTATGTCTGTGTAGACTCTGCTTTTCTGACCAAGCACTGATGGATCCCAAGGTGGCTTTGGTTGTTCTTCCTTGATAGTGCCATTTGCAAACCTCTATCAGAGCACTCATCAGGCTGGACTGCAATCTCACTGGGAGATACTGGGAGTTATTTAGCATTAAAACTACACCTGAGGCTGAGAAGAAATGCTGCCTGTTCAGATAATGTAGTTTGTTTCACATGGCTTTGGTGGCATTGAGTAAAGGAGTCTTGAGACCTTTACTTATGGCTACAGCCTCAAACTATAAGCCCCATGAAGCAAGGGATTGTTTCTGTTTCGGTTACTACAGGCTTTCCAGGTCCATCTTGTGCCTGACCCAAAGTAAGCTCTTAATAAATACTTGTTGAATGAACAAATGCATGAGAAGGTAAGAAGCTGCAGAGCTGAAGGAACACCAGCAGAGACAGGGAACACCACAGTTGGCAAAGGAAGGGCATTTGGCCCTCTCGGTCCCCACCCAGGTGGCCTTGGCAGAGAGGAGGAAGGAATCCTCCCCTGTGGGGGGCAGCTCCGAGTTCTTCAGCGGTTCTGAGTTGGAAGGCTCACTTCACTACATCACACCTGGCTATATTTCAAAGATTAATGAACAGCGTCTTGTCAGGTTTAATATATCGCACTTGGGTAGTTTACTTTGACGACGTAATCATAAATTCCCTGAGCTGCGAATTACACCTTAAGGACTTGAATGAAGTTCTAGTGAGAACCAAAGAAACAGGAATCACCGTAAAATGTAAAAAGTGCCAGTTTTGAGAGAAAACTGTAAATTTTCTAGGACATTAGGTTTCAAAAGAAGGATTACACACAGACTAAACAAAGTAGAAGTCATAAAAATTTAAAGACACCACAAAACATAACAAAAATAAGATCCTTTTTAGTTATGACAGAATTCTAAAAGGAAACTTACACCAAATGATGCCACCCAAGCAGAGCCCTTAATTAACCTAATGAGAAAATATCTTCCATTTCCATGGCCAAAGCATGTCAGGAAGACTTTGACATTTTAAAATAGGAAAAAAGAAAGAAAGAAAGAGAGAGAGAGAAAGAAAAAGAAAGAAAGAAGGAAAGGAAGGAAGAAAGAAAGGAAGGAAGATAGAAGGAAAGGAAGGAAGGAAGAAGGAAAGGAAGGAAGAAGGAAAAAAGGCAGTTGCACCGTTCTAAAAAAGTTTTAAATATTCACTTAACGGTTCAGGAAATCTGAGATACTTTGATAATATTCTCAATGACCCCTTTGGGAAATTTTTGCAATTGTCGCATAAATACAATGTGGATTACAAAAACAGTATTGGGAAAAAGAAGTTGGAGTCAAGGGAACAATCAGGAAACTAAGGATCAGCATCTTAAGGGGAAGCTTAGCCACTGACCTTTGGGCAGAACTTCAGAAGATGAACTTGAGTAATGTGGAGAGAGATAGAGCAATGACCTTCCTTCAGCCCTGTCCCTCCCAAACCTACGTTGACCTGAGGAAAGACTCAAGCAAAGCGTGGAGATAGAAAAATATGTATTGTGAAACAAAACAATGACAAAATAAAATTCCCCAAGCCACCCCCCTTTCTGTTTCCTAGTACTTTTATTGGTTCTATGATTCATGTTGCTTACATTACAACCAAAGTTGTTTTCTCTCCGGATTGCCATATTCCACCCCCTTTCTTCCCGGACCCCTCAATGCCCCGAATCTCTACCGGCTCTCAGTCTTGAGCCCAGTCATGAGCTCAGAGTGAGACCCGGGGAATTCACTGATGCCCGCTTTTTTCCGCCTGAGAAATGGAGACAATAATGTTTCCCATATATTTCTCAGACGTTATTTTAAGGGTTAGCGAGGTCATGTGGGTAGTGCTTTGAGGTCTTCAGATGAAAAGGGCTATAGGAGGCCAACATATTATTAGTCAGCTTTCTTCAATTGCTGTACATTCTCGTACTAGCATAGTTACAGTCGAGAAGGTATTAGTCGGGGCTTTATGTATTTCTCCCCAAGATCACTCTTAAAACTGAAATTGCAAAGTGGTCCCAGTTGTGAAAGTCGAAACCAGAGCAGGTAACGAAGGCTCTAGGCCTGATTCACAGGCATCCGGGGCAGTGCTTTGTGGCCTGGACAGGCTCCAGGTTCTACCTTCTCTGGTGACCTGAGGGGCAGCCTGCCTGCCCTTTTGCCCTTTCAGAGGTGATAGACAGTTAACAGAGTCCTGGCAGCCCTGGAAATTTTGCCTCAAGGTCTGAGGTCATAGATGTTTTTCCAGCCTATTCTGGGAAGGTAGTCTAATTCTTACCAGCCTACTGATGCTGCCAATCATTTCAGGAGGTCCTCCGTTTGGCTGACTGCATTCAAATAGAAGAAATGAATCTTGAGTCCACCCTTTTTCAGTCTGACATATTACCGAGTCATCCATCCTCCTCCCTTTAGGGATAACCCCAAGGCCACTGGAAATGTTCAGAGACGTGCCTAGGGCTTCCCTGGTGGCGCAGTGGTTGAGAGTCCGCCTGCCGATGCAAGGGACATGGGTTCGTGCCCCGGTCCGGGAAGATCCCACATGCCGCGGAGCGGCTGGGCCCGTGAGCCATGGCCGCTGAGCCTGCGCGTCCGGAGCCTGCAACAACAAAAAAAACCAAAAACGTGCCTAGACTTCAGGAACTCCGGTGCTCCTGGGCCTGGTGTCCATACCAGGGTATTGAGAGCTTGACTTTCAGGGTTTTGAACTTGGCCAAGGATCATATTATTGAATCAGAAGATCTTTAAATGAAGGTTGAAAGGATTAATCTTTTTAAATGTGAAAAAAGGCTGAGGATTTTTATATGGCAGTTGCGACTTGATGATGAGAGTGAAACATTTTTGGAATGAATTTAAGTGCGAAAGTCTAGATTTGTGTTAAATACATCAAACTTATTGATTCTAGACTTGTTGATTGTTAGATCTAAGTTTGGAGACAGTGGCTAAAATTCTTTAGTTCACCTAAGTGAATCTTGAGAGTGCCTTCCTTCTCAGACTTCAGGATGCGTCTGAATTTCCTGGAGGAAATTAAGACGTTTAGTACTGAGCATCACTGCAGAAATTTCTGATCTAGTAGGTCTGGGGTGAGAGCTGAGAATTTGCATTTTTCACAAGTTCCCAGGTGATGCTGGGTGCCGCTGGTCTGGGGACCATGCTTTGGGCACGGGCTATAGAATCTGGAGTCTAAACTAGACTCTTACTACACTATGTATGGTCTTGGACCAGGGTGTCAACATCACATAGAAGCTTGTTGAGAAATGCAGAGTCTCAGGCCCCACTCCAGACCTATTGTATCTGAACCTGCATTTTATAAGATGTCCAGGTAATTAGTATGGACGTGAAAGTTTGAGAAGCGCCACTCTCAAGCTCCCCATATGTATTTGTTACTATCCAGTAACCTGTGAATTGTTCTGCATTCTCAGGACAGAAATCTCTCTGGGCCACGTAACTTTCCATTTGAATACAGCTGTGCTTGAACATGACCAAGGACCTTAGGAGAATCAGCTTAGCACAATAGAAAGAAAACTCATCTCGCACTCATGTTACATCAAAGAATGAATTGGGACCTATAAAAATGGCCAATGAACAAATTCAAATGGCTTCAGGACATAGACAAGCTTGCTTTTGCGGCAGGCACCAAAGCCCAAGGAGAGACTTTGTACTTCTGAAATCATCAGTGGGGTGACTCCTTTTGAGCCAGACTCCCCTGAACCAGACAGGAGCTCATGGGTGTTCACCTTTTAGCTCTGTCACACAATTCTATAGAGCAGAAATGTCAATGCCTCTCTTGGCAGGGCTAGCCGCAGCTCTCCCTGTGTGAAGACAGGTGTTCAACATCAAATAACACGGCCCCGGACCTGAGCAACCCAGAGAGAAATGTAAATGAAACTAAACGGTTATGATAAGAGCCAGTCGACCACCCGGTCCACCCTGCCCCCAACTCATCCCCTCCACCCCCCACCTCCCCCTTCTTTGCTCACAGAGCTGAAATGACAGGAGTGTCTTCATAATTTCAAATGCTGTTTGAAAAAACAAACTTCACAAACCTCAGAAATCAGGGCAGATGAATTGAAGGTCCTGGGCACAAAGGACTTCAGGCAGAAGAACCCATCAACCTATGCAGGGAAGGACACAGCTGGCAGATTATAGTTGACTAAATGGGCAGATTGGGCTACTCAGTCAAACATTTGGTGCATATTTCATGGGTTTGTTCTGGCAAGTCATTCATTCAAGAAGTATATACTCAGTGGTAGGGCCTATGGGGAAATATGAAAATGCAGCTCCTTGTAGGGGAAATAAATGTGAAGATAAAAAAGTAGAATGCAAGGTTGAGAGGGTTCAGGAAACCCAGCAGAGAATCTCACGGGGTGGGAGAGAATCATAGGGTACAAATCTCTGAGATAAAGGAGACGTGGGCCATGGCAGTATGAGCAGAAACTGGTGATTTTGGTTGTGGATGTACTGTCTCTTGAGGTCACTCCATTTTGATTTCCAATGGAAGCCAAATTTCCAGCTACCATGTAAGCAGTTGGACCACGCTGGGGCCAATATGCTGTGAAAAAGCTAAACCTAGCCTCTGTGGAGAGACCACGAGGAATACAGGAAGAAGAGTGATGTTTAGCCAGGCCTGCCGGGGAAGCTCCAGTCACCTCCTGACTGCAACTGCACAAGAGCCTCTGAGAGAAACCACACAGCCAAGCCTTTCCTCAATTCCTGTCCTAAAGAAACTTAGAGATATAATAAAATGATTGCTTTTGCTTTATACCACTAAGCTTTGGAGTGATTTGTTGCCTAGTCATTGGTAAACAGAAGTTGAGAAGGAAATGAACAGGTTGATGGCATAGAGAGTAACCGGGAGCCCGAGCTACTTCAAACAGGGTGGGGAGGGGCACAGAAATTCCACCGCAGGAGGAAGATGTGAAGAGTTTGGAAGAGGGCATCACAGACAGAAGAAAACACCAAGACCTGAATGGGGGAAAGGTCTGGTCATGGTCACAGAGGCCAGATGGGCTGGAGTATTGGAAGCAAAGCGAGGAATGAGGTTGGAAGTGTAGGCAGGAGACAGTTATACAAGGTCTTGGAGGCACTGATAAGGAATTTGGGTTTTATGTTAAGTGCATTGGAAAGTCCTGGGGTGACTTAAGGCCACTAGCTAACCCCAATCCATACCCATTACTCCAGCTGCCTTGGTTCCAAGGCTCTCTCTCCACAGGCCACAGCTGCCTTCATGCATGATCATTAATCCAAATAATAAGCTTCCGCGTCCATTGGAAACCAAAATGAAGTGACATCTAGAGACCATACATCCACAACCCCCATCGTGAGTTTCTGCTCATACTGCCACAGCCCACGCACCCTCTTCTCTACAGGGTTTCGTTATTCTTGCACCACAAAGTGGGTGTGCATTCATTCTTTAGCTGAAAGTTGAATGAATGCCCAAATGTCAGGATAAATGGATGCTCCAACTCAACTCTTTCATGAAACTAAAACACGTCCTTTGTGAAATGGTCTTTCCGCTTTGACCCACCCACTTTCTAAAGGATGTAGTAGTAACTACACAGCAGCAGTAAGAAGTCTCCCCTACCCCTTCTTCCTTTTAAGCTGACATTTCTCCCATGCTATTTAGTTCTCGTTTGAAAGACACAGACATTCTGAGCTCTTCCTGTGCTCCCAACAGGGCCTGGACTAGTCTTCAGTAATTACTTATCAATGGATTGGTGGATTGTTGTGTTCTCAACACTGTCCTTGACAAATCAGTGTCTCCTGGTCCTAATGTCAGGTTTTATTGTGTAAATGGAAAGAGAGAATATGTATGAAGGAAACCTCTCAATTTGCCCCTCCTCTCTCCCTTCCTCCCTCCCTCCATCTTCATTCTTTGATTTTTCTCTCATTATAGAAATGTAGGGCTAAGTTTATTTTGTTTTTGTTTTTTCTCAGACTCTGGTGATCAGACTTCCCTATCTCCCTTTCCACTTGCAGTCAGTATAGTACATTGATACGAATCTTTTTTTGAAATCTAATATTGTAGGGGAATCAATCAGGGGAAGCACATCCCTATGAGCTCCTAAGTCAAAACAAGCAGAGGTGAACTACTACTTTAAAACAAACTTCTAAGAAACAAATCAAATCATTTCTCACAGTAAGACAACGGACTATAGAGGCCAGTCTTCACATATATCCATGCTGGGACAGAAAGCAGTAAAAAAAAAATGATATCACAATGCTTTTTATGAGGTGAAGGCGTAGACCCTCCACACCTGCTGTGTTGGATATTCAGCACGCCTTTGAAAAACCCTGTGGACTTTCTTTTTCCCAAAGTTGGCAACGTAGTGAGTCAAGCTAGATAATGAGCAAACTTACCAACAAAGCACGATTGCCCTGAAGTGTATGAAACTCATCATCAGAAATAAATGTTTGAAAACAAGATGAAAATAAATACTATTATTAACTTGGTAGTCACATTGTGGGAGGCAACCCAAATACCTAGAAGTGTGGAGTGATTAGGTCACAGGAATCTTAGTTTTTTTTCCAAAAAAAGCGGATAGACAAATGGCAATTATCTCCACGTCCTCCTTCCCCTTTTCCCTTTACTAGAAACCACCAATGTGGTCCTGTTATTCCAAAGAGATACCAGGCCAGTGTGGTCTATCAGCTTGCTAATAAGTTGTATTTACATCCAGGAAGTACCATTTTCAAAGCACTTTTGCTATGTTATCTCTGACGTTTGCAAAAATGTGGCAGTTATCCCTATGTTCATTTTATCAGATATGAAATATGTATAGATGATGATTTCTTCCAAATGTCAGCCTTCCGGTGTCTGTTGAATGTGACATTGGAAAGACCACTGATCAGTGACTGCTGGGTTTCGGACTCAGTTTTCACTGCTGGTCCTGCAACCCAACCAACATGCTATTATCCAGCCCAAATTATCTTGGGCCTCAAACTATGAACACAGATTACTTTACATAGTCATTGTTAATTCATAGATGTCTAGTTAGAATAGCACACGACCTTGAGTTACATTATGAGGTCAAAGGGGTATAAGAATGGCTGTGTTGGCCCATCTTTCCCACATTCTCTGGCTGAGGCTCTTCCTGGAAGAACGCTGTTGCTCTCTTTGAGGCCATCCTTCAAACTCAGGTATGTTTCAACCTCAGTATCCACTTAGGGCTTTTCCTCTTGCTTATGTCCACCGGGAAAAGAAGACATTTAGCTTATCCTGTACTTTCTTATTCTACCAATTTGGAGGTTACTTTGGGAGGAGTTGGAATGATAACAGAATTTCCTAAAATTTTGCTACTCAAAGAGGGGTCTGTGGGGCAGTAACTTTGGAGTGACCTGGGAGCTGATTAGAAGTGCAGACTCTCAGGCTACACTTCATACTCAGTGAATCATAAACTGATCTTGCCAAGATTCCCCAGATACCTGGTAAGAAAGGACATTAAAGGTTTGAGAAGCACTGCCCTGAAAGACAGGGTACCACTTAACAGTGCTGGGGATTGGCGATCCGGGTCAGACACAGCACCTGAGGTAGAAGAAGTACGCACATCCTCCTTTCAGATGTTTGGTGTTCTGGTGGTTTCGGTTGGTGATGCCTGATGTTCAAGGTTTTGGGCACTAGAGGGTGACATTGGGCTCCATGGCTAAGTGAGCAGGGCCTCTCTTCAGGAAGTATCTTGGGATGGATATCTTGAAATGATGTACAATTAAATTGTTTTTTGGTCTCTCATATTAAATTTAGTCCAGTTACCAAATAATGATTGACATTTATTTAGCATAACTACGTGCTAAGCACTGTGCCAGGGCGTTTACATGAATGGCCTCATTGAATCCTCAGAGGTACCATTGTTGACCTACTTTAAAGATGAAGAAATTAGGGTTTCAGGAGGTCACATTCATGGTCACACAGCTGAGAAGTGAAACGAAGTGGTGGGGCATGGATCAGGCTGGGTCTGTCTGTCTGACCGTGAGCCTGAGGTCTGATCCTTCACCCTGCACTGCCTTCTCTTTACTCCTCTCAACAGCGCTCCAGGGCAGGCATCACAGTAACCAATGGTGATCCCTTTAAACAACTGAAATAGAAGAACAAGGAATTATATACAAATTCTGTACATTTTTAATGCACTTTGTTTGTGAGGCAGGAGAGCACAAAGGTTATTGCACAGGCTCTAAAGTTATTCAGTCTGTTATGAAAGCCACTGGCTAGGGATGATTATTGAGCACTTGAAATGTGGCTGCTGTGATGGAAGAAATGAATATTTAATTTGCTTAATTTTCATTAGCTTACCTTTAAAATCCAATACTTGATTACTGGAAAGCTTTTAAGTATGTTTGGAACAGCTTGGGTGTGTGAATCTACTTTTTCAACTGTCAAGTTTTTTCGTTAAAAATTTTGTATCTCAGATAAATTAGGAGGTTGATTAACATAAGCACACTACTATACATAAAACAGGTAAGCAACCACTGTATAAGGACCTACTGTACAGCACAGGGAACTATATTCAATATCTTGTGATAACCTTAATGGAAAAGAATCTGAAAAAGAATATACATATATAAAAAATGTATAACTGTACATTGCTGTACACCTGAAACTAACACAATGTTGTAAATTAACTATACTTCAATAAAAAGAGAAAAAAGATTAAAACAAATTTGTGTCCGAATGAAGATGTGCTGTAAGTGTAGCATACGCACTGGTTTTCAAAGACAGTGTACAAAAGGAGTGTATTTATTAATATTTCATTAATAATTCATATACTGATTACACATTGCAATGATCATTTTCTGGGTATGTGGAGTTATATAAAATATATTATTAAAGTTAGTTTCACCTGTTTCTTTCTACTTTTTTAACGTGGCTACTAGAACGTTTGAAACGATGCATGTGGCTCACGTAATCTTTCTGTTGGACGCTGCTGCTCCAGAGCCAGATTATTGGGTTCAAACCCTTACTCTACTGCTTAATAGCTGTGGGAACTCTGTGGCTTCCCATTTCATTTGTAAAATGGTGTAAAAGTACCTACCTCACATGGTCGTTGAGATGGTTATGACTCAGTATGTAAAGTGCTCACTGGGTGACAATTCTCCATGGGCCTTTCGTGTTTCTGCACCCCTGGTAAGCAGAAGCCCTGAAGGCCTTTGTTCTAAACTATCTTATCAAGGATGCTTGCATAGCAAACGGCCTTGGAAAATAGATGGTAGCTTCTCCCTCTAACGCAAAGATCAGGTGCGTTTGCCTGCTGTCTATGATAAAAGATTTGGTCACCCTAAGTGCAAAGTTCCTCTTCTGAAACTCAACCCACTGCATGAGCAGCTACCATCTGGGCCTTTCTGCGTTACCCTGTGGGAACTGGAGCTCAGAGAACCAGTTACCGATCATGGCTATTGCTGTGAATGATAAACTGTCCATTGTCTCTGAACCAGGAGTCTCCTGTCTTCTGCTGGCATCCGTGAAATTGTGGCAGTCTGGCTTGTCTACTTCACCAAGTAGAGTGAAATTAACACCTGAAACTAACATAACATTGTTAGTCACCTATACTCCTCTAAGTAGAGTGAAACTAACACAACACTGTTAATCGACTATACTCCAATATGAAATAAAAATTAAAAAAACAAAAACAAAACTCAGACCCTTCACAGTTTTGGACAGTACTTGGAACAGGTGCCGGACACACAGCACCATGTAAGTGTTAGATTTTATTACTATTTTACTATTTTATTACCCCCTCTTACTTCCATTTAGTTTAGTTGAATCACTGCCATCTTCTGCCTTTTGTGTCCGCTTCCGCTTAGGGAGAGAGATTTCCTCACTCTCTCTTTGGACCTCTGGCATTCCCATTGGCTGTACCTTATCACTTACCCCTCATGGTGATGTCAGGTTGCATGTGGTCAAATTGTTAGAGCTGAATCTTATAGATCAGCCTAATGGATTTGATTTTCCCTCTCCAAATATTGTTTCTTATTGCTCCAAAATTCTTCTCTTCCAGGAGAACTTTCTAGAAATAAGTATTAAGGCACAGAGTGGCAATTTATGCCTTCTGTTCCTCTGACTGTACTTCCTCTAATACAGAGGACAGTTTGGCACATGACAAGTGTCAGCCACCACCACTTCTCTCTACCAACAATTCCATATGTCTAGCGCTACTTCTTCACTTGTTTACACTCAGAGACGTGCAGACACACGATCACAGTGTGTAGTTTCCACATAGACATAATAGATTTTGACTGTACTATAAAAATATACCTAGAGTTAACAATTTTATTGGTTTCCGTCAAAGGCCAATGTAAAAAATTTCAGAGCAGAGTATGTACGTTATGCTATTTGGAATAAGCTACAGGATCAAAACAGAACAAAGTTAAAGGGAATGTGAAACATTTCATTGTGAATTATGTATAAGGGATTATCACACAAACGCATTGCTAAAACGCTTTAACTGAACTCTCTGAATTGCCTTTAGCTCTGGTTTTTAAAGTAGACACCTACTTTGTATAATATAAAAAGACACCTTATTTTTATATTGGCAACAGAAATTTAAATTTAACTAAAATTAAACATTCAGTTGCTCAGCTTGATAGCCGTATGTGGCTCATGGCTACCATATTGGACAGTGTGGATCTAGTACATTTCTATCACAGAAAGTACCGTTGAGGATTCCTGCTCTCAAATTACATGAATGTTGGAATCAGATGGTAAGTATTGTTCTTTAGCAAACAGCATTAAAAGTTGCGTCCAAGGTATTTTGGACATAATTCTAGATATGTTTACAACTCTAAGTAATATGATTATGTCTTGGTTTTAAGATAAAGGCATGAAACTTTAGCTATGAAAAAATTCAACACAACACAATTCATTTGCTATTGTGTCGAGGGTTATATCTTCATTTAAATCTATTTGCTCATAGTGATATTTCCCTTTTTAAATGTTTTCTCTTGCCCGAAATCTTCCACAGTTTTGTTATGGCTACATACCATCTTGGCACAATTTACACAGCTTAAAACTAGCATGTATTTTATTTATGGTGCATACTGCTTTAGCAATCCAATTTAAGTTTACTCTGAACAGATACATGAATTGCAATGTACCTAAAAATATTGTGCTTGTTTGTGTGATTACGACGCTACCGCTGAAAATCACAGCAGCTGAGTAACAACAGCAAGCAGCCCCAGCATCACAAGAATAACTGACTGCCAGGTACAAGTATTTACCCTGTGTTGTGTACATTCTACTCAACTAAGCACAAGCCTGATATGAAGATATGGGACGTATCAGTTTTTCCTTTTTGGCGACAGAAAGCCATTATTTCCATCAAGTTTTTCCAATATTACTGTTCTGTCCTTAAGGTGAGAACAGCCTATAAACCATCCTTTAGATCTTTGCTCTTCAAAATGTGGCCCAGGAACCAGCATTAGCATCACTTGGGAGTTTGTTAGAGATATGGAATCTCAGGCACCCCCAGACCTACTGAATCAGATTCTGGGTTTTAGCAAATTCCCCAGGTGATGGGAGGTACACTGAAGTTTGAGAAGCACTGCTTTAGACACCGAAAATGAGACCTTAGTACATTTGATGCCATTTTTGAGGCACAGTGTTATGGATTGAATTGTGTCTCCCCTCAAAATGCCTGTGTTGGAGCCCTAACCCCCTGTACCTCAGAATGTGTTCTTATTTGGAGACAAGGTCTTTACAGAGGTAATGGAGTTAAAATTAGGTCGTTAGGGTGAGTCCTAATCCAATATGACTGGTGTCCTTATATAAAAGGAGGAACTTGAGCACAGAAACATGTATGAAAAGAAGACTATGTGAAGACACAGGGAGAAGACGGCCGTCTACAAGCCAAGGAGAGAGGCCTTGGAAGGGGTCCTTCCGTTCCAGCCCTCGGAAGGAACCAACTCTGCCAACACCTTGATTTCAGACTTCTAGCCTCCAGGACTATGAGACAATAAATTTCTGTTGTTTAAGCCACCCAGTTTGTGGTAATTTGTAAGGGCAACCCTAGTGGACACATGGTTACTCCTCCTTTTGTACCATGAATTGTCTGCCTTTTAGATGACGTCTACCAGGCATTTGCCCTCTTGTCTCTGCCCAGAATGTGGTATCTATCAGTCAGGTAGGGTGCCTACAACAGTCCTCTTGGGAACACAGATCATGGAAGAGACAATTATGTTTCTAACAGTTGCAAAACTAGATATTAAGGGCCCTGGAAGGAATGGCAGCCTCCCTTAACCCTTTTAACAGTGCACTTCTTCAGCATGAAGAAAATAATGGCCATAGATCAGAGAGTGCTTTAGATATTTAGAGCAAGAGCTGCAGGAGACATGAAAGGATTATTCAAGAATGAACCATACTGGGATGGGAGGAACAGAAAAAGGTGATTTGGAGAATACATCAGAGAAAGCAACAAAGAACCACAGAGGGCAGGAGGAGAGGAGGCTGGGAGACTGGAAAAAAATGAGTAAGAGTGTCTTTTCTAATCATTCAGACACCTCAAATTCATGCAATGGAGTAGTTAATGGAGTCCTGTCTAAGATTTGCAATTTCCAGTCTGCAACTCACATGGATCCTGGGATTAGGAATATCTAATAACAATACCTGTTACAGCTGGAAAGAACCTGTCTCTCATTTTACACATAAGGAAACTGAGTCCAGCTAATTAGCTGGAGAAACAAGCCCAGGATCCTCATCTCACAGCCATAGCCCAGGGGTCCTGCCAGCACACCTGGTGTACATGACTTTTGGTGGCTGTAGATCATAGAACAGGGCATCTATGATAATCTAAATTGCTTTACATGAAGCACATGGATTTTGCATCAAGTAGTTTTAATTATAAGGCTATGTCAAAGGGATCTGATGACATCTTATTAAATTACAAGAGTGAGCTCAAGTAGTTTCTGATGTGGGCATAGTCCCAAGAAGAATGAGTTTTATAGTCAAGGGCTACCCAGGCTTCTCTCTGCCTCTAGTGGCCCCCTCCTTTCCCCTTTTAAATTCTGTTTGTTTTAATCATAGAAAATGTTATAGAGAAATCAAGCATAAATCAAATTATGAAAATACATAAGAAATATTGCATCCAAATTGTTTTTCTTTCTTTGATCCTTTCATTCCTTTGAATGATGGTGGAATTTAATCTCCAGAGAGAACTTTTCAGACCTCCATATAGAAAAAAATGTATTTTTTTCTGATGAGATACTCAATGTGGCTGCCATTTTAAGTTGTTCTTCCATTGGAAATAATACATTAGTCTATACAATTCTAAAAAAGAAAAAAATGAGTGTAAAGAAGCAAGTTCATAGAATTCCCTCTCATATTAGCCGTCAGACTCCTGGACAAACTGGAAGCTGATAGGTTTAATAGTACAAATGTGCATTATGAAAATTCTTAGTGACAACTGTGGGAATAATGGCCTTTTCCATTGGTAGCTGCCCAAGTAATTGAAGGGTTATATATCAGGTTTGGCAGTAGGATCCCTCTGACTACAACTTGCTGTAATCACGTTGGGACTCTAGGCAGTGGTTCCTTAAGGTGTTCTCCTAAAGGAGATCTCATCAAGTCCCTTTGTAATGCCACCCTGTTATCTCTCTTCTCATCTAAGTCACTCATTAACATATGTATCAATCAGAATCTAAAAAAAGAAAACAGAAACCCACTTTCCTGTTTACAACAAAGGGAATTTAATGCAGGGGACTGATTGTACTGGTGATGGCAGAGCTGAGAAGCCAATCAAGGGACAGTGAAGAAACCCAGAGAGATTATTAGCATCAGGAAAAAAAAACCACTTCCATCTCTAGGCTGTTATATACATATTATTATTTTCCTTATGGCAAGTAGGCAGGAGCTGCTCTAGACCTGTCAGGGATTCTAAGCAGAAGGTTTGTCCTCAGGAGATTTATAATCTGGTCGGAGAGACTAGACACGCACAGAAAACAGATTGTGATTAAGGGCTAAACCACAGGGACAGAGTCTCAGAACTGGAAAGGCAGTCGCTGAGGGAGAGAGACCTTTGGTGCTTCCTGGGCCATTGAGGAATGTGCTAAGGGACACTTTTTTTTTTTTTTTGTGGTACGCAGACCTCTCACTGTTGTGGCCTCTCCCGTTGCGGAGCACAGGCTCCGGACGCACAGGCTCAGCGGCCATGGCTCACGGGCCCAGCCGCTCCGCGGCATGTGGGATCCTCCCGGACCGGGGCACGAACCCATGTCCCCTGCATCAGCAGGCGGACTCTCAACCACTGCGCCACCAGGGAAGCCCCAGGGACACTTTTCATGGTGTCACTTTGCCTAACTTAACACTCCAGAGAGTAACCTGAGTTTAGGGACTCTGTGAATAAGCATCTGTAACACGTTTTATTCTCTTAGAACAATCATCTCTTCTAGGGAAACAGCTATTCCTGTCAATGAGTCAAAGAGACGTATTTGTTCAGGAAGGAAGGAGATCTAGATGACAGCATTTTGCTTTTCTAAAGAATGTTGGCAGATTTAAAATTCATGTTCAAAACAGCATAGTTGACCTTGTACAAATACTCTTGATACAGTTAACTGGAAGCAAAATGGCAAGGTCAACCAGGTTGTATGGTATCTGCAATCACTTTTTTCATGTCTCTCCCCTTCTACGTGCTTCTTTCCTTCAATGTGGGCACTTAGGACTCTCAACCGCTCTTTTGCATTCTTCACTTATTAATTCTTACTTACTTGAAAGGATCAGATTTAAGTCATTTACAGCTTAGAATAAATTTAAGTCAATATTTGTACACAGTGAAACTGACCCTTAACATTGGCCTGTATTTTGGGGAGTAAATTTAAAAATTAGAACATGAAAAATGACAAAAGGCAAGAATATTTTGAACAAGTAGTTTGGGTATGGAATATTTAAAAATTAGTGTTTATATAGTCAGTATGGATACTTAGGGAAAACTTTAAAAAATTCCAAAATTTTAAAATAGCACATGTACATCAGGTCATAAGATAAAGTTTAATACATTTGATCATGTTAAAGGACACAAAACACAGCCAATCTAACCAAATTTCAGGCATGCATTTACATAAATAAATTAAGAAAAGAAATTATACACTTAAACATCCTTTTCACCTAAAAGTCATTAAATCCACAGATCAACAATAAAAACCAATTCTCTGCATTTATCACTTCAAGATACAATTGTTCTATTTTAAAGATAACACAAATACACTTGTTAGAATTTATATGCATTATACATATATTATATATTACATAGATAGTGTGTATACATATGTAGTGTTTGTACAGATAGATAAATATATATACATGGGTGTGTGCACACATACAGATACACACAGATGTACTTTAGGCCATCTGTACTATTATTGCTGGATTTTGATGTTAAACTGAATTGGAGCTGGATGGGTGTGATTATTATCTTTTGCTTCAAATGTGTTCATCATACCCATGGGGCTCACAATCCCCCATTATAAACATCCTTGCCTTTTCCATAGTACATAACCATGCTGGGCACTTCAATAAACCTTTGTTGAATTATTGAATGGATGGATGGCTGAATAATAGATCAAGCAAAGAGTACTGAATATTATAATAACTTGGTTAAGTCAGATTAATTCAAATTTAGAAGGATTATCTGAGCCAATGACTTTGCATGTTACTTTTCAGAAGAACATTTACAGAAATTCCAACTAGTACATATATTAACTCTGCTCCCTTAAACGTGTACCTGCTTTAATTACTTGTGCTTCTTATTAATAGAAATCCAAGCAAGGTATCCTCTGTGAATAAGGTTACGGACAAATTGCCCAAACTGTCAACAATCTAAAGGAAAATGAACAACTAGGAAAAGCAAAACGTGTTAGAAGAATGAAAAAGTTAACCATACTTTAAAACTGGTTAAAATTAATCACAGATAAAGCCAGGAAAGACACAGGGGTTTCTGTGCTGATTTGTTTTCTGCTTCTTAATTATAATGATTTGATAATTTTTTCATTTTAATTAGATGGGTTTCTTTTAAATAGTCTTTAGCGAATTAAGCTCCAAAAATTCCTTAGTACCTCAGTATCATTTATCTTGTTACCACATGGTTCTTGGTGAGATGCACGTCCAAAAATGTCCTATGAATATAATGAGATGTGGGAAATACCTGATATAAGGTTGTCAATTCGATTTCTCAATAATAGTATTATGAACAGAATGTATTAATGTGTTAATAGTATTGGGTTCTACAGTACATGAACTCCTAATTTATTCTATGAAAATCATGCTTCTGATTTTAAGAACATGAAGTAAAGAAATATCCAACGTACATTTGGGGCACAGACTACCAAATCTGATCACACGGTGTTCATGTGAATGGAAACTTTTGGCTAGTTATTTTTTTAGTGCAAAGGGAAACGTACAACAATTAGTTTCTAACTGTGAAGACGAAGTGTATTTTCTATTTAGCCATTATGAATTTCCCATCACTGTTAATGTTCCATTTTTTCTATCCTATGTGCTAAAAATGTTTTTTTAACTTAAAAGATTATAGTCAATTGAGATAACTCACCAAACATGTTTGTTAATTTGCTTACATATGTATACATGTATTTTAAGTAATACAGAATCTACATATGCAAAAAAAAAATCCTGACTGAAATGTGAGGTCTGTGTTTGTGATATACATGAGATGTAACTTTAGAATTCATGTTGAGTTGGTACCTTTTTTTTTTTTTTCTCGGTACATCTCTCTGTATTCTGGTTTAAAAAAGCAGTGATAAGATTTAGGCCTAAGGCTTTATGTTAATACAAGGGATCATTATTTATTTTTTATTTATTTTTCAACCAACTTATAGATGACCTAAACAAAAGAAAGCAAGGTAAATGATGGGTGTATCTTGGGCTCTCACTTAATGAAGAATTGAAGAAAAGAGCTAACCTGATAAGTGAGTAAATCTCTTCATAGCCTCGAGGGAAACAACAACTATGATTGAGAAGAAAACAACACACCACCTTCTTACACTCTCATGAGTACATCATACTCCCTGAAATAGTTATCTTAAGACAATTTTCAAAACTTATATATGAGTAGCTATTTAAGGGAAAGAAGTGTTGAAGTTGGCTAGGACTAGTGTTTGGCAGGTTTTACGGTTTTGTTTTTAATATCAAAATGCTTCTATTCTTAGGTTTCCCACTTTCTTTGTCATCATATTAATTATTAGAGGTATGACCGAGTTGTGTTGGTGTGATGACGAGAAAGAAAGTAAGAGAGCAAACATCTATTTCTTTAGGATATTCTAATGGAGAACTTTCTAAACGTATTGCCAGTAGTCACAGTAACAGGCCCACTAACTTCCTGTGGGTAATAAAGAAATAGGTACATTTTCTGGGCATGGAACTTTGGTCTGAGTTCTCTGCAAGTTCAAGGCTCAAGGGTGCGGAAAGAAGATTCTGAAGTTTCCATTGAGGAACTACTTATTTTTTCCTCATCAATTTCGGATAATCTTATTTAAAATAGACTCCACTGAGATGGTGGTTGCTTGAATAGGAAATAGCTACTAACTTTCCCTACTGTTAACTTGCGCTCTTGACTGGGGATATTCTTTTCAGCATCCAAGATGGAACCCCAGCTAAGCTGGGACATCCAGGCTGGGAGTCATTTACGCTTTTTGTTACTTCTTTCAACGATATTAATAGGTCAGTCTAGTATGTTCATATTTGTCTACTGTTCTTTATGATATAGCATCTGAGCAAATGTGGTACTAGGAGAAGGTGTTTTCAGGAAAATAAAGAAAAGATCATAGCCAGCAAAATCAATAGCAACCTGCCCCAGGGTATCTTTATGATGGGTGTACTGAAGACATGTCTGTTTAGTCAGAACCAATAGAAATAGAGAAGAGAGCTGTTAAGAGGAAGAGGGGCACATGGGGGTGGGGAGGCAAAAAGACAGAGAAACAGAGAAAAAGAAAGATAGATATCTCAGATAACGTTCTATAGAGACATCCAGAAACTCTAACTTATTGATCAGCCAACTACAAATGCCTATGATACACCTTAGTTTCCTCTTTAAAATGTAGGTTTGGTTTCTCTTTTATGTTTCCAAGCTAAAAAAGTTAGACTAATAAAAGTTTAAATTAATGTGTTCTTTAAAAGTCCCTAGATGTAGCATCTAACCTTAAGTCCTAAACCTAGTAAGCTTCTTGTATAGTTTATGATTTGGAGATAAAAACAACATCACAAAAGTGTTAAAAATTATTAGTACATTATCATGTAATTATTTTCAAAGAAATAAATAGAGAAGAAGTGACTGCTCTGAAGTATGTAAATGAAAAAGAGAATGATTTTCTATTTAGGTTGTATGTATATGTTGCATGTGTAGGTAGGTTTCTTTGCTCTTTCTTTACGAGATAGTCTGTTAACCTGAGAAAATTTCTGAGTGTTCTTTGTGATAAAATAAAAGATATATTTTACAATAGCCACATTGAAAGGAAATTCCAAGAAGAAAGGTATGAATGGAAGCACTTTTTATCATCACTCAAGTTTCTTAAATCTTCCCTTCTTTCCACTTTAATGATGTGCCTATTCAGTTATCTTCTCATTACCTTAAATAACTAGCAAGAAAACGAAGTTCTATTAATCAGAACAAGAGTTTGGCAGAAGCAGTGGCAGAAAGTTTTTTCCCAACTCTTTATAACTACCATAACAGCCTTTCACATTAAATTGATACCCAAAGCTTAAGCTCTAGAATGGAAAAAGGGATAATAATCTACATTTTTCTGTTTCTTTATTTTATCTTTATCTCACACATTTGTATCCATACCAAGGACATTTTCTTCCATTTTGATTATGTGCTTTTTGAACCGAGTAGATGTTACCATTCGTGTGATGAAACAATCATTTTTCCCTAGCTCATACTTTTTAACCAATTCTTACTTGCCTCTCATCATGAATTATTTAAGATCGTTCTCCAGTCACATATTTAAAAAATCTACTTGAAAGGAAAGGTCAAAAGATGTTTTGAAATGACCACTGAGATTTTAAAAGGTAGCTATTAATTAGCCATTGCTATTTACTTCTCTCCTAAGAACAGAGAGAAATGACTCCAATGACTGTCTTTGCTGGGGTCTAATATCCCTGGATCTTGTGGTTTTCTTTTTCAAAGATTTTGATCTGTTATTCTAATGACTCACAATAGAAAAGGCAATGATACCTGGGGTACATATGTTTTTCTAAGTCATTTGAAACTCTTTCACTTGTGAAAGGGCTGTATAAAAAAAGCTGGGTCTGATCAATTTAATCTAGGTATTTTTAAATAGAAGAACAAATGGCAATAGAACACCATTTCTTTTGGAAAGATTCTTTTGGAAAAGATGGAAAGATTAAAGATGTAAGAAGAAATGCTGGGCGTTTTCAGATTTGGCTTAATATATAGCAGTATCCTTATTGTTTTCAGTGAAACTATGTACAGGAGAATGTGTAATAAAACTGCACAATTTGACAGATTTAGACAGCTGGCTCCCTCACAAGTAGTTCACATTTTGTGACTGTCTCCCACGTTGAATAAGAGACGATGAGATGGTTAAGGTCCATTTACAAAAATGGTTGTCAGGACACTTTTGTTTTTAATTGTAAAACTTTCTGTGATGGAATTCAGTAAAAGGGCTACGAAGAGAAAGCAAAGAGGACAAAAGACTGCTATTAACCTACAGATGTGGGCTAGTACAGGGTTCACTGCAAGATTTGTCACACTGTTGGGCCAATGAAGTGTTCGTGTGACTAGAAGGGACCACCCCTTTTCTGGGGTAAGAGGGCAATTTGGTCTCCATGCTCATTTAATCCTGAGACTTCTTTGAATAGACTGTCAATTGAAATCGAAATTGTGCAAAATTATGCATGCACTTTTTAATGCAGGCTATTGTTCACTAAGCACTGCACCAAGATTTGTCAACCCATTTCCATTGGGCATGAGGTCACTTGAAACTTAAGTAATCATATATGGAAGACAAGAGCAGAGTACTTAACCAACCTTTCTATGTTGTGGTTTCTCACTGTGCTTTATTTGCAGATCTCTCACTTTAGAACAATAGACAAATATTAGTTACAAGATTTTGTTTCTTTTTGAAATTGAGGCTCCTTTTCGTGAAGGTAAGGAGCGGGTTTGGGAAGTCAGTCTGTGCCGTATAATCTGTCCTGCTCTACAATTTAGATTCTGGAGGAGCACATGTTTAGAGAAGGGCAACCTATAGTAGGTGCCCACGTGTCATGAGTCGATGTTTTCTCAGTGGGGCAAAGAGGCCTGATAATTTTGTTATAATCCAAACGTGGCAGGATTGTCTCAAAAACCATGAAGAAAAACGTGTACCAGACTTTTTGCAGTTTAAGTTAGAACGTGGCATTTCTTGAAAAACCCGAACAGAACATTCACAGGAAATTTATTCATAAATGAACCAGAGAGGATTTTCACTGAGTTCCGAAGGAACGTATACATTAAAAGTCATATTTGGCAAGAATGATCATATTAAAAATTTGTACAAGTGACAGCTTACACAGGCAAGATTTGTTAAAAACGAGTGAACTCTTTTCCAGTGAGGCGATTCAGTGTGAAACCGGCAACATTCTCATCACATATACTCTGACAGTCTTGCTATGGTGAAAAGCACTTTACAAATGTTTAATGCTGGAATTTTATAAGGAGTGGCTGTTTTCTTGCTTTTTCATCCGTCGGTAATGATTACATGTTGGCACAAGGATACATTGCTAGATTAGATCCTCAGCACATTAAAGACTGTTTGCTTTCTCACTCCCCTTCTTTCCAATTAAGTTGGTGAAAAATGTAACTTTAGTATTTTACAGGACAGGGTAAAGGTGTTTCATCTAGGTGATGTCTATATTATAAAAATAAAATAAAAAATATAAATATGTAACACAAACCCAGTGCCTATTGTTAAATAAACTATACAGTAAAAGCAGACCTTTTAGGAAGATTGGTTTTAGACTTTGCCATTACGATTTAATTTGAAAACAATCTTGAAATTAAGCTAGAGTAACCAGATTTCTCTGCCAATAAAAAGGTAAGTGCGTTAACATTCTGCAATTGGATACATTGATAAAAATGAAGATTACAATTTTATATCAAGTTGCCCTCTTAGAAATTCATCAGGGAGCTCTGAAACATTCTCTCATATTATAGTCCTTTAATATAAAAATATGGCCTTTTAAAATTCAATCCATCAGATTGCACAGTAATGTTTTAAAACTCCATTGAAGTTGACTTTAGTGATTACAGACAGAAAATTCCTGGGAAGGCACATAATCTCTTCTGGTGACATAAAAATTCTGTTATCAATTTACAATGGAATTTCTGGGGAAATTACTCCACACAAGGAAATACATATTTAAAAAACCCATCTGTTACGCAACCACACTCACGGGGGTTGTGAGTGTGTGTGCGTATGTGCATATGTGAACAAACGTGCCTATATACACACACAGGGTCTGCACATTTCTGGAAATGACTTTTAAATTAATCAAAGAAAATGAAATCACAGGAATGTGTAGCAGGATAACAGTCGTTCTTTTTAATGACAGGATAAAAAATAAATGCCCATTGGAAAGGAATAGTCAAACAGTCCCAGAAACTATACAATGTAACTTGTTAGATCCAGCAAATAAGATGTCATGTCAATGATCTGATCAAGAATACCTGCCCTGGTCTCTCTGCGGAGGTTTCTGTCCACTTGTTCACACTGAGGACCAAGATATCCTTTTTTACAGAGGCACTTGTTGGGTCTAACACAGACACCGCCGTGGCGACACGCTGGCTCACATTTCGCTGGGAGAAAAAAAAAGAGCAATAAAATCACACTCCATTCTGTAAGTCGGAAAGAGCACCGAGTATGAGGCCAATAAATATCTGACGAGTAAGGGAATGGAGGGAAAGGAGGGGGAAGCCAGTCCCAAAATGCTCCCAAAGTTAATAAGTACAAAGGAAGAAGGCTTTCAGACTTCTAGTTATTTGGGGGCCAGAACACAACAGACAGTGGGAGACATTTCGAGAGAAGCGGATCATCCAGATCATGGGAAACAATTTCAATCCCTTGCAGAACTGACTTTATGTAAAACGAGGATTTCAGTTCTTTAAAACCTCTGCCTCCCTAGGGCATCTCCAACACAGGGCCTGCCAAGTACCGCTCTGTTTCTGTCCCTCTGGGGTAGGACCTCACGGTGGGAAGGGCGCGGCCAGAGAGAAAGGCCCAGTGGCTGGAGCATCACCAATGTAACATCAAGAAATGGGCAGTTTTTTGGGCTTCCCTTGTGGTGCAGTGGTTAAGAATCCGCCTGCCAATGCAGGGGGCATGGGTTCGAGCCGTGGTCCGGGAGGATCCCACATGCTGTGGAGCAGCTGGGCCCGTGCACCACGGCTGCTGAGCCTGCACTCTGGAGCCTGCGAGCCACAGCTGCTAAGCCCACGTGCCACAACTGCTGAGGCCTGTGTGCCTGAAGCCTGTGCTCCGCAACGGGAGAGGCCACCGAGATGGGAGGCCTGTGCACCGCGGCAGGGAGTGACCCCCGCTTGGCGCAACTGGAGAGGGCTCTCCTGCAGCAGCGAAGATCCAATGCAGCCAAAAATAAATATGTAAATTAATTAATTAAAAAAAAAAACACTAGAGTTTTAAAAAAAAGGAAAACAAATGGTCAGTTTTTGGTTGGAGGGAGGATCCACCACGTGGATTCCCTTGGATTCCTCCCTTGCCTTGTTCCCAGGGGGTGTAGGGCATATGCCCCTTTCTGATTACACCCTGAAGCCCCTTCTCGGGGTCAGTGCAGTTGCCCAGAGAAAGACGTTCTGAGCAATCCTTTACAGGGCTGCTCTACAGAGCAGGATTGCTTCAGAAAAGAATGTTTACCACTATAATATAGGTAGGGAATGTAAAGATTTATTGCTAAAATGAGATGGAGCATAAAATTGGGTATATAACTTAATTGTCTCTTACTGATAGGATGAATCTGAGGTGTGCAGCCACTGTAGACAGAATCAAATTCCTTGAATACATGTCCTTATACTTTTAGGGGACAGAGTTATTTTAACCTTTTCCAGGGCGTTAATCAAAATCCAGGGGTCTGTGGCTGATATATGGGAAAGAAAGAACAGGGAGAAAATAGACCAAAATAGTCTTTTAAATTTGTGGGAGATGAGCAAACTCTGTGAGTATATGAATAAAGTTCTTACTTGGGTCAAAATTTCTTACTTGGGTCAAAAATACCACAAATATATTACTTTAATAAAACGGTTCTGGTTTCTCTTATATATTCAAAGTATTTACTTGATTTAGTGGAAAGATTAAAGTACTTTATGACAGCCGTCCCAACCTTTTTGGCACCAGGGACCAGTTTCGTGGAAGGCAATTTTTCCACAGACCGGGGGTGGGGTAGGTGGGGGATGTTTTCGGGATGATTCAAGTGCCTTACATTTATTGTGCACTTTATTTCTATTATTATTACATTGTAATACATAATGAAATAATTATACAACTCACCATAATGCAGAATCAGTGGGAGCCCTGAGCTTGTTTTCACTTGCCACTCACTGATAGGGTTTTGATATGAGTCTGCAAGCAGTTGATTTATTATGGTCTCTGTGCAGTCAAACCTCTCTGCTAATGATAATCTGTATTTGCAGCTGCTCCCCAGCGCTAGCATCACCCCCTCAGCCCCACCTCAGATCATCAGGCATTAGATTCTCATAAGGAGCGTGCAACCTAGATCCCTCGCATGCACGGTTCACAGTAGGGTTCACGCTCCTACGTGAATTTAATGCCGCCGCTGATCTGACAGGAGGTGGAGCTCAGGCGGTAATGCGAGCGATGGGGAGCGGCTGTAAATACAGATGAAGCGTCACTTGCTCACCCGCCGCTCACCTCCTACTGTGTGGCCTGGTTCCTAACAGGCCACAGACCAGTACCGGTACCAGTCTGTGGCCCAGGGGTTGGGGACCCCTGCTTATAAACTTTCATTTATATCATATATCATTATTAATATCTATTATGGTATGTATTAAGCTGCCTAGATTCAAAATTATGTTTACCCTCAGTTTAACATACTTTACTAGCAGGCACTCAATAAATATTTGTTATCTGATGACTTGAGGTGACTTAAAAGGTTAGGCAAAAGATAAGTAAGGAATAAGACAGAATGGGCACCCCGTAAAAGCAGAGAGAGTAGATATTGTCAAGCATAGAAGGAAGCAGAAGGAAGATATATCATCAGGAATTAGAATATTATTGCATTTAAACACTGATTCTCATTTTTTGGCCAACTAATGAAAAATGAGACAGAATGGGTCAATAGAATGTAAGCATTTTTTAAAAATAATGTAATTACTTAATTTCTATTGAGTTGCAGTTATGATAGCTTTTTCCTAGATATGTAACCATGATATCAATCAATCACGTAATATTATTAGTGCTGAAGCAATTTAAGCTTAAAATGGATACTGTCTCTGTGACTTTAAATGTCTACTTTATTTGAGGTAAACGAGGTATGGTTATAATTTTTTGAAACAAATACATGTTTAGAGTAAAGAAAGAAGGCATTTATGAATTAAGGATACTGTTAAATATTAATATGGGACTTGAATTTTCTTTGGCAAGAGATACTTTAATATTTGAAATAGCAGAGATCAAAATCTTTTGCAAGTAATATGTATATGCCGGTTGTTGAAAACATACTTTCAGTATACACATCTTAAACTCTAGGTACCTAAATTAATCTAATTGTCTTACTTCACACCAAGTAGAATTTAAACGCGATTATATGTATCTGCGGAAGTCGCAAGTTAAAGGATAGAATAACCTTGGAATGAATCTCATTTGCTCTCTGAGCAGCTGCACACCCACCTGATGGTCCACAAGGCAGTGGCAAAAAGAATGGAAAAATCTCATTATATGCCTCTAGATAACTGCATTTTCCCCTTTTCTATAAAAACACCCACTGAAAACCCCTGTTTTTAGCACGCTGCGGCAAGAAAGCAAGCAGCAAATTTAGGGAGGGCCTTTACGGAGTGTCTGGAAAATGCTGGCACTCAGAAAGGGGCTTTGCAAGCACCAGGTCATTGGCTGGTGTGAAAGTTCAAACCCAGGACTGAGAGTCCACAGGGATGATCTAGTTGGGCTGTTTTCAGGTGTGACTTTGTGAAAGAACTCGATGATGTTTATGATTAACTTATATACGTGAACTGTTTCCATTAGGAAAATGGCAACGATTTCAGGTGCAAGTTCAGAAACAGACTGAGCATTACTATTGTAAACGGCTACAGTTTTGAACCCTAGGTCATTCTAGAGGAAGTAACTAACGTTAAGTTCTTGCAGGCCCAAACTCCCCAGAACAGAAGGAAAACTAACCAACTCTACACCAGTCTCCTTCCCATCCGGGACTGCAGCAGCACTTTCCTGTGGGCGCGCAGTAGCCGTTCCGACAGAGCCGGCAGCACTCAGAGGTCAGGGTCTGGGCAGGCTGGACCGTGGCCCTGCATTCCTCAGGCATCAGAGGTCTGCATCAAAAGACAACCGTCAAAAGTGCATTTCGGTTGCAAATCAATATTGGAATGAAATCTAGTGATTTCGTAGCTTGCAGAGCACGTCTCTTGCTTTCCAAAGAGACCTTTCTTTTACGCCACTCAGACAGAAAGGTCGACAACTTTCTAAGAGGAGAAAATACACACCCATGAGGAAACAAACTAATCAGTTTTGAACGAAAAGGAACAAATCAAACATGGTAAGAAACTTTATCATGATCAAAATTCATTGATTAAAAATGTAATTATGTTACATCAATATTTTGGTAGCGAAGAATTCCTAGCAATTACAATTTAAAAAATAAAGATGAATAGATATTTTAAAGCTTTTTTTTTTTTTTCCCTCAAAACGCCAGAAGTTTTTAGGAATAGCACCTGAGATAGGTTTCACTTGTTATTGGCATATTTGGCAACATCACGAGGCTGAAGGCATTCATCAGAATGAACAGTTGTAGCCTAAAAAGCTTGGGAATCATTTTTTATTTCATTTTTACATTTCTTTTGAAATACTTTTTCCAGAATGACTGTTCTTAAAAGGACGTCATAACACATATGTGTGTTTACTACTGACTCAAAGTTTAAACTCTTTATGCAAAGAATGATCTACATAGAGAGATTTTATATACATACATGTATATATGTACATATATATTTTTATAATTTGATTTTGTCCCGCTATGAAGAAAAAGAATGCTAATAGTAGCAAACAAAAACATCTTATCTGTCATGTTAAAAGTCATAGACTTTGTTTTAATTGCTCTACAATTGCCATCATTTAGAGAGGGACCAAGATGCCTTCTTGGTTTTTGAATAAGAGGGTGTCTTTCAAGTTGTTTCATGCTGGAATCATGATCACACCTGCTCATTACCTAATCTTTGGGGAAAAATGTGCAGTGGTACTTTGCTATCAGTCACTGCTACCTGTGCCTCAGTGTGGTGAGAAAGCTCTTTTCAGTGAAGGAATGTAAGTAAACACTTCAGCACCAGTCAAATCACCACCAGGAGGATGGGCAAATCAGTTGGAGTCCTTAAGTACCATAACAAAGAAGGTGATAATTATAGGTCAGAACGACCACAGAGGTGAATGATATAGCTTTCCGAGAGAAGCAAATAATTAGGCCCTGCAGACTCAGTTTTCTTGAGACAGGTTATCTTGTTATGCCCCTGTAGCAATATGAACAGTGATAATAATTTGGAGCTTGGCCTCAGGCTGTTTCTACAATGACTCAAAACCATATTTAAAATATCTAATGACTTCTTTAGTTCCTCTCTCCAATAAGATCCCATTCTCTGTTGAAAGCATTGTTTGGGATTGACATGTACACACTATGATATTTGAAATAGATAACCAACAAGGACCTACTGTATAGCACAGGGAACTCTGCTCAATATTCTGTGATAACCTAAATGGGAAAAGAATTTGAAAAAAAATAGATACACGTATATGCATAACTGAATCACTTTGCTGTACACCTGAAACTAACGTACATTGTTGATCAACCATACTCCAATATAAGATAAAAACTGAAAGAAATAAAAGTATTGTTTTGCAGCTAACGTGACAATTCAGAAAGCTCCCTTAAATCTATTCAACCTCTTATTTAAATCTAGAAATGGTCAGCTTATATGAAAGGTACTTAAGGCATTCCATGTTTTCACTCAGAACACACCATCAAGTAGTTCCTATGTGCCCCCAAGGGAGTCTTTCTGAGAGTAATGGTAGAGTGTGATAAGGTGAAGATGTTAAACAGTTATGCCAAGGAAAGTGAGGGCATTACCTTGGCCTTCTTATTGTTGAATAGCCCAAGTCTGCCTATTTCTTCCTCATATAAAATTCTTATTTTGTTTGTGAGACGACGGTGGCATTTGTGACCATCAGGAGAGCAGTTTCTCAGTAGCCATGATGCTCTTCTGAGTCACAGGCCACCACCATTTACTGAGTGATAATCGGTAAACAGGTATTGTTTCCATTTTACAGGTAACTGAGATTCTGTTTACCCAATTCTATTTGTTACTCACTCGTTCACGCTCTTTCTGATTCATTCAAGAAAAGAGGCCCAGAAGCAGAGTGTGTCAAGAATATGTTACGTGTTATATGCAATGCAAAAAAGGCAGGCACATAGCTCACATGCTACTTGATGATATGGTTCATGCCTGAGCAGATGAATCTAAAGAGGAGAAGACACCATGTGGATTAAAAACGTAGGTGACTTCGATCAAACAACTACCACCGGAAGGTGTTGCCTGTTTGAGGCAAAGTGTAGGGACATTGATTCATGTGCACTGGGAACGGATAAGGCGGTATGACGAATAGAGATTCTCTGTGGAAGTTCAGTTCTTCAGGGCAGGGTATCTGATCCTTTTTTCTGGATGATCCTCCAATTAGGCACTTTGTCTGATTTTCACCAGACATTCAAATGTGTGGAAACTCAGATTATGGAGGGAACTCTAAATTGTTGTTGTTTTTGCCTAGAGTTGGGCAGATGCTTATCTGTCGGTGGATGTGACTGCTTCATGCTTGGGCTTGTTTAGCTTACACAAAACTGTGTGGCTGTCATATATAAACCCTACGATGCCCTTAAATTTTTAGTTAATTACCTAGGAAAATATTTATTTTTTCTTTTATGAAGTTGACAACCAACATTCCTCACTTAGCATGTTAAATAAATCCTCTCTCTGTCTCTGTTATTCTATTGGGGAGCCTTGAACATGAAAATGTACATAAAACATAGCCCATCACCTATAGGACTTCACTTCTCTTAAGGAATGAGTAATCTTATTTCCCCTTTCCCTTCCCCATTGAAATAAAAGCTTTCTGAGGGCAAAAACTATATATTCAATCCTCTTCAAGTCTAGTCATTGACTCTGACAGGTACTGTGCTCTTCATGGGGATAAGACAGAAAAAAAACGGGGTCCTAATCTTCTTGGAGACCACTGTGGAGAAGACAGACAAGCAAACACAAAAGTATAAGGCAGTATGATCTTTGCTATGATACAGGTGCATATGAAGTATCACAGGAATACAGACGAAGGTGCAATTAATTTAGGATTGAGGGATGTTATAGGAAGATGATATTTAAGCTACCAAAGTATTTTATCTCCTCAACTACTTATAGTCATAGGAGGTAGGAAAATACCATAGGCATTCAATAAATGTTTATTGAATTGAATGCATATAGTAGAAACTTTTTTCAAATCTGGAATATAAATTCCATGAAGACAAATATTCCCCTCTCTTCTCTTGTGTCTTTCCAAGACCCAGAAGAGTGTACAGCACATGGAAGATCCTTCTTAAAAATCTGTTGAATGAATGAAACGAGTGGAATTTTAAAAGGGTGTTTGTTTCTTTAAAATGCTACTGAGTGACAATATTAGGAATATATGGACTATTTAGGGGAGGGATATCATTAAAATCGAATCACTATACTTTTATATCATAAGCATAAAACTAAAAACACCCACTGTATTTCTCTCTATTGGCTAAATTAACTTGTATTAATTACAAGTATTTGTAATTACAAATTACAAATTTGTAATATTGTATTACAAAATTCTTCCAAGGCATAGTTAAATTCATTTTAAATAAAGCATTTTTACACTAATTATAATCATAATAAATAAACAACAGGCTAAGAAGTAAGCATGGCATAAAGAGATGGGATTACTTTTCTCCTCCAGCTGGGAATTAAGTCAACATATGAACATTCATTTTTCTAGTAATACATTTGTTAAAGTTTGACAAAGATTTTTGGTGATCCCAACCATCTCTTTCCTCTCCACTCATTCTTTGTTCTAGGGACATTTCTTCTTTCCATTGAAAAGAGTAAGGTTCCTTTACATGGAATGAGGAGAAAGAAAAGGGAATAAAACAAGTAAATTTGAACTTTATTATTATTGTCACCTTGAAATAAACCATCTTGTATATTCCTAATTACTACATATACACACCTAGATGGGATCTAAACAAAAATCTAGGGTATATACTTGTGATAGATGAACTCATTTTTCATTCTTATTTTTATTACACTGGGAAATTGAGCATCTTAATGTAGGCCTAATAAAAATTACTTAAATGGTCTTGCTCTCCTTTTAAACAGTTACTTTTTAAACTTTTGGACTCTTAGGTCTACTGAATGAAGTCTGAGATAGCTTTCAAGATAGAAAACTTACCCAAGAGGATATTCAGATTTTTAATAAAGAATATATGGTGCCCATTTGTTGACAGTTATCCCCATAGTTCTCAAACTTAATTTAAATTAGAAAAACACATTTTCTAACCCCTTTACACATGACAAATAATGAAGCACTAAAGGGATAGTGTAGAAAACTGCCCAACATTTTTTAACGTATAAGCATTGTTCTCAGAAACATAAGACATTCTCTTACAAACCTACGTTGGCTGGTTCTGTGTAGTAGCATAAAGCTTTAGATACTTTCTTGAAATAAAGGAGGAAGTTGAGAAGCCTGAGTAATTTATAACACACATTATACTGTGATGACTTTTTGTGAACAGCTAAGGCCAACAGCGAATGTCTCTGGGTAGCGGGATTAAAGAATGGTTTTAATTTTATGATACATCATAAGTGAATGGATCAATCAATAAATGAGAAGTCTTCTGTGCATTTGCATGGAAGCACAGGGATAAATTCTGTCTTAGCAGGCCTGCTCTTTGGAGTGAGTGTTACAGAACTCGATCTATTGTGTCCTTTATGAAAAGTAAAGGGGTTCATTCTGAAATTTTTGTTAGGGGTTCAGATTTTAAATGTATGTTATTGTAAAACAAGGTACATCGATCATGAGTAATACTTTTTTTTTTTTTTTTAGTAATACTCTTTTATAAAAATCCTGACTCATTGGAAATTTCAGAAGATGTGCTAATTCTATAGCTTCTCATAGACAACAGTCTGCTTGAGGTGATTAAGGACGTGATGTAAGAACTGTCTTATTCTTTTTTTTTTTTTTTTTTTTTTGTCTTGTGGGATCTTAGTTCCCTGATCAGGGATTGAACCCAGGCCCTCAGCAGTGAGAGCTTGGAGTCCTAACCACTGCACCACCAGGGAATTCCCTTATTCTTTTATCCATAGTCACACTGGGACACATGGAAAAGTGTTCCCTTGCAACTGTAACCTTTGCAAAACGATTTTCTTCCATGCTTTTTCCTATTGTCATGAGGTAAGAAAAACTGATAAATCTAAATCCTCATCACTCAGTGTGGTCCCAGAGCAGCAGCCCCAGCAGGAGGTCGTCTGAAATGCAGACTCTCAGGCCCTCCCCAGACGTACAGAATCAGAATCTGCACTTAAGTCAGTTTGTCAAGTGACTCACATGCAGGTTCAAGTCTGAGAGGCCCCTTTCTTTTTCTTTTTTTTTTTTGCGGTGCGCGGGCCTCTCACTGTTGTGGCCTCTCCCGCTGCGGAGCACAGGCTCCGGACGCGCAGGCTCAGCGGCCATGGCTCACGGGCCCAGACGCTCCGCGGCATGTGGGACCTTCCCAGACCGGGGCACGAACCTATGTCCCCTGCATCGGCAGGCGGACTCTCGACCACTGTGCCACCAGGGAATCCCTGAGAGGCCCCTTTCTTAATTAGGGCCATGCCCAGCCAAAAGTGGTTAATGGGGCCATGAATAAGTGTGGTCAGGAGCTTCCAAGTACAGAATATTCTGGGATCTTGTGATTGGATGGAGTACGGCCTCTACACGAGGGGGCAGCCTTCCTGTGCCACCACAGATTCTGTGGTTTCATGGATTTCCTCACTCGGTAAGCATTCGATATACAAGCCATAACCCATAACCACTCATTGTTCCTAAAACCATTACTCAGCACTTTTGCCTCAAAAAAAGTAAGAAAATGGGAAATTTCTCCCATTTGTATAGCTTGAGGCATAGGAATGAGCACTAGTGTAGTAGTGCTATGTCATCTTTTAAATTATTCATTTTAGTGCCTTTCTCCAAGGTCAACATACAAACTACTTTTTCTTTTTTTTTTTTTTTTTTTAGTCTGGATAATTTTCTTCAGTTTGGGTGTTCACTAAATGCTTCTTACTCATGTTGACAGTTCTCTTTTCAGGGTCAGTTTACCCATGAGGAGTAGAATTTTGGATTCCGACTACATATAACCATTTTGTAGTACCTGGTAAAACGATAATACATCATACAAATTCAATTTTGCTCTGAGGAATCTTATACATTCATAATACAATCCTATTCCAGGTTGGAGAACAGAGAAAATGGAATCTGCTTCTGTGTAACCACGCAATATCGGTCTCACAGGACTTCGTGGCTGTAGAGATAGCAACACACATTTCCTAAGAATATTTTTCAAGTACCATTTGAGATATACCAAAAAATTAATCGTTTTAAGAGCTACTTGCTTTCATTTCATTCTTAAGGAATGCCTTCTTTGACGTTATATCATACGTAAGCTGCTTCGAAAAATCTTTTTACATATGTCCTCAGTAACATATATAAAGTGAAGGAAAAGAAAACAAATTCAAGACTACCTCTGAACTTGTATACATTATGGGTCATATTAAACATTTTAAATTTGTACTGTATATTTCTAGAATTCAAATTTAGAATGGGAAAGGCAGTGCTCTATCTTATTTCTCAAACCGCTGCATTTCTCTGTTCTGAAATGCACTGAACAGTGCGGCTGGGCCTCAGCTCTTTCCTCTGTGACCAAGGTTGCCTTCATTTTGAGGTCTGTGATTTAAATGCTGAGCACATGCGCACTCAGAAATAGTGTCGACTGGCTTTAATATGGCAGTTTGGGATTGAGTAGGCGCTAAACTCAAAGAGGACAAAGGTAGTGGCAACTTGGTGGAGCTGTGAGTTGGACTGCCTAGTGTTAATGAAATTATTAGAACTTTCAGAAATACCTGCTCAATTTTGTTCTATGGTTAAAGATGTAACCAGAATGAAAGCAGATAATGAAGCCACTTACACTTTCCAGTAATTTCATATTAAACTTTTTCCTCACGAGATGGGGCCAACCTTGCTATTCTCAAATTTAGAAGATCAGAACATGGATGAAGATATGAAATAGCTTTCATACAGCTAATTCCAGGTAATCTGGAACTCTTTTCTAGCACAGCTTTCTACTCAACTGGTCCTTTTTAGGAAAAAGGGAGCTAGGCACCTGTGTTTCAGGCCTTATTAATCTCCCTATCCAAACATCACTACCACTATACACAAGTATCTAAAAGGGTGTGTGGATCGCCTTCATTCAACTTTATCAGCTTACCTCAGTTTATATATTTCCAGGCGAAGATTAGGAAATGAAAAGTTATGTATTTCCTTAAAAGGAAATCCTAGGAGAAATGACTAATGAAACTGGATGATGAGGTTGTCTGCTTTTAGGGAAAAAAGGATAAAGTCCAATTTTATTAAATTGCCTTAGGTGTTTCTTGTATTATGTTTGCAATGTCCTCAATTCAGAAACTAGTCCACTACAATTATTAGAAAAATAGGCATTTGCACTTTAATTCAGTGGACTTGTTCCTGAAAAATCTTGTATTCTACAAAATCGCATACTAAAAATAAGGCTTATGGGAAAAATAGAGTTGGGGCAGACCCCTCGAGATCCATGCAACTTCGTAACTAAAGCACTAGCAAAAATAAAACTTGGTACCTTGGGAGAGGGCAGCCCAGGGAGCAGGTCGGCAGTAGCTGGAGGAGAGATTTGCTCAGGGGAGATTGAAGCACACAAAACCAAAATGGTGATGGACGTGACGCTTTGAACTCAGGAGGGAGTGAAACCTGCAGAGAGCCATGCAAAGCTGGAGGAATGTCTCCTGGGGGAGGGAAACTCATTGCGGACACTTATTTCTCATTTTAACAGTCAACTGAGAAGACGCCTTCTGCCTGTAGAGCAGCCGGGCTGAGGCCTTGTTCCCCCTGGTAGAACAGACTGGACCAAGAAGCCAACTCATGGTGAGTTTTACCCATCACCTTCTGGACCGTTATCTGGCAACTTGTAATGTACAATGTTCTGGCATAATTTTGTCCCAAAGTGGCAATATTTATCTCAGATAATATTGTTCATGTTTTCGGTAATGTGTGCAATCTCCTGATTTAAGATAAAAATAAGCTCCTTAGAGGAAAGGACTAAATTCTCACGTATATTCTCCCTCCATAGCACATAATACAATATCTTGAACACAGGAGACAAGCCAAAGATACCTGCAGACTGATTCAATCTCATGTCTTAATCTTGTATAACTGTACTTTGATAGGATAGAAAAATAAAAACTGAAAAATTAGGGTACAATAAAAAGCCAATGCCATTGCTTCCTAATATAAAGAAGGAACCACATTCTGTTCAGAATTTTACGTCTAAAACCAATTTTTTTTAACTTAAAAACTTGATTCATAAGCCATAATTGATAAAAATGTTAGACACTAAATAAGAAATGTCTGCGACTGGGAAAATAGACATTTTAAGTAACACTTTGATTACAACATAATTCAAAAGTCTTAAAGCCTATATAGTATTTTTCTTTTAGAAGCCATCTAAAAAAATAAATCTTTTTCGCACTTAAAAAACTGTAGACTACTAGTGTTTTAATTTTGTATTCTATGAAGGCAGAAATTTTAAATATCACTAAATGTTTTAAATGGGAAGTAAAAGTTGAAATGATTTTCTGTCCCTTAAAATAGCACAAAAATGTCAGTTTAAATTCTCTTTGAAGGCTATTAGGATGACAAATTCACAAATTTTGATGTTACACCTTTTGATTCATTTGTCAATGTTGACAAAAACGAGTCATTTAAGCAACAGATTTTTTTAGCTCAACTAAAATGAATTAGTAAAAAAATGATGCTAAGGTAGTTTTTCTTTTCTTTAAAAAGTATATCTTCCTCTAGAAACCATCTTTTTGCAGATTTGTGTGGCTGTTTTATGCAAGATTAAGTCTGCCTTTATCTCGAGAGCTGTAACATCTGATGATCCACTGTCACAATAAAAATAGAAGATATTCAGAAGGTCTAATAATATCAGATTTCCACCACTGTCCCAGGTGGGGGAGAAACATGGGTATTGAAAAGAAATGCTTTTAAGAGGCTCTTAACAAATGAGGCTCTTTTTGAAGAATATATTTTAAATTATTCATATTCTCCATTTTATGCCTTTTTAACAAATGCCATTTGTAAGTGGCAAATCAATCAAGTTTTCATAGCAATCTGTACAATTACTCTAGGAACTGATATTTCAACATTTAAAATTGATAATTTAAGAAAGACTATAATTAGTATAAAGCAGAAAATTCCCTTGAATGCTGTGGTCATATGTCACATCTTCAGAAAATAGGATATAAACATAAGAAGCTTTATAGTATAGACTTTTAAAATAGCATGGTCATTTAGAGAAAATTTTTTCATAAGTTATGGTATAATATTTTGTGTATATTTTGAAATAGGCGATGGCTCTACATAGCCTTGTATGGAATACCTGAGTATGTTTAAGTGTGTTTGTGTGCGTATATACAGAAACACACAAATCTTGGTAAAATATGAATACAATTCCAGTTACACTTAGGCCATTACCATATATTATGTATACATGCTCATCCACTCATTAGAAGTTTTGACTTTGATCTTATCTCATTCTTTTGCAATATATCTTTAAAATTTCAGATGGTATCTGACAGCATAGGAAGGATTAGTTCACTAAAAATCTTGTGCACTACCACGTAAACTATAATAGCATATTAAGAATAAAATATAAGCTGGCACCTAAGTGTATACTCTTTTTAGTTATTGGAAATGTAGAAAAATTATAGCAAAAATGTGGACCCTGCTTCCTTGTCTTTTAGACTTCAAATCCACCATGCTGAATGAATTTTTATAGGGCATATACTTGTTCATGACCTCTAGTGTTAAGAAATTCTGTCATGTTTGAAAACTAGTCCCTCGTCGAGCCTGTGTCCCTGTTAATAGCTGAAAGGTCAATGGAGCTGCTAAACAGTTTGTATTACTGTCAGGGTGGCCATGAAAACACCGCCTGCAGCAAGAGGACTTGGCAGCTGGGTCAACAGGCACTGTGGGGATTTATCAAGCTAGGGAGGCCACTTGCATAAAACTTTGACTGATGAATTGGGACTAGACTGGCTTATTGGGCTAAACCTTCTCCATTATGCATGGCTTTCTTTAGGATGGCAGAGCTGCCTGCCGGCTCCCTGAGACATATGCGAAGGATAAACAGAAGCAATTTCCTCTCATGAAGTGATTTTTGAGAAGGAAAAAAAAAAGCACACTTCAGCATCCAGTAGACTAAGGAGTAGGATGAAGATATTAAATAAACAAATAAATAAACAAAGAGCAGTAAGTGGGGTCATCACAGGAGGGGCAGGGAGGAGACAGGAGGGCAGTTTTTGATGTTGGTCACACAAGAGTCTGGGGACAGGACATTTCTGCAAAATGACCTCTGAAGCTGGGAATTTGCACTGTTAATTTATAGACCTCTTAAGGGAATGGGTTGTGTGACTTAGGGGTTAACAGATAAGCAACGTGTTAAAATAGAGTAAGACTGGGTACACAGGAATTAAATCGACATATTTAAGAATGATTTTATTTTACGAACTCCTGGAGAAATAACCCTGGAAACATTTCCAGGTCAGAAAAGGTCATTTAGTTTAAGTCCATCTGAAACAAAAATTAAAGAGTCTTTTTCAATAGTGTGAAAATATTTGTGTTCTATAAAATAAAACTAAAGCTTGGAAAGTTCAAACCTCTGTTAGAATTCTTTCATCTCCATCCCTCAGGAGCGTTTGTGTGATCCTGAAAAGATTTAACAAAGACCAAGCCTCTAAGACATGACTTGGATATTCGAAAACTAGGTACTCAGGGCTCTTAAAACTCCGTGGACACCTTGACCTCAATTTTGAAACTAACACTACCTCCAAAATTGAGAGATCACCCGCAAATAATTCTTGAATGCATGGAATGAACACCAATGGTACTAAAGAATTGCATATGCTTTAAGTACAATATTTAATTATCTTCACAGCGCTCTACATAAATGTAGCAGAGGCAGAGTGATGACCTGTACTTTAGTGACAGGCAAAGGAGTACTGTATGGTGCCACAATGCAGCGTCCACACTAAGGAAGATTCAGAGACAAGACCGTTTGACTGCCTATCCTGCCAGGATAGACTTCCTCATCTTGACAGGCTTCAGATGGCTCTACTAAGTGAGACTGAAATGAGTGTCCAGCTCTTGTCCTCAATGCCTTGACATCTGCTGGCTGAAGCAGCATCCCAGACCAGGGCATGCAGAACCCAGTACTTGAGGCTTTGGGGGACGCAGCAAGCAGAATGATTGACTGTACTGATTCGCCTCTAACTCCACCCTGCCATGAAATGAGACTCTTCCACTTCTGAAGGTATCCCTGTTCTAACAGGGAGGAAAAATTCCTCCCTTTTCCGCTTTTCCTTTACAAACTCCTGAGTTCTAGTGAAGCCATAGAGAAAGCTGGTTGTATTCTCATAGAATTTTTGTTTTTTTGATTGCAAACAATGGTATTTGTTTTTTTTATAACAGGTTATCTTGCCATCCTTTTCTGAGAAGGATGCCCACCGTAAATGATTTTAAACTTATGTAAATGATTATGTAACATAGAGCCTGAGACCAGATTGCCCTTACAGACTGAGCTGGTAATGCTGGGACCTCGTCTGCCTTTGTCAAAATGACCAAAGAATATTACATATCGTTTCAAAACTCCCTCATTTTTCTTATATGTGAGTGTGTGTGTGTAGGAAAAAAGAGAAAAAACATAAATCTTATGGTGTGTAGGCATGTAACTTCCATGATACATAATACAGAATATAAAAATTTTATGATTTGTAGTTATTCTCTTTTAGAGTCATGAGTCAACTGTGTTTGAAATTCATTCTGAAAACATTCTAACAAGTCTGGGGCTCTTCCACAAGAATACAGTTCATCTAAGATTTTCATTTGAGTTAGGTTTTTTGATGTAACAAGAAAAGTCTGTGTATAATTTTTTTCCGTTGATGAGGCTCTTTCTTCAATTTCTTCCTCAAACAGTTTAGGAAAACAGTTGTGCTCTGAAGCAGACATCCTGAACACAGCTAGGTTAGTAATTAGCTCGTGTTTCCAAAATAATCCCGTTCACATATACTAAAAAGTGTCTGCTTATATAGAACTTCCACTCATCTGGGGAGAACTACTATAATAACAAACGTTGGCTTCCAAATCGAAACAGCATGAGGCTCCCAACAAATGTTTATGAAAACATTTGTTTTCTTATAGTCAGTTTAATTTTGAAATGTATGCCTGGGCCTGTGTACAAGGACTGTGTCTCTGGGACTCTGTTAATCCCCCCACCTTCTGAAAACCAAACACACATCTTAACCCTGGCCGCACGCATGACACGACTCACCAGAAACAGACACCATAATGAGAAGTCAGGCCTTTCAGGTATGTCACTCTGAGACCACCCTATGAGAGGAGGCCCCATGATCACAAAGCCAAGGTCCCTCATGGCAGCCCTGGTAATTAGACACTAATAATGGACTGAAGGTGTAAAATTCACCTCAACTCACCACCAACAGACTAAACAATCCAGAGGAAGAGAGAAACATTTCTGTGAGAAGCAGTGAGAATTAATAACACTACCAGAAAGCTTGCAAAAGCACATCAACTTTGACAAATATAATGGAATAACAATGGCTATTTTGAAACTAATGGCAATAGATCTGAGTGAAATCGTAGCCCTCGTTCTGAATCGTTAGAATGCTATTTTATGAATTAACACTGGTTTGACTTTTGTTCTTAATATTGCCACCTTCAACAAGCACCGGAGTGTCTGATGTTTTATTTTTCATTCATTACTTTGCTTCTCACAGAAGGACACTGGTTTCACACTCAAGGAAGAAAAGAACCCTTACAGTGTGTAGATGGGTACTTCTCTTACTGTGAAAGAAAATGTGTACTGTTAAATAGAGAAGGAAAGCTGTCATTATGACTGTGTGATAGATGGGTATATGTGATACCTTCTATCATAGAGAGACCATTTTTGGTCTCTTTTTGTTCTGCAGCACCAATGTCAACCTATATTTTTCTCAGGAAAGATAGTGTTTTAGGGTATGGAAAAAGGACAAGAATCTCCATTTGTTAGTCAGTGAATTTTTCAGAAAAACATACACAATTTATAACCTACAAATATTTTAAAAGTGGAATTAAATGAATGCTCTTAGTAAACTTCGCAGATTATTGGAATTTTTTCTCCTAAAAGGGACTTGAAATTTGGGAATTTAAATTTGCAGATGGGCTCATGAAGCTAAGTTAGCATAGAAAGAATTGGAAATTCACAGCACGGCAAAGCTAGGGTCTGACCACTACTGGCGTTCCACAGTAGTCGTATTTGTGAAGATACCGAAGTCCTATAATAATTGTTTCTAAAATTATGGCTAATATCTATTTGACAGTATATAATTTTAGCAGCTTCTGAGAGTTCTGATTTTATCCATGAAATTAACAACTGACAAATGATGACTCAAGATAATTTGAAAGTTGTGTGTGTGTTGAAGTTGGGTGGGTGGGTAGAGAAGAGCTGGAGAGGGATAATTATATTCTCTAAAGGATTAAAACGTTCACATCTTCCTTTTGCTGAAATAAATAACAAAATATTTCTTCAGTTTTCATTTGTTTAGTCACAGAAGCTGTGAGCATCCAGTTATAAAATGAGGCTCCAATGTTGAGCTGCCGAAATAACTTATCCTGATTACCTAACAAAAGTCATACTAAGCATACTAAGGTCTGCCAGAATGTTCCTGGTTTTCTCGAAAGGAAAGGAGGGTTTATTGCTTCCAACAAGAGAGCGGAAGCCGCTGCCTCATACATCAGGGTCCTCCTCGGACATTTAAGTGAGGACCCTGACTCCACAAATATAATGCTGCTTTCAGATGACAGCAAAGATGCCATGAACGTGATCGAACTTTAAAGTTCAGGGTGTTCAAGTCTAGGCCTCAGAGACTGGAACTGAGGGTCTCTCAGGAGAGCACTTAGCAGATGGGCAGGGTGGAAATGTTCATCTTTGTTGAGGGCTAATTGCGATTCCATCACTAATTTGAATGCACTGGAATAACTAAGAGAATATTACTTGACTTAACGGAATATTAAAAAAAACCTCACCTTTTGGGATCTACAATTTTGTAGAGTTTTCCATTGTGAGTCTGGGTCATACTTTTACTACTTGATAGAATGTAAACTTCACCTATGAAGAGAGAAATACAATGTTAATTCACAGTATTACAAAGCCTTACCTTCTTTTGCCTAGCAGATTATTATATATATATAATATGTATGTATATATGTATGTGTATGTAGGTATGTGTATGTATATACATATATTATATATTCATACATCCTCAGAAGATCACTTGCCTGAGTGCATCCAAATTCCGGTCACTTCTCCCCACATCTCACTATTACTCCAGTGCGGGCAGATATTAATCTCTCACCTGGAAGATGGCAACAGCCTCCTAACTGGTCTCCCTGTTTCTACTCTTATTCTTCTATGTTTATTCTCAACATACCAGTCGCAGAGATTCCTTAAAAGGCAAGTTAGATCATATAAATTGGATCACATTCCTCTGTTTCAATACCCTCCAATGGCATCTAATCTCTCTCCCAGCAAAGGTAAGTCCTGACAGTGGCCTACAATGTCCCCCCCTTACTGCTCTGACCCCATCTGCAATGTTTCTAGCCTCACCTCCTGACTTTGGACATGCAAGGCAGGTTCCTGTCCCAGCCTCCTGTCACAGGCCCCTGGTGTCCCAGGCTCCTCCCGCCTCAGCATCTGTCCCACGTCCTATCTCAGGCTCCTGTCAGTAGACCCCCACTGGATGCATTGTTCCCCTTTCATGTCTGTGCTTAGATATCATCTTTCTTGACTGTTCTATTTAAAAGTACACTTGTCCCAACTCCTAGCCATCTCTATCCCTCTTTACAACTAGATTTTCCTCCTAAGCACTTATTACCAACTAATGTACAATATATTTTTAAAAAAAATTTTTATTGTCCTCCTTTAGGATGTAAATTTCACGAAAACAGTTTAGATTGTTATCTCTTTATCTGCTCCTGTATCCCCAACTCCTAGAACAGAGCTTTGCACAGAATAGGTGCTCAATAAATAGTTGTAGAATGAGTGTAGAATGGCAAGTTTTATCTTTATTTATTCCACCCAAGATTCAAAGGTTTGGTTACCAAGTTGTTACTGTTAATTGATAATTTGAGGCCAGATGGCATTGGGTACTCCTTTTTAATTTTTAGCTTTTTAAACAAAATACATTTAAATAAATAGCTGGGGGGAGAGAGAGAGAGACCCTTCTGCTCAATCCCAGCTCCATGCCTCTGATTCCTGACACCAGGCTGTGTTCCTGAAAATGAACTACAACAGATGGAGTACCCTCTTAGGAGAGAACCGCTCTCGTTTATTACCACTCCTTCCATATAATTCAATATATAGAACTGATCACATGAATAAGGAATTAGAAGCTGTATTTATATGTTTATAAGGCTTTAAAATTTATATTTGGTTCTCATTCATGAAATAGGTCTTGATTTAGCCTATATGTCTCTTTTCTATTTTATTATTGTGTATTAAGCACACCCTACTACTTTCTCACTTCTGGAAAGGATGTTATGGGATTTACATTAAAAACACAGACACAACAGAAAAAATAAAAATGACGTTAAAAGGCAAAGGAATGTAAGTTAAAAAAATCATATTTATTTCAAGTACTTTATGTAGTTTACCGCATTTAGTCCTTACAACAAACCCATCCTAATTTTATAGTTAAAAACACACACACACACACATAGAAAAAAGACTCTCAGCACTTTTTGTTTCAAAAAATGAAAGCTCTAACTCACTTTCTTATATGGCTCTTAATTAAAAACCAAAGAGTTTTGCATTAAAGAGTGAAAGTCTATTTATTTTTAATTATGAAATATACACTATGTTGTTGCTTTTGGACAGTAAGTACTGTATATGCTTCATTTCTTGGTTCTCCTCCCAACACTGTATTAAGTGTGGACAGATATTTGGATATTTTAATGGGGGTGATGCTAATAGGATGAATGATGGTGAGTCACTGGCAGTAAGGTCTGGGGAAATCAAAACGATTCATCAGAATGGTTCTAAATACTCATCTCTAACTCTGCCACAAACGATGTGATCCTAATTTATATTTTAAAATCAGAGTTTGCCAATGACGTTTAAATTACAATTACAGAAGATTTAAGCGAGAAAAGGTATCTTTCTGGTTCATTTGAATGGGGTAGGAGAATTTCAAGGGAAAATTAAATGCAAGATGCTTTCAATGCTAGAACAAGAGAAAGATAGATTGGACTTCTTTTCTTTGAATCCTTATATTCCTGCGGCTTTGAAATCTGTGTGTTGTGTTTCAGGAAACTTGTCTGAGTCCCTTGGTAACCTAAGTGAATGGCATGGATGTATTTCTGATGAATTCTCTGTTTGATGTAGGAAAACCAAATCTGCGTGTTTAGAGTAAATAATTCTGATTTAGGGACTTCCCTGGTGGCGCAGTGGTTAAAAATCTGCCTGCCAGTGCAGGAGACACGAGTTCGAGCCCTGGTCCAGGAAGATCCCACATGCCGCGGAGCTACTAAGCCTGTGCACCACAACTACTGAGCCTGCGCTCTAGAGCACGCAAGCCACAACTACTGAGCCTGCAAGCCTAGAGCCCACGCTCCGCAACAAGAGAAGCCACCGCAATGAGAAGCCCGCGCACCGCAACGAAGAGTAGCCCCTGCTCGCCACAACTAGAGAAAGCCCGCATGCAGTAACAAAGACCCAACACAGCCAAAAATATAAATAAATAAATAAATTTATAAAAAAATATTTAAAAATTATTAATAATTCTGACTTAGATAGAAACACAAATTTTCTTTCTTAACACCTAGAAATTTATCTCCAAGGCTAAAGGAGCATGGTAGCCATAGTTTGTTTGTATATTATTCTTTAAAGGGAATCATTATGAAAACTACATTTATCTCTGAAATTTAAAATTGGTAGCATTTCACCCTTTGATTGATAACATTCCAATATCAACTTCTTTTTGCTTGTTAAGCTGCATACATTTTGATAACATACCAACAAATAAATTGTATGTTATCCTGGAGATTATCAATGAGAAGATAATTTCCATTCTGCTGGAAAGCAGATCTACAAAGTCGGATTATCTTGCACAAATTTCATGCCTCGATGGGCAAAAAAATAAGGGATAAAGTGAGATTCAGGGGCTTCCCTGGTGGCGCAGTGGTTGAGAGTCCGCCTGCCGATGCAGGGGACGCGGGTTCGTGCACCGGCCCGGGAGGATCCCACATGACGCGGAGCGGCTGGGCCCGTGAGCCATGGCCGCTGAGCCTGCGCGTCCGGAGCCTGTGCTCCGCAACGGGAGAGGCCACAGCAGTGAGAGGCCCGCGTACCGCAAAAAAAAAAAAAAAAATTGAGATTCAGATTACAACAAATTTTAATTTATTCCAAGAGATATGGATAAGTGCAAAGGTTCAGATAAAGAATATAAACAAATGACTTAGCTGCATCAAAAATATCAGTAGACATTTAAAATTTTCTGTCTTCAAGACTCAAAAATTCTCTTTTGTTCCCGACTCCCAGTTTTCTGCTTTATTACTTTCATATTTCTGGTGGCGTGGGTGGGAATAAGGTTTAAAGACCCCCAGAGAAAGTTTATTGGAAGAGAATACTGAGTTGGTCCTCTTTGCTGTAGGTTACATTTCCAACAAATGGAGGATGAGATTGTTATACTTATTTTTCAGAGCAGAACAGAGCCTCTTGGGCAAAGATTGAGAATGGAACTTAACAGAAATAGTTTGTACAGTACCTAATTCGTCTTCTCCAAATCCCAAAATGTGACCTGAAAAGTAACCTCTACAGGAACCACCGTTGCCAAGACAGAGTGGTTTTTCTTGCCATTGCTTGGTCACAGGACTTTGCTGGAGGGTTAAGAAATTCCTACAACAAAACATACCAGAAACCTATGATGAAAATATGCTTTTGCCTGAAAAACACAATAAAATGTTTAAAATAAAACTCATAATAAATAATTGTTGTGCCACAGACCTGGCTTCTAAAGGGAAAAATAATATAGCCCATAATGTGTGTGAATACGCCGAAATTCCCATGTGAAGAGAAAGTACTTAAGATAATATTTTGTTTGGAGGCGGGGTACTAAAAGTACCTGAGTCTGAGAAAAGCCCTCCCCTTCATCCAGAGAATGATACTTCCTCTCCAGGACTAGACTCCATGCTGTGCTATTAATCAGAGAGAGGGATGGGGGAAGATCATGGGGTCAGTACTCTTTTTTAGTTCCTTTCAGCGACCAAGCATATCAGCTCTGCCATATGGCCTGAATGCCAGTGACATGGGGAACAAGATTCTTATTTTGGGTTTCATCACAGAGTTTCTTATAATTATCAACAATGTGACCTCTAAACTTTAGGCTAAAATTTAATTTTGTAGCATTCCTATGAATAGAGACAAATTAAGGTCTGTTGCCAAAAGTCCCAAAAGTTTGGTAAAAGCAAAAATTCTTAGCCTTCCAGATAATTTTTAAAATATTTATACAACTCATGTAAAACCACAGTTTTCAATTTACTCATGATCATGGTAAATTTATGTTAAGGATGAAGGGAAGACTCTAAATAATATGAAATGTCTATCTGAAGACCTCTCTGCTCTTAAAAATTATTTTATGAATTTGATCAAGTCTGTTTAAAAAGCATCTCTTAGGAAGTTCTTGAATTATCCCACCAAACATGGTGGAACTAAAAGTAAATAATATTTATGTGTGTCCCACACCTGACTTCCAAAGGGAGGCAATCATTTGAATATTTTATGATGGTTTGCCCAATCATCAATGGATATGTCATTTGATCTATCAAACTGTGGTATCAGGAAACCTACCCATTACGATCTCCAAACACGTAGCTTCCATAGAGTCTTTCCGACTGGCAGCCTCGGTAAACAAATCCACCAACCAAAGGACCGTTACTGAATGGCTTGAATTCTAAAAGTGATGGCTCACTTTCTGGAAATAAATAAACATAACATTAGATCAAATGAAACGTATTTTCATAAAGGAAAAGTAATGTAGGCCACACCACAATTGTTACAGTAATTTAACTCTGAAATGTGTTCCACGATGCATAAGATGGATCCTTGTTGTAGATATTTAGTGAAAATAATTACCCCTTTTGCTTAAATATAATGTAATTAAATATAATGTAAAGGGCTTCCACGCATAGCGGAATGAAATAAAAATGCTCTGCAAATGTTTGTTGTTATTATAACTGCCAAGATGTATAAAATTTTCAATGACATTAGAATCTGGTATTTTGCAAAATCATGGACTTTAGAACTAAAGTACTTTAAAAAATACTTAATTTTTTTAATATTGAATTTTTTGTAGAAATGCTTTTGCATATGCCTACTAAACTGAGCCAGACCTCTCAAATTTTATAAAATGTTTAAAACTTCAAGCTTTAAAGAAAATAAAGGTATGGTACATAAAAGGTCTTCAAAACCACATTTGCTGCATATTTTAAAACACTGTCACTTAGTCAAGTAATATCTTCATTTAAAATGTCTTAAGAGTTCTGTTTATAGAGTTATGTGGTTAGCAAAGTCTATTTCAGTCATTCCTTCAGAATTACATGTGGATAGACATGTATCTCAGTCTTTCCAGGCATGTCATTATGTACTTGAATACAGGGATGCCAGTTGCAATGGAAAAGATACAAAGTCAGCTGCAAATTAATCTGAAAATTACTTATTACGTACTTAAATAAGTCACTATCAACAGGAAGTATTTTAGGCAAAAGCTTCTGTGGAAAGACAGTAATTCTAAAGTCCTTCCCCCACCCCATGTGATTATGGTGAATACGATATTATAAAAAGTAGAACAGATAAGTTTTAAATAACCAGGATACTGAGAGGCAGCGTAACTGAAAGACTAAGGTCATGAACTCTGGAGTCAGGTTCAAATCCAGATCCTGTCACTTTACGTGGTGTGACAGTCAACCTTTCTGTGTCTCAGTTCCCTCATTTGTACAATGTGGCCAATAAGAGCGCCTACCACATAGGGTTTCTCTGTAAATGAAATGAGTGAAGTTTGCAAAGTGCTTACTGCAGGAGCTGGCAGGTAGCAAGCGTTGTGGATGTGGCTATTTGCTTTTTTTTTCCTGATTTATCGAGGTATAATTAACAAATAAAATTATACATGTATGTGCATATATGTGTGTGTGTATATATATATACACATTGTAAAAGGATTCTGTGGCTGTGTGTTTAATACATAAATGTAAGGCCATCAATATTATAACCAGTTTCAGCTGAATCCCAATTAATGTGATTGCAGAATTTAATCTACAAATATAACCAAAATTCCCACAAGCTAGTGACTCATTAGATTTTTTTTCTAACCACATTATTCTTTGGTTTGGCTGTTATAAGATGCACACACACATACATGAATACCTGAAAAAAAGTAAAGTAAGATAACTGAATACCACATGAACCAACACAGCTGCTTCATTCCTGGTACTAAGTAAATATCCGTATTGAATGAATAAATAGAAGAAGCCATCAATTTAATAATCTTCATCTACTATATTCCCTGAATCATAATCATATTTGATATATTGTTTCCTGTAAAAGGAGCATATACAAAAACACTGAAAAATATTAACTTTATATTTTAATATGTATCTCTAAATACTCTAGTAATCATGTTATTAAAAATAAGATCTAAACATTCCATCTTCATGACTTGGGTAAATAAGTCATGTTTTTATAAGTCTATTACTTTGTTTTCTCTAAAATAAACACCTTTAAAAAATACATTCTTATTTGAAACACTTATAATTTTCCTAATTGCTGAGACTAGTACGTTGGGTATTGAGAAATTTCTTACCTTCAACAGTTATTTTTTTCCCTCTGTATATAAGATGTTAAGACAAGTTCTCCCTTATATATTAAATAAATAGAAGGTATTCATCTCGATTCTCAGATGAGCAAAATATAAACTGCTAACTTTTGAAGGTCCATTAAATTTTTTGGACCTACAGAGCACCATTCAATCCATGGGAAAGGTAATTACCCACATGGAACCCCTAGAGCTTGTAAGAGTCACTGGGCCTTTAAAAAGTGAGCAATTGACGCCCTCACCATGGTTAGGCCAGTATTTTGATGCTTTCCCAAATGCTCATTTTGCAGAAATCCTTTTCTCTTCAATTAATATATTAAAATAAAACAAAGCCCAAACGAAAGCCAAATCAACAAATTATGCTCTACTTACCATAATCTTTTCCCTTAATTATCTGTAGGATTCTGGCGGATGATCTGTTCTTTCCATTGGAGTCTGAGCAAAGTATTGTTAAATTGATGTTTATGTCAGTGGGGTGTCGATCCACAGCACATCTGCGACAAAATGGGGGTGATACCCATGAATTCCAACCGGGGTATCTTCTAAGCTCAGACCAGAGATTCCTGACATAGGAATCCTTTGTGGGCTGGCAAGGATCCTACACGCGATTTAGTTTGGAACCTCTTAAAAACCACCGAAGGAAACATCCTGTTTGCTTACTCTGCTGAAGTTTAATGATCTCTGGAGTGTATTTCTTAATTTCTCTTGGTATCTACCTCCATTATGAATGTGCACACTGACTCAGAACATTTGTTAGTCTGTTGTTAAGGAATAGCACATGTATAATACACTGGTAAAGTATAAGGGTAAGAATGGCGGCACCATCAATTCACACCTGCAACATGTGCGACACCAAGAACACTTGGTCCCCAACTTAATGATGATTCAGCTTTATGATGCTGTGAAAGTAGTACACATGCAGTAGAAACCATACTTCCAATTGTGAATTTTCATCTTTTCCCGGGCTAATGACATGTGGTACAATACTCTCTCGTGATGCTGGGCAATGGCAGCTGCAGCTCCCGGTCAGCCACTCCATCACGAGGGGAAACAACGATACACTGACACCGATTCCGCACCCCTGCAACCATTCTGCTTTCCACTTTCAGTACAGTACTCAATAAATGACACGAGATATTCAACATCAAATAGGCTCTGTGTTAGAAGATTGTGCCCAACTGTAGGCCGGTATGAGTGTTCTGAGCACGTTTAAGGTGGGCTAGACTAAGCTATGATGTTTGGTAGGTGAGGACCATTAAGTGCATTTTCGACTTAACGGTATTTTCAACTGTTGATGGCTTCATCGGGACTTAACCCCATCATAAGTCACGGATAACCTGTAATAGTTATAGTATTAGTTTTGTGTTTCTTACATAGAATCACTACGTTCTAAAGTGTGGGCTGCTCTAATGAAGGAAAGCATGCACTCCAGTTCAAGGAATAAGATAAAGCTGATCCCCACAACCATTGAGGTCTTTCACGTGGACTCTGACTTTGTGTTCACCCCCCAGTCTGGGGCCAGAATATTTCTGTGACTTAAGCCACTGACTGTAAAGTCCATGGGGACAGGAACCACTTCCGACCTCTTTATCACTGTATTTCTACTCCTTAGTTCAAACCCAGGAATATAAGAGGGGCTCAATATTTGTTGAATGTTGAAGTCAATGAGTGACTAGGTATGGGGAGTTTGGGTTGGGGGAAGAATGAAGTTGAATAACATTTTTGAAGTTCTCACAAATTTGGAAAACAGTCTTGCACTGTATTTAGGTTTCTCAAGCTTGGCATTATTGACATTTGGGGCCAGATAGTTCTCTCTTTTGGGGGGGAAGAGGGGGTTGTTCTGAGCACTATAGGATATTTAGCGGCATCTCTGATCTCCATACACTCGATGTCAGTAGCATGATCTCCTCCTTCCAATTTGTGAAACCCAAAAATGCTTCTAGATATTGCCAAATGTCCTCTGGGGGCAAAGTCATCCCATTGAGAATCACTGTTTTAGGCCAATAAAATACACTAATGACAAAAACAAATTCATTGGGGCTATTAAATAAATTACAAAATTAAAAAGGAAATCTGAGAGTAGATTCCGGGGCTTAAGAGACGTAAGAGTCACATGCAGCAATTATTTAAGCAACAACAACAGTGAAACAAAACCTGTTGACTCCAAATGATCCTATTCATATTAGCCTGACCTGCCAAAGGTGGGTTAGTGGTTCTGTGGCCACAGTCACTTTCTTGTCCTCATTAATTCAATGATTCGCAGAATACAACGTCTGGCAGGGATCCTGACACAGGCCTGCTGTGACTTAAGGTGGAACCAAGTCCATACAGGATGAGAAATTTTTCCTGTACTGCTTTTCTTTTGAAAATGGAGAAACTCTGACCAAAAAAGCTTTGTGTTTCTAACAAAGAAAGAGCAAAGAGACCTTTGGCCAGGTCTCCCAAAGGTGGAGTTGCTGGAGACCATGAGGTCTAGCTCTGACTGAATATCAAATCCACCAAGAACCACTTGGCCTTTTTAACCTTTAGCCTCATATAAAAAAGAGCGCAGACAGTGAAACTTCTCAGTACGATACTATAAGGGTGGATCCATGTCATTATACCTGTGTCCAAACCCATAGGATGTACAACCCTAGGAGGGAACCCTACATAAACTATGGTCTTTGGGTGGTAATGATGGGTCAGTGTAGGGTCATCAATTGTAACAAATGTACCACTTGGGTGGGGGAGGTTATGTATGTGAGGAGGCAGGGAAATCTCTGTGCTTTCTGCTCCATTTTGCTGTGAACCGAAAACTGATCTAAAGATTAAAGTCTTTAAAAAAAGGCAGGGGGAGGTGCCTGATGCTAGCTACCCCAGAGTGGTTGCTGACAGTCATCAGTCATATGATGGGCACATGATACGTGGTTTGCTACTCTGCACCAAGGTGCTTAATAAGAGCCAGCTCTACTTTCAGCCAATAATGATTTTAGTTCCCTTTCTGCTTTATTAAATCCTCCTTTGCTTGAAATACTCTTGGGGGGAGGCAGACTTTTCAGCCCTCTATCACGGGAAGAGGTAAGACTCCACAGCACAGGCGTCCTGCCACACGTAAGGTCTGTAAGGCACCTCGCCCTGTGTTTTCACACTGAGGGTCGGGACCCCCCGGGAAGGTTGCATGAAGGCTCCAGTGGGATTGTGGTGACTCAGGCTGCTCGACTTCAAAGTGCTGCTTTGTGGTGGTATCTGCCGGGTTCTGAGCTCTAGGAATGGAATGTGACAGTTTCATCCACTTCCTGAACCCACCTTAAGTAGTCCCCGTCGCCCAGATTTTAAGATCTGCTGAGATGCCAAAAGGGAAATGAACTGTAGACTTGGACTTTGATGGAAGGGAGATGAAGGGCAGGAGGGATTATAAAAAGAAAAAGTTCGAGAAATACTCACCTTGCATGTAGTGAACACTCAATAAATATTAAATAGCAATGATAACTAGTAAATGAATAAATGTGGCCAGATACCCCTTAGTATGAGTAACAGACCACAGATTAGATAAAGCTTTCATCATAGAATTGCTATATTACACTTCCTAGCATTTTTCAAGTATACCCCAAATGTCTCATTCTACATTCTTCTTAGCAGTCCTTTTTTTATGGTTCATTGTAGTAAAGAGTCAGTCTGAATTCCTTCAGTATTTGTAATTTCTTGCAAGTAAAAAAATGTTAACATTTAGCTCAATTCCTTCCAAATGACACTGTGTCATCATCTATTAAGTGAAGCTATGATAATAAGAACCATAATTTATTTAAAATCCATCACGTGTGTCAGATACTCTATTTGATTCTTCACTTATAGATCTGTATTTAATCATTACAGCATCCTTGCAAGGTGGCTATTACCATCCTCATTTAATGTATTCATAAGGAAATTAGCATTTAGAGCGGTTTAAGGAGACCAAGTTTATTATCTGTCTGAACTGTTCAGATTAAAGTCTTCATCATGACACCTGTCCACCAGTGTTTATCCAATAATAACTCTCCAAAATGTTAAGGCGATATTTCTCTGTGAGCTTGTCCTCTGCCTTGTCTAATCTGCCTTCTCCATCTGCTTCACACATTAATAGAAGAAAGAGGGCAAAATACTGGGTAAGATAATGAACCAGTGTAATTTTAGAGGCATAACCTTGGATACCACTCTTAGCTGCTCCGCGCCGGGAAACCCTCCTTCTTTCCCCACTTTGTGAATCCCGGCCCTGCTGTAAGGCAAGAGAGAGGACGGGCTTGTGTTCTCACCTGCCTGGATCGTGGAGGCCGTGGGCAAACACTTCCGGGGGCTGGTTGGTGCTGTTGAAGTGCGGGTTGCTCCTGGGTATGGAATAAGGCACGTGGCACATGGCAGTATCCACGTCCAGACGGAGCACGGAACCTGTGAAGTCGCTGAGGAATCGGAGGACAACGTAAGTGCTTTCCGTTTTTGTTACGTATTGCGCCTACCCTCAATGCAGGGAAGTTGCCCTATGGCTAAAAAACCACCCCCTGCCCCATTTGAGACAAAATTATTAAAGTTCCAAATTCCATATCGTGGGAAATGAAACCAGGGGCAGTTTGGCTTCAGACACGTGGCAGCACCGAGACACAGCTCCACGGTGGCTGAAGGCTGCAGCCTTGGTGGTGCGCTGCTTTTGGTATCCGTCCTCTAAAATGTTTTTTTTTTTTTTTGCCAAACCACATATTTAACGTCCCCCAGGAAGCTCCGCTGGACAATGCTGGTCCATTAGGTAGAGTGTCGAAGGCAGCAGGGATGTGCAGGGCAGCTACTGCACAAACCCCACAGCAGGAACTCGTTTCAGGACATCTCAGTAGAGCGACTTTCAAAAATACTATAACAGCATATGTATTTGAATTCCTCTTCATGTTATAAATGCAGATGCTGATAATAAAAGTCGAATATTTAACTGAGGTGATATCATTCAAAGACATAAGTGATATAACTCACTTAAAACATTTTACCGTCAAGGGGCATCTGTTGTTTTGTTGGATTTTTTTACCTTAACCCATCCATTTCTTCCATGTCATCCAGAGTGATCATCCCATCACCGAGGATGATGTACAGAAAGCTGTCGGGACCGAAGAGCAGCTGTCCTCCCAGATGCTTTCTGTGGAGTTCTGCGACCTCAAGAAATACTCTGGCCGTTCTCAAATCAACTTGATGGGGATTTTTTCTAGGTGGTGGGGAGGAAACAAACCGTGATTGTGAAAGACGTAAGGTGAACCCACGGAAAGTAAATAGGGCACAAAGGGGGAAGCAAACACGTGGCACGTAAATGAGCAAACATACTGAAAAATGTAGCCAATAAAAATTACTGAAAAATTATGTTAGTCTCCAGGTTTCCAAAGTGTAGCATTTAAGTTGAAAGAGAATTGTGGAGAAGTGCCAAAGCTACCATTTTTCGCAATTTTCCTTAAAGACACACACAGGATTTTAAGCCAGATGGAGATTGGGGTTTAATTATTGCCACCTGATGGTTAATTATTTGTAACTTCTAGACAAAAAATTATAAAGAGATAATGAGAAAATAAGATGAAATGTCTTTTAGTGGTACCTGGATACTGTGTATTCCACAACTCTGAGAATATGGTCATGAGGCCCCATAGCCCACCGTTCTTGGTTGGTGGTATAAGACACATAGAGCTTTCCATTTTTCTTGTAATTGGGATGGAATGCAAGGCTTAGCAGTCCTCTTTCATCTCCTCCCTGCAGTCAAATGAAAAACACAAAGAATTGTGAAGTTAATTACGTTCTTTATTGTGTTTCAACTGGAACCCCCAAAAGAGTCTCTTTCTTTCTCCTGGATAATCTTTGCCCAAACTCTTTTCTTTTCTTCCTTGCCTACTGCACAAAAAGGATTATAGAACATTTCACTTTGCGGAACTCTTTAAGGGTTAGAACAAGACAATTGTCTTGTGTGGTTATCTATACGCAAGACCCTTACACCACTTTTGTCAAGTGATTTGTGTATGTAATCTGGGGAAGCTAGGAAGACAAGTTTAAGTGCTGTGAAGAATTCTTTGCTGGGTTACTAGGTTGCTTGTAGTTCACAGAAGACAAATAAAAAGGTTCGTAATCAGCAGTGACTTCTAATCCAAGTCTCCAAAACCTAAAACACAGAGTGGGCTGCCAACTCCCACTGTCTTGGCAATCTGTTTAGAAAACAGTTAAATTGCTTGTGTAATATGTAAACCTTTGTTTTACCCTGGAGGCATCTACATCAGTTGTCACAACCGTGGTGGTCTGTTCATCATAGCTAGGTAATAAGCAGCCTTGGCCTCTCTACATCGAAATGAGGTATTTTTACATATATCCCTTTGCTGCCTAGAGTTTTTTTTCCTTATAGAAAAATGGAGAAATGAAAGGATAGCTAAAAGCCAGGGCTGGGATGGGGGTGGGAGAAATCCTAGAGAGGAAAGGAGACACTAGGAAATAAAAGAAAAATCCCAAACAACCTTCTTTTGTTATTGTATGAATGTCAAGAATTGTATACATTAGGCATGCCAAATGCTGTAACAATTAAAACATCATCGTGTGCTTAAATAGAAAGGCATTTTATCTTTATTTTCTGCTAATTCAGCTCGATGAAACTCAATATGGTCTTAGCATTTGTTTTATCCCACAAGTAGTCTAGGAATTTCTATAATGAAATCAAAGTATCTAAAATTATCTAGATCAGAGACTTCAAGTTCAAATTCTGGTAAGCCAGGGAGCACTTCCTCTGTGCTCTGCTGAGTTATGCACAACGGCGAAAAACGTGGCAGACACTGAATGTTGCGACTGCCGCTAGGACATCACCTTATACACGTTGTTTCATTCAACAGCGCAACATTCTTATGGCAAAAAGCTGTAAGTTACTCCTTAGAAGTGTTAGAGGAAAAAAAAGTCTCTAATACCGCCATGTCTTCACAAGGCTGTGCTCAATCACGGAAGCGCTCTCCTGCCTCTGTCCCCCAGGATAGCATGTGTTACTAACAAAGCACAGAACTGTTTGTAGTTTGTGTGCCACAAGGATTTGTGAATTTAAAGCTTTAGGCATAAAAGTTCACTTTTAATAAGCACCGTTTGTTTTATTTCCCAGATTAGAGAAAAACTGCTTTCAGAGGTATGCCATCCAAAGCGGAAAACATCCAAACTTTAAGAGTGTGTAAATAATAAAGTGGATGCAAATATCCCAGACCTACCAAATTATTATTCAAATGTCAAAAAAAGGCAGCCTCTTCATTTGCATATCACGATATGATTAATTTTAAGAACAAGCTCGCAGAAGGGTTAAGTCTCTATGACTAGGATTTATGAATGAGCCTTGTTTTTTTGGGTTATCTTGTTATGATGATTTTAATATTGACTCAACATTGCTGTTTTTCTTCTTATATCTTCAGTAAATAAACATCTCTTGCCTTTCTTATGAGATATTGAAAACAGGGATGTGTAACTAAGATTCGATGGTAGAAAAGCCACTGCACATGTAAACCTCCTTGATAGATGTATAAGGAGGCCTAGGGGTGGGATTTAGTTTGTGATTAATTCCTCTCCGCATATATTTCCCTCTAAAGCTGTGAATGCAGGGTAAGTACTGCAAACCCACTTCACAAATGTTTGCGTTCCACTGTAAGAAGCTTTTGTTGAAAGTAGTTCTTTTGTAGTTTTTAATCAAATCATCTGAGAGACAACTTGAGCTGGCTAGCAACATAGTTTAAAACTGTGCTGCTTGCTTTTTGGGAATTAGGAACATAGAATTCATGCACTGTAGAGAGACAGATGGGAAAAGAGATTGAAATAAATCCACAAGTGATAGAAGACAGTCGTTTACGTTAAAGATTCACCTATCACACGAATGAATTTAGAGGGGCATCGCTGACTTTTATTAAAGGGCCAAATATGGAAACAGAATGAGACATCTGAATGACAAGAATATAAGTCAAAAAAGTCTTTTAAAATGTCCTGAATTTTTCAAGTTATAGGATTTATATTTGTGTAATCATTACATGAGATTTCATTTTTTTAAAGTCAACTTCCAGGTGTGAAGTAGTGTTCTGGGTGGTTTAGAAACATGACTAATGACTCAAGTTATTTCAGAGAAATACTCACTTTCATAACTATATTGATGAAAAAATTTAGCATTCTATGTAAATATCCTAGAGTGTCTCTCGAAACTAGCTTTTAAAATTATATCGTACAGCACAACTCTTAAATGCTCAGAGATTGGGAAGGAAGGATATATGACTGCTGTCAGGAGATTTAGCTTGAATTAGCCTGCAGAGTTATGCTGTCCATTTAAAGTATGCTACTGACAAATCATAAAGATGGAGAAGTATGTCCAAAATGTTTTCCTTAGTCATGTGAGAAGCAGCAATGTGTCCAAATATTCACATTATACTTTGTACTTTGTTACCAATACCAATAGCTTTGTGTACACATCGTGCTTCTGGGAGTATACATCACTGCCTGAAACAAACGGGCAACAAGTAATTTACAAGCAATATTTTAGGGTTAGAGGCCATAATGCCAGAACCACCACTAGACATTTGAGGCTTCCAGACCCTCTGTGGTTGCTTCAACCATAGTCTTCACCGGCACATTGCCGCCTGACAGCCCGAGTGTTGCCCCTGCAGTCAGGATTGGACCAGCAGCCCAGCTCTCCCGGGCTCAGCAGAAAGCCCTTGTGTCAATGTTAGACTGTCTTCTTATTCCTTCCCATCCTTTCCCCTCGTTATGCGTAGCTTTATGGATTTGAAACCATGCCCTCCTTCCAGAAATGTCAAATTACTGAATTGTTTCTGCTGAGCATTTGGAGAGAATGAACCTCTAGTGAATTTAATTAGTTCAGCCAAGCTGTCTTAAAAGGGAGACAGACACATTTGTAGAATGGCAAATGGAAGATCTGCGGGGTGGGGAGCCACACCTTTCAAAAAGACACTGACTTCTGACATCATACTTTTGAAAACTATTAACCCAATGTCCAAAATGTTGTCCTTAGTCATGTGAGAAGCAGCAATGTGACCAAATATTCACATTATAGTTTGTACTTCGTTACTAATACCGATAGCTTTGTGTGCTTCTGGGAGCGTATATCACTGCCTGAACTAAATGGGCAACAAGTAATTTACAAGCAATACTTTAGGGTTTCCTCTGTTTGCGTAATGCTTTTTTTCTTTTTTTTTTCAAGCTCACTGACTGAAGCCTCAACCAAGCATCATCGTAGGCTACCCTGAGCCCCTGTCTTCCCCGTGCTCCGTCCTCTCAATACATGAACTTCTGGACAGCCCCTCACCAAGCACCAATGACTCCTCAAAATCAGGTAGCTGAATGATTTGAAAATAATGTCCCTATACACTTTGGAACCTTGAGATTAACCCATGTTTCAGAGTAAATCATAAAACCCTCCTTAGAGACTTTTAATAAGTAGTTAACTGCCATTCTAATTCTCATTCAGCTCTCAGGAACAATTTCACAGGGTCAGCAGAAAAGAGACAAAAACCCCAAACAAAGAGTATTGATGACTTTCACGTAAGTACAAGATCAGATCTAGTCCTACAGTTTTGAGATAAACTCTTCCCTGGTGAACACACGGAAGCTCTAACCAATTGACTATGAATATTCCTCTTTGAAGAAAATGAAGCATCTGCTGAAAAACACAGAGAATCGTAAGGTGATTCTAACAAGAAGTATGTTTTTCTTTTTTAAGAGAAATTTTGGGCATGGCCTTTCATTATGATATTTTAAAGAAAACACTCCAGTGTGTTCATACTTTCAATGTGGTTAATTTTTTTGACTACCAACTTCTTTAAAATTTGCCTTAATATATATACATTTTTTCATTCCTGTGCCTTCATATTTCATATTTGGCAATCGACTTGTGTATTTTAGGAAACAGGACTGGGCAGCACTGAGCTGGGAGCATCATTTCTCATTTTTCCATAGTTTGCTTAGTGACCTTTTGGCAAGTGACTGGCTTCAAGTTCAGTGATCTATACAGCAGCCTTATGGTATAGAGAAAGCAAGGAAACATAGATTAAAGTAAATAATGCACTGCTAAATTCAAGATATTCCTTGTTACCCCCTTGTCAAAACAATTGCGTATTTAACATTCATTCGACAAATATTTATTGAATACCTACTACGTGTTAGGCATTGTACTTGGCACCAGGGATAAGACAATCAGTGAGAACCAATTCCTGCCCTCCAGGAACTTACCCATGGAAGCAGATAACAAAGTAAGTTTCAGTTGTTTCATTCCTCCCATAACTTCTTTATGATGCTGATTTGGGGTGAGGGTATTTAAACAGTGCTACACTATTAGAAATATGTATGGCCCAAACACAAGTATTAAGGAGAGTAAATACCTACTCTGGGTAACTTCTGACACAGTATCACTGAGGTTTCTCCACTCTAAAACTTGGTAAGAAAAAGAAAAAAAATCTTGGTTTTATAACAGATAAATTATTAATTGTCATTTATTAATTGTCATTTGCACGTCTATGTTTTGCTGGCACACTCTCAGGAAAGGAACAAGGGGACTTGGAGACCAATGTGGGCCCCTCCTCGTGCAAACCTGTACTTCTTAGACTGGAACCTTTTGCTGTTTAGAAATGACAAATAGGTTTATCTGAGAACTATTAGCTCAGATACAATAGCAGGTGTATTGGTTTTCTCTTGCTGCTATAAAAAATCACCATGAACTTAGTGGCTCGAAACGATCCAAATATATTATTTTAAAATTTGTAAGTTAGAATCAAACATGGGTCTTACTGGGCTAAAATAAATGTGTCTGCAGGGCTGTGTTTCTTTCTGGAGGCTCTAGGGGAGAATCCATTTCCTGTCCCTTCCAGCTTCTAGAAGCCATCAGGCATTCCTTGGTTGATGTCCTCCTCCCTCCATCTTCAAAGCCAATAACAGCAGGATGAATCCTTCTCATATCTCATCCCTTTGACCTCTGCTCCCCCTTCCACTTTTAAGGATTTGTGATGACATTGAACCCACCCAGATAATTCAGTATAATCTTAATTCCAGTGCAGCCTCAATTCCCCTTTGCCATGTAAAGTAACATATGCACAGGTTCTGGAGGTTAGGATGAGGACATCTTTGGGGGAGGGGCATTTCCTGCCTACCACATGGCTATTTTAATCTATTTTTTAAAAGGATCCAAAGCATTGATGACTTGAGCCATCTTGGCCGTGCCCTGCTGTGAGCACCCTGAAACAGGAGGCTGGTGAAATTCACCTATACGTTCACAGAGAGATACCTAAGGAGAGCGCTTTCACAGCAAGCACTCTCCCTCAGCTGTGAGTATTGCAAGAACAACCAACACCCTTCAGAGTGAAGTGAAAGCACTTTTCAGAATGGAGGAGGAGAAGGAAGAGACCATCTGTTAACATGTGGGCATAGATGAATTCAGTCAAGAGCAAAACTCCTGTGTTAATCACAGGATGCAAAGAAGGTAAAATTCAATGTGGGCAAACCATTTCCATGCAACGGAGGATTTTAAACTCACTAAAATTGTGTTATTTTGCTTTGTTCATAAGTTTTGAAACACACTGTAGGGTATTCATTTCTCCAACAACTCCTGGAAAAGATGAGAAGCATTGCTTTTCAATAGCTCCAAGTCTAATTTGGTCTCAGAAAGGAGTCAATCCCCTGAGGCCCCTGACTTAGTTTATGGGAGGGACTGCATGATGTGGTCTGTGCTATACCAAAAAATGTACTTGGTCTTTGGCCCTGGATCTTGGCACAGAGCTCCTAAAACCATTGGAATTTCCTGAGTGAAAGGAGTGTCTTTTGTACTTCATAATGAGCCCTGTCAACCTTACCTGAGTTTATGCTAATGAAGGGACTCTTGGTGGGCCCCCAGATAGCTTCAGAATGGGGGCTGGTAGCCAGAGGGACCAAAAAATGTGATTGAAGGATTGGAGCTTTCAGTCCTACCCACCAACCTCCAGGGAGGGGAGACAGACGGGAGGTTGAATTCAATCATCAATGAATGGCCATGATTTCATCAATCATAGCTGCCTAAGAAGCCTCCATAAAACCTTAAACAATGGAGTCCGGAGAGCTCCCAGGTTGGTCAACACATTGAGATGCTGGAGGGCGTGGGAGTGCTGGAGGTGCCCAGAGAGGGCATAGAAGCTCCATGTCCCCCTAACTCCCATACCTTGCCCTGTGCATCTCTTCCATCCAACTGCTCCAGAGTTATAGCTTTTATAACAAACCTGTAATAGTAAGTAAAGCAGTTTGCTGAGTTCTGTGAGTCTTTCTATGAGTTATTGAGGCTGACGGGGAGCTTGTGGGAAGCAGAAATGTGGGTAGCGTAGGCACCCCTTTTTTAGCTGGTACCTGTAAGGGAGACAGTCTTGTAGGACTGAGTCCATAATCTGTGGAGTCTGGGCTAACTCCAGATAGTGTCAGAATTGAACTGAGTTGTTGGACACCCAGTTGGTACTGGAGAATTGGTTGATGTGAGAAAAACAAAACAAAACAAAACACCTCTGTCATTTGGTGTCAGAAAACACTCCAGAAAAAAATCCAAGAGGTTCTTTAGCCCATCCTCCTTTCTAGGGAGAAGGAGGTCATGGTCAACTCTATCGAAGAAGCTGAAGTTAGACTTGGAATAATTTGGTAGTCTTCCTGCCATACAAATTTTACTTTGGAAATGAACGTGTTTATAAAATACCTTGTGCCATTTTATTACTCACTCTTTTGGCTTTTCTTACCTTCACTGTTCTCTGAGCATGAAACCAGCCACAAAATACTGAGGACCTATCACTCATAGTACTAATTCTCCCCTTTTCTTTAACATTTCCTCTATTTTTCCACATTTGGCTTTTCTTTTAAATAAGTCTGTAACTTATTCTAATTACTCTTTTGGTTTCCTGATAACTGAACGCTCTTCACGGCATTGTCTTGTCTTTTTTTTTTTTTTTTGCGGTACACGGGCCTCTCACTGTTGTGGCCTCTCCTGTTGCGGAGCACAGGCTCCGGACGCGCAGGCTTAGCGGCCATGGCTCATGGGCCTAGCTGCTCTGCGGTATGTGGGATCTTCCCGGACCAGGGCACGAACCCGTGTCCCCTGCATCGGCAGGCGGACTCTCAACCACTGCGCCACCAGGGAAGCCCTGTCTTGTCTCTTTAAGGCCTATTCTCTGCTTAATTGTATTTATCCAATACAATTCTAGTTCTTTAGGAAAGTATTTATAATTTTCAAATACTGGCAGGACCCATGCTTACCTCGACCATACCCACCTGACAAAGAGGTCTGTCCTGCTTCAAATGAATTTGGAGAGCTGCTAGGAGATACCCAGCAATTCAGAGCTTTTAGGAAGTGTTTTATGGGGTGTATAACTTCTGGTATGCAGCAATTGGTCCATGTCAAATCTACATTTAGGATTGTACAATTTATCTTCTGAAGGTAGCAAATGTAAAAACAGACTAGAAAAGTACAAATGAGAGGATAAAAGACATCCTAGATGGAGATCAGCTATCTCAAAGTCACAGTACCCTCTTCAACAATTCTCTTCCCCACTCTTTTCAAGCATAAACAAAATAAATCAGTCACATAGGGTTTAAGTTATGACCTACACAGAGGGAAGATACTAGAAGCGGTTATTTTCTAGAATTTACAGCTTCCCAGCTGCTTCTTATTCCAGGTACTAATATTTTTTTGACATCTCATGCCTATGGGGAAAAAAGTATATACACATTCAGTTACATATGTAAAAACTGTTCTGGTCACAATAATTTATGTATGGTGTACATGATTTATTTTATACAAACTTTATATTTGTCAAATTGAATCAACTTTCGTGTTTCTCTTTTTCCCTAGGCTTTTTACCATTTGAACTGTGATGTTTGATACAGGATGGCACATGAGAGAGTGGATTGACCGTCCCTTTTACATTGTTCCACGCAGCAATTAGCTGCTGTAGAACCTTTAATATATGCTGTCCAGTGAATCCAATATGGTATCAGGGAATGGCTTGAGCACGAAGGACTCTTTGGCTCAATATATGTCAAGTGTTAATAATATCTGTCATGTTCCAAAGTTCAGTTCTCCAAAACATCTTCTCTAAAAGAAAACAATGCTTCAATAAAACTAAATGTGTGGAACATCTATTTGAAATGATTACAAAATACTAAAGCTACAAAAAGTATAATAAACTCTTCTTGAAAACAAAATCCTAAACCAGTTTGCAAGGCAGAAATAGAGACACAGGTGTAGAGAACAAACGTATGGACACCAAGGGGGGAAAGCGGGGTTGGGGGGTGGTGGTGGTGGGATGAATTGGGAGATTGGGATTGACATAGATACACTAATATGCATAAAATGGATAACTAATAAGAACCTACTGTATAAAACAATAAATAAAATTCAAAACAAAAACAAAATCCTAGCACTAAACACTTTTCTGAAGAAGGAAATGTATAGAGACGTTGGCAACACTTAAAGAAAGCAAAGCTCTTATGCTGTATGTTTAGGTACCTGAAAACAAATGAACAAAAGTTTGACAGAAACTACAAGAATATTCATGGAATTAAAAATGAATAAAAATGATAATTAAAGAAGACTGTAGCTACCTTAAACTCTTCTATTGCAACCTACAAGTTTAATACTTGCTGGACCTTAGATTTTTAAAAGTACACATTTCCTGTATAAAACAGGGTATTCAAATATCTTGTAATAAACTAAAATGGAAAATATTCTAAAAAATATTATATATATAGATATAAAAATTATATGTATATAACTGAATCACTTTGCTGTATACCTTAAGCTAACACTATATGTAAATCAACTACACTTCAAATAAATAAATATTTTTAAAACACACATTTTTAGACTGAATTATAAATGAGTAAAATATTGGGCAGCTACATTATTAGTCACAGCAAAATGTCAGATAGGTAAATTAGGAGCTAGACTAATTCTCCACTAGACTGTAAGCTTCTTAAAGGCAGGGACTTCCTCTTGGTATTTCTAGTGTCTTACAAAGTAAGACAAAGTGTCTTACAGTGGAAGCCTTGTCATAAAAGGTAACATGTATTGAGCTCTTACTATGTGCCAGAAACCACGCTAAGTAATTTGCAAGCATTATCTTGTTTAAACTTTATAACAATTCTAGAGTTTAATACTATTTTATTATTATCTTTATTTCCTGGATAGGGACACAGAGGCATGAGGATTTGAGTAACTTGCTCCAAATGTGCAACTAGAAGAGGCAAAGCAGAGATTATCTGATTGGAGAAGAAATAATGTAAACTGTTATGTTCTACCACTTCACCAAATATTTCCTAAATGAAAACATGAACAAATACAAAATAGATAGTATTCCCTCATCAGTACCCATTGTTCACAGACCCAGGCAGTACTGAAACAGTCTTACTTAAGTTTACAAAGCTGTGCAGGAGAATAAAATGAAACATATATCAGTTATGTTAACACAAAGGTTAATTTAGGCTTAAGGCAATGTGCTGATAAACCAACTATCTGGGAAAAAAATCCTGACTTATGTACATTTCCATGGTGTAAATACTCTTGCCATGGCCAATTTCAAACTGGCAACTTGATGTCTGACTGTGGCGTGTGAAGAGGTGAGCACAATTAGCTCTGGTAAACCCTGGACCACCACTGTAGGACATTTCTATTCTCCTTCAAGCCTCTTTTATTCTTTTCCCCACTAGTATTGTGCTCTTATCTTTTATCTCCTGCTTTACAATTTTATCAAACCTATTCCTTTCAATGCGAAGCACTCAAATCTTTTTGTGAATTGAAACGGGGTTCAAAATATTAAATAAATCATTAATTTAAGATGAGGGGAGGAGGTACTTTTTTTTTACTGGATTTTAGATGAAACTATACGTAAAAACTAGCATACCACCAAAAAATAGAGTAGAACGCTCAACAATCCTTTCAAGGAGTTTACTTGGTTGTTTCAGGGGCAAGAAAGGCAAAGGAAAACTCCTTGGTAAAAATCTCTCCTCCCTCTCATAAAGTTGCTCAGATAATCAAAGAAGACAATAAACGCAAAATCATTTTGTAAATTCCAATGTGCAATTTGAATGGAAGATACAGCTATTTACAATGGACAGAGAGGTAAGAGCCATCCTCAAACTCAATTGATCCATAAAACAATCAGATATTGGAAGGGAACGTGATTTTGAAGTAGAGAATGTGTAGCCCTACATTTGAATCAGATGAGGAATGCATTTAAATTATGTAGAGGGGTATTATTTTGCCAGCTACCATCTGAAGAACTTTTGGACTTCAGAAAATTGCAGGCATGGAAAGGCACAGTTATATTTAGCACCAGGCTTACCACATAGTTTTGATAAAGATCTGTCTATATCTCTTTAGAAGATTTAGATGGTATGTGTTACCAGTGGCTTATTAATGAATGATTTGCAAGACTCAAGGTAATCTGAATTTTTATCCTAGCATTGAAACATACATACTTGGTTACTGTAGGAATCCTACTTGTTTTTTTTTTTTTTCAGTTAAAAATATATATAGTGTTTGTATATTCTGAAGTTAATTAGTAAACAAGCAAAAGGAATGGGAGAAACAAATTAACCCCAATATTTGTTCTCTAATAATACAGATGGCAAGTCACAATATTTTCTCCCCTCTAAAAACAAACTCTATGTAAAAATGCACTTTCAAGATTTATGATAGAAAAATATGCATTCTTGATATTGGCAAACAGCTGGGAAAATTACCTCAGAGCAATATTACAGATTAAAGACACTAAATTTAGACGCAAGTTTGAATGTCCAGTTATGACCTAAGAATCTAAAATTATTCAAACAGTATGTGAGAGTATGTACATCCATTAAAAAAATACATATAAAAATATTAAAAATATACATATCCCCAAAGATTTGACTATGCTACAAATAAAGGAAGTATTTGTTTATGTTTGGGGAGTTTCAATTTTTACTTATCTCACTCCCTCAAGGATTTCCTTCTTAACATTATTCTTAAAGAGTAAATATTTTAAAAAAATTATTAAGTTGACAAATATTGGGCAAGCCTTGTTAGAAAAGCAACTAATTCCTCTGGAACAAGGAAAACGATATAGAAAATACCTTAACTCCTTCAAACCCCAAAGCTGTAACTTACTTAATGGGTAAGAAGAAGTGTCATTCTATCGTCTCACAGCTTGGAAATATCTTTCTTAGAGTGACTTGGTCTGTCATAAAGAAAAATAATTTTTCATAGTTTATTTTTAAAATTTTTTTATTTTTATTTTTTTTTGCGGTATGTGGGCCTCTCACGGTTGTGGCCTCTCCCGTTGCGGAGCACAGGCTCCGGACGCGCAGGCTCAACGGCCATGGCTCACCGGCCCAGCCGCTCAGCGGCATGTGGGATCTTCCCGGACCGGGGCACGAACCCGTGTCCCCTGCATCGGCAGGCGGACTCTCAACCACTGCGCCACCAGGGAAGCCCTTTCATAGTTTATTAATAAAGGTCTAACTGAAGTAAGGATTATTAACTTTTATCAGAAAAAGAGTAAAAATTTTAATGAAATTATTAGAAATATTAAATTTTCATACTGAAAAGCTAAAGAAATAAAATGGACTCATATGATTTCATTTACCATCTTTAAAGCTAAAATCTTTGTGGCATAAAGTCTGACCATTTTATTTTAAATATTAAACCCAAGGCTATAAAACATGTTTCCTTAATATTTTCATCTGATTTATACCTTCGTAGTCTGAAAAAACTTTTGTCTCCTGTCAGAAAATGGAAGATTCAGGGTCCTTTCATTAAAAAAAAAAAAAAAATCACAATATTAAGGATAAATGCCTCACTCTAGGCAAGGGTACAAAATTGTTTTAAATTAATTTGACCCCTTGCTTTTATAAAGTTTGTTTTTTATGACGTGTGGCTAATATGATGGTCATGCAGCTAAAAGCATTATCTTCACATCATTATATAGAAATACAACACTAGGATACTTGAGTTTCCTAGTCATGTTTCACTGCTCTTTGCCATTATATATTTCCTACTGTTACTCGAAAGAACTCAAATTGACTTATATGAGAACAAACATTAAACAATTAAGTAAGATTATTGCTTTGAAAAGAAACCTTGAAAAAACCCCCAAGAGTTTAGACCACCAAGGAGCACTAATAAATTTAAGAAAATATGAGGTTTCCTCTATGTGACTTCTCTTGAAAAGTTATGCAATAGATTGCTTCAACTTCAAGGTCATATAAAAATTATGGTACTTTTGAAATTACTTTCTGAGTAGAGTTTGCATTTACATGATTTAGATGTCAATTAAACTTGCAATTTACCAAAATAATAAAATGAAATTCTTTGAATCTGATATTTTCATTAATCACTATTTTACAAAATGATCAAATTCTAGCAACAGAGCAACATTAAAAGATGATCACTCCAAACCTTCATTTTTACATTAAAAAATCATTCTTACTCCAAAATATCATTAGTTACAAACCAACATTTAGTAAACAAACATTTGCTATGCCTCAGATATCCAAATTAAGCAACTCTTTTTGAAATTTGATATATTACATATTTATAGTAATTCCGAATAAAAGTAATTAATATATATTTCTGGAAAAATGCATCTTGAATATTAAATTAGGTAACAATTTAAAACATAAATTTTTGCTGTTCCATGTTTTCCATAATCAGGAAAGTATGATACTATATGGCATTAAGTGTGGGAACTGTATATTACAGATATCTGAAAAATCTGAAGTCCAGATTAAAGATATGAAAGTAATTATAAAATCAGAATAGGGTTTATGAAGAAAGACTAAAGGGAGGGCTGGTATTTCTTAAGTTCACAAAAGAAAAAACTCTGAGTGCACATAACTTGCTTCAAATACATGAAGATTTATTTTAAGGAGGACAGTGTGTAGCTGTTCACCTTTTCCAGGGAAGTTTCACCAGTAGGACAGTTTTCAGTGCAAAAGCAGCTCTGTTCCCTATAATTCTTAATATAATGGAAAATTTGCTTTACATATTTAGGGATAATATAATTTTGGACCAAAAGGCAAAATTTGAGGAAACTCCTGTTATTCAAATTGCCTGAATTAGTGTTCTTAGTGAACTGAGGGAAAAGCCAAACAGGAAAAAGAGCAGAGTTTTCTAATATGTTTATAATTCAACATTTGTAGCAATGTGGACAAAACTGATGACACACTAATTGCCCCGTTTTCATTCACAGAATCACCATGCAGAGACTAGTTCCTGGTTCTCAAACATGGGGCAAATGAAGTGTTTATAAAGTTTCCACTTTCCCAACCGCCAGCGCCCCCCCTCCACCATCATCCATAGCGTGGTTACCATTTATCCTCATTCACTGCACAGCTTTGCTCTCAGATTCCAGCACTCCACTCAATCATCGGGGGGCAAATATGGTGAGCCAGTTGCTCCCAGGTCATTAGGCATCAAATTCCTATTTGTTGGTGTCGAGGATGGGCCCAGGGGTTTAGACAGCCTATGTTTGCAACTTGGCTCTTCCACTTGTTAGCTTTTTACGTGAGAAAGTTACTCAGTTGACTCACCTTCAAAACGGGGACATTTGCTATCTCAAAAGTTGTTGAGGGGAGGTAGTTAATTGAAAGAGTGTAGAGTGGGCCCTGACACAAGATGATGTTCATCAAAAGTCATCCAATGTTACTATATGCCACGGCCAGCTATTGTATGCTAGTTGGGGGAAGAGTCTTCAGACAAGTAAGCCTACAAACAAATGCATAATTAAATGTTGGAGAGGACTAAAAAGAAAAGAATAGGGTGTTATTGGAATGCATATCAGGGGGAATCCAATTTAGGCTAGGGGGGTCAGGGAAGGCCTCTCTGAAGACATGCATTCAAGTTGAGACTTCAGGAGCCAGACAATGAAAGGGAAGAAAATTCCAAGGAAAGAAAGAATAGCATCTCCCAGAGAGACACTTCATTAATATTGGGTATAATTCTTTGGGAAAAGAGAAATGTAAGGAAAGAGTACAAAAGTACACACACTCTTCCATTCCTGCTCTCTGACCGTGAAGAGTTTTAGGGATCTGAGGTCACGGATGAATAGAGTGAAATAAAGGTGGGTCTTTAATATGAGAGCTGGGTTTGAATCCCTGCTTTGTGACTTACAAGCTGTTTGACTTTGGGGAAGTAATTTAACACACTTGAACTTCAGGTTTATTTTTGTGTTTTTTTTTTTCTATTGTAAATGAGTTACAACTTCTACTTCATCAGGTTTCCTTTTTAAATGAAAAATACAATAAAAATTTTAAGTTACTAACACTCAACTGGTCCATATTAGCTGCTCACTAATTAGCTCTTTTCTTCCTCATCGTGAGGGATGGAGCGATGGGCTTGTAGGTCATGTACATGACAGTAGGCAACAGAGTGCTATCCTTAAATGTAAGGAAGGATTGAGAGTTTAGGATTATATCCAGGGATGAATAATCATTTATTCATTCATCAATTATTCTAACAGAGCTATAACCTCCAACCAAAATGTACACTATACGATCAGCTGTAAAAGAAATGATAATTCGATTATTCTTCCTAAGCACTCATAGTGTTTTTCATCTTGATAGGGAAAATATCTTTTCTGTCTTGATGGTTTCAAGTGGAAAACTACGGTTGGGTAAAATATTTGATTTGTTTCTCATTTGATGGCTTGTGTGACAAAGCGACTTTCAGGGTGAGGACCTTGGAAAGGGCATTGTTGATGGCCTTTGGTTTTCTCATGTGTGGCATCTGCAGTAAAGCTGCTTGTTTTACTGTATATTTGTAATTATGTAAATCAAATTAAGGAACCAATTTTAAAAGGCCATCTTTATATAGGAAATCTAAATCTACATACTTATTTAATTATATAAATAAAGATACTTAATGCTTGTATTTATACATAATGTGTGAATATCAAAAAAGAAAATATAAACACAAACACATTAGCAAAAACTACATAGATACTTTAAGGATCATCATACGGTTAAAAAAGCAAATTTCCAGAAGCAGCAGTTCATCAGCCGAATTATGGACACAAATGTCAGCAATATCCACAAACTGCCTTGTTCTGCTCGTTCTTAAATATTTCCAGACACAAAATATCTTGCCTTTTATGTTACACCTATAAGCCTGGAGAGTGGGAATCAGGAAATGTGAAATTACCAATCAAAATTAATATGCATAATATAAAACCTTTTAAGGATTTTTTTTCTTACACTTATAGCCAAAATGTAAGGCCATGTTGATGTGAGTATTAGAAATCCAAGTATCCAGAAACCCACATTTTATCACTGTAAAAATGATAAAGGAAATCATTTCTTTTATTGGAAAATGGGTAACCTTTTCAGTGTGTGATAAAGAGAAGACTCTCACAGATACATGTGAGATTGTCCGGAGAACTCTCAAATATACAAGGAACATTCTTTTGTATAATACCACACATGATCCTAGAGTAGTCTAGAAGCAGGAAATGGCCCAAGACAGAACTGCCCTTACTGATGCTGGAGTGCCTTTGGCATCCATCCTTTGCTGTTGAGCTGCTGAAAACACAGATCAAGCTAAGTTTTCTTTGAATCAAGTAATTTCCTGATATAAATCTAAACGGAGGTAAGAAAACCATGGACAGGATAAAGGACAGCTCATTTTTCTTCTCTGGCTGTGAGAGGTTTTTGTTTCTGTTGGCTGTGTCTGATGATAAGAAGAGCCTTACCCCACTTCCTACACACAGGTTTGTAAAAAGCTCATCTGATCATTTAACTTTGCTTCCTTAAAACAATAACAAAACAAAACTTTCTGACTCTCATTACCTAAAAAATAAGTTCAAGGGATTAGACAGGGAACACAAGACCCTTTTCAAGACAGCCCTAACCTCTTTTTCCAGCCTCAGCTCTGCCATGCTATCTCAATGCTACCTGGGTTTTCACATCCTGATGCCTTTGCACGTGGTTATTTCCTCTGCTTGGAAGACCATCCCCATCTAGTTGCTGGGGAAGAACTTATAGATCTTTTAGGACCCAGCTCCAGCTCTTCTGCAGTCTACTCTGATCCCAGAGCATGCCTCTCTCTTTTTCTTCCTAGCACTTTCTAGATATTGCTAGGACACCATATCACTAGCCTATTATGTTGTGTTGATTGTACGTATCAGTCTCCCTACTCCATAAAGAAGAAATCTTGAATGGAAATCAAATCTGATTATTCTTTGACTGTATCCCAGCACTCAACCCAATGGCTGACACCTAATAGGCATTCAAATAGTTGGCTGTATGTATAAAAGACTATAAGACCTATAGCTCCATCTCGTGTATTATATATATCTTTGCCCCATGCTCTTCTAAGGCTCAATTTTATCAAATAAATCATTTAAGAGGATTTATCTAGAAAAGGCATTAGAGTAAAGCCTCAGTAAAAATAGAAGGTTAACTTCCACTTGGTATTAGTAGAACAAAGGAGCATATTGCTAAAATTTACATTGGATGGTTATGAAAAGCCTTTCTCTAATTGCAACTAGTAATGGTCTATAAAATATTACTCTAAAATTGTTCTTCGAGTTGTAGACTTATCCAAGCAGTAGTTCAGCCAAAAATACAAGGTAATTATTTCCCATTATGAGTTTAAGAAACTGTGTGCTTTACTATCCTGCTGGTTTTCGTGATAAATGTGTAAAAGAGAACTGATGATAATATAGTGGTCCTAGAATTACTTCCTAGAATTAATGCCACTAGAAAACATCAGGTAAAGTATTAAGGGATAATGCCAGACAATTTGTTTTTCTTTATAACTACTGGTCTAGAGCTTTAGAGCTTCAGAGCAAAAACACTAATAAAAGTCAGTCATCATTATGATGTCATTCTCATAATTTCCTTAGAAATAAACCAGCAAGTACAAAAAATATTTATAATGTACGACATCATCTATGTGCCTTTCCATTGCTTAAACTTTGGGTTATATTTAGTGAGGTTTCCTGTTTGTTATAAAGAACATCTTCTAGATGAAACAAAATACATTACTAAAAGCCCTCTGAAGTCAACTATCTTTGTGAATTGCACATGTGCAGGAGTGGCTTAAACGCTATGGACTAAGCTTAAACTGTATGACCTAATCCAACAATTTATAAAAATATTTTTTTTCATTTTTGTGATCCTAACTCTCTGGAAGATATTTATCTGTCATTGAAATGGTTTAAGTATCTAAAAGAAGCTCCTAAATTATATCTGCCTACTGGTATGGCATGGGCTCTAGATGACATTTATAACATACCAAACTTGTTGGAGAAATAAGTGCGCCAATGACATTTATAGTTATAGTTTTTGGTGCTCTTACTTTAAACCCATAAAGTGTCTATGGCCTTTAACCACATCCAATTTACGAGTAAGGACAACTTATACAGAATAGGAGACACAGGAGAATTGAGAAGTTTCGTGTATATGAGAAAGAATTCCCAACTCTTCCACTTCTGCATACAGCTTCGTAGATGATGCATTTCCTCATTTCTCCCATTCTGCAACTGTTTCATCTGGCAGAGTTAATTAATGTCTACCCACTTGACACAGTCTCTTTGACATTTAACGTGCTCCCCATGACATGTGTCTTTTGGTGTGCGAAATTGACTTGGAGAAACAACAGAACAAAAGAGCCTCAGGTTTCTTCAAATACATCAGACGGGCATAACCCTTCTCCATAAGTTCTAATGTTTAGACTCCCAATTTGTTTTGGCAGAAGAATCAAACTTCCCATTCATATAAGATAGGGAAAGCCTTATCTCACCACAGGTGAGCCTTTTCCCCAAGATTTGCATGAATAATGCATTTTCACCTGTTGGCTGCTTGGGACTTCAAAAAAAGAATCTCCAATTAATTCTACAGAAGGACATTCTGTCAACCAACATCAAACGGACTCTTCTAGCAAGCCACACTTAACTTCCTTTACAATCATATTGCTCCAGGCCAAATCAAGCTTAGCTTCTTTTTCTGCTTCAACAAGATGTTCCAGGGTTGACCCATACTTGGGAACAGAGGCTGATGGGAGCAGGAATATGATCTGAGTTTTAGCTTTGTGTTAGTTTATTATGGAATGCTCAGTGGACGAGCAGAGTTGCAAATCAGTGCTGATTCTGGAGCAAAATTTCTTCAAATGTTCACAGGTTGGTTTTTGGATGGTTATTGCACAATTACTAGAGTCAGATAGACAGGAATTTGAATCTTAGTTCTGCCAGTTTCTAGATATATATCATTGAGAAGATTATTAACTTTTCTGAACATGAGTTTCTTACCTATAACATAGGAATCGAAATACCCAGATTATAGGACCATTAATAACACCCAGAATTAAAGAAGGTGTACCTTAAAAAGTCTCTGAAATAGAGTGAAACTTCAAAACAGTACATCCCTTTGCCTATCAAGTTGAAAGGTGCATGTAAATAGAGTATAAGGTATCATATTCAACTTTGATAATGCTAAAGTGGCCTATAGACCAATAGCAAAAAGATTTCAAAAAGTTACTAGGCACCTGGAACACCAAAAGCACGCAGCAGATCAAATGACTTTTATAGCTTTATGGTCGGGAGATAATTCCCGATTGTGTGAAGAAGGAAGACATCAAAGCATCAGTTTAATCTAGGGCTACTCCACATCTAGAGCCAAAGAACTGGAAGATGCTCACTGATTCTTGAGCATATCTAATACATTTTCTTGGTTCCTACTTGTAGGCGACTGAAATATCCTCCTTGAGGTTGGCAGAAATTAAGCATTAAGTTTGTACTTGTTTACAGTCAATGCACTAATGTTTACTCTAAACTCTTCTACTTCTAGGTAGAAGACTGGTTGTATAAGAGATGGATTTGCTCCACATTCAGGCCCTTGATTTGTCTGACCAGTACCATTTGTGGGATTGTACTTTATAGTGAGGAGCAGCCCTTCTCCTCCACCCCAAAGCACTCTACTTCTATGAAAGCAATGCTTATTACAAGGTAGCTTTCCTGGGCAGGACACATGAAGAGAATATTATTAGGCTATCCAAGGAGTTATTGCATGGATGGCTGATGCCTAGACAGACAGACACAAGCAGGATTACCCGCTACATTATTCAGTCAAAACCAATGAATGATAAAAGGACTGACTGAATATAACAATCTATAGAGTGACAAAGCCATGGTATATTACCAAAGAATAAATCACCCTTGCCCTGAAGACTTGATCGCTTATCTTAAGCCAATCTGTCATGGAGCCTAAAAGATAAAGAGTGATGCCTTGAACAGGAATGATTTGGAAAGAAATCCAGGCTAAGTATCTTTCTTTTCAGTGTTTATGCTTTCATACGTACTCTGAGAAACTTTTTGTCCCTGTGACTGCTGAGGCCCGACTAAGGTCTTCTAGGGAAGCTCTGACAACTACATGAGCTGCTTTGCTGAGTGTTGTGGCCTTAGGGCGAGGCAGCAAATAGCCAAATAGCTCTACATTCTCATTTCTTTGTCCTCTTCTTTCCACTCAGTCACTCACATCTTTAATAACTTTTTAGTAGTCTATATTAAGTCTACACCTTAATAGTCTAAGTTGTTATTAAAAACTTTATTTCTAAATACAATTTATTATGGATAAGCAGAGAGCAAAAGTCTTCCCGATAATTCCTTCTAGAAACATTTCATATTTTCCCTTTGTTTTCAATATTTCAAACACATCTTTAATCCTCCATTTCTTCCCCATCCTAACTCCAATAGCATGTTTAATCCCCAAAACACTACTCTTTTGAAAGATAATGACTTAATATACTCAGGCTCACAAGATAACAAAATATCGTATTTTAACCAGCCCTTTTCCTTGAGTAACTTTTATGCTGTTTCTACTGATTTCTTTCAGTTTTTTTTTTGACTTTGCAACATTTCCCCAAGGACTGCTTCTCACTAATTTCCTGGCTCTGAAAAAATTCCTTTTCTTTAAGCTCAGTGTCATAATAATACTGTTCCAAGCCTCCAGGGAGGATACGGAACTTAATTATATTATGGCCACTGTACTTTGGTGGCTCAGCCACACTTATTTCTTAACAAATTCATATGCTACCGAAGGCAAAACCAAGAGTAACCTCTCTTTATGCTTCAGCAACAAGCTGTTCCAAGAAAGCCGTTGTTTATAGTATTGAGAAACTGTTCCTCCAAGCCACATCCCAGTGTAATGTGCAGTTGGCAAAAAAGAAGGTTGTATGTTGTTCAACAGGGAAATCTGCCTCATTCGACCACCCAAGAGGGCAGCAAAAATAAGTCACCTAGCAAAGGTGGTCTTTTATACAGAGGTCAAACAGAACTTTACTGGAAACTTTGGGTGGACTGGAAAGTCCTGGCTTAATATAGTGAACTGCATAATTTACCATGTGCTCAAATGTTACTGTTTAAGTAAAGCTTATTGTAAGATCAATGCATGCTCCGTTATACTTTTTCTTTAAGGAAAAAAAAGTGATTAAAAAGGAATAAAAATGAAACAAGATGGCTTGTGCAAGATATTGCTTCCAAATCCTGGACACAACCCTTGATCAGCCCCCTTCTTACTCCTGTTTTCATTTTTTTTTTCTTTCTTCTTTTATTGGCCTTTGTCTATAGTGACAAAGTGACAATAAAAGAAGAGGACTGAATGGAGGAGAAGATACTATGGAAGTGGAAGAGAAAAAGAAGGAGGCTCGGTCATCATGTTGCTTATATCAGGCACAAAATATCAAGTTCAAGTTAACTGATAGCCCTCAATTTTTAAAACATTTTGTTTTTAGTTATTTTGTTGCCATCATCAAGGTCATTTCTATGTCTATTTTATGATAATGAGTGAGTTAATGATCAGCCATGGTATAATTAAGGAAATTTGGTAATTTTAAAATTTATAAAGCTTAGGGTGGCTATATGTCCTAGTTTGCCTGGACACAGTTCTGGTCTATGTTCTAATAAAACTCTCCTTTCACTCGCAGAGGTATCCCAGTTTGGATGATAAATTAAATGGTCACGCTTCATTTAATACGTACTTCAATTATTGAGCATGTGCGGACGAGGAAAATTTGGAAAGTATACTTTTAGATGAAAACATCAGCTCTTTGTCCTGCAAATGGTGCCACCAAAGTCTGGTATGCGGGAAGATGTTATCAGTAGAGTCCCTGTCCCTCAGGAGAGACAATGTCAGTGAAAGGTAGTTAGTGCTACAGTAAAGGGTGTAACTTACGAAGAGTGCTCTTGGGCTATTCTGCATAGGGCAGAAGGCTACAGTTATATACAGGCAGACCTCGGAGATACTGCAGGTTTGGTTCCAGACCACCACAATAAAGCAAAAATCACAATAAAGCCAGTTACACAATTTTTTTGGTTTCCCTGTGTGTATAAAAGTTATGTGCACACTATACTAGAATCTATTAAGTGTGCAATAGCATTCTGTCTTAAACAACAATGTACATACCTTAATTTTAAAATATTTTATTGCTAAAGAGTGCTAACCATCACCTTAGCCTTCAGTCAGTCGCAGAAGTAACATCAAAGATCACTGATCACAGATCACTATAACAAATATAATCAAAAGGAAAAAGTTGGAAATATTATAAGCATTACCAAAATGTGACAGAGAGGCACGAAGTGAGCAAATGCTATTGGAAAGATGCGGCCAAGAGAACTGCTCCACACAGGGCTGCCACAAACCTTCAATTCGATAAAAACGCTGTTATTTGTTAAATGCAATAAAGCGAAGTGAAATAAAATGAGTTGTGCCTGTATAGGCAAGGTTGCACTGTTAATGGTAGGAAGCAGGGAGTCAAGATAATGGGTTGGGATTTGAGGTATATATACAAGCCCCAGGGGTGCCAATGACTAATGGGAATCCTACCTACGTCATTTAGAGTAGAAAGCTACAGAACGCAATCAAAAACACCTATACCGTTTTCTTTTCACTAGTTCCAAATACAGAACTCTCAAAAACAGTTCTTTGTAATGACGTCCTAAAAAATCAAAGCCCTGGAAATATAAACCACACAAAAAATTTAGGATTTGAGATAAGACTAAAATGTGCATTTAGAGAAACGTGTTTTTTTAAGATATCCCTAATTTTGTTAAAACATAATTGTGTAAATGAATGTAGTGTCTTCAAAGATTGAAAGCAGCTTAAATTATAAGAGAGGAGTGTATTGAGAATAACTAATTGACCACCTAAATCTGGGGTCAGCCAGCTTTTTCTTAATGGGTCAGGTAGTAAATATTTAAGCCTTTGAGAGCCGTCTAGTCTCTCTGTGGCAATTACTCAAGTCTGAAGTTGTAGCACAAAGGTAGCCATGGACACTACATAAAGAAATGGTGTGGCTATGTTCCCATAAAACTTTATTTATAAAAACAGGCAGCAGGCCAGATTTGGTCTGTAGTTTGCCGACCTCTAGTCTAAGTCATTACCACATAGTATGTCTTAAGTACACTTTACTCTGGCCCGCCAGTGGTGTAATATCCACATATGTAGAGGAAGTTGGTATAATTTATTAATGCTTTAAATTCAATTATTTAACTATAATCTTAATTTTCAAACGCCAACCATTACAACCACAGTGATCTTTTGTTAATTCTTTAACATTACTAAAACAAAAAGAAAATGATGTAATTAGCTCCTGTTCCTTTTAACCATGGATCAACTTTTATACTTAAACTCCTCATAGATATAATCACACTTATTCTTTATTTCTTATACAAAAATTAAGACTAAAGTAAATGGCACTTGCTCTGGTCATTCTGATCCGAGGTTCTTTATTTTAAAAAGAAAGTGAGAAACATTGGATTGCATATCAATCGTCTAAGCAAATTAAGAAGGTTTCAAAATTCTTGGGCAGGAACATAAAATCCTATGATCTGACAATGGAGCTTGATTCTGGAAGTTACTACTTTAATGTGGGACAGATTACAAAATCAGAAATTTGTTTTCAGTGTCTAAACTCTCTCAGGTTCTCCTTTCCTTTTTCTCTCTTTAAAACTATTTCTTCTTCTCTGAACCCAAAGATTCCCAAGCTTCGTCACCACCAAAACCTGCATTTGAGAAAAGAGCTGAAGTTTGTTCCCACTAAACCAAAAAGACTGGTAAGGATAACAGTCAGCTTTCTCAGGGACATCTGAATTTTAACAAAAATCAAGCTAGTAAAAATCTGACTGATAATCTTAAAAAAATATATTTCACACATCCTTGCTTTTGTAAATACAGTTTTAACATTTTCTTAACGTCTTAATGTTCTCTTTTTAAAAAATGATCTCCTCTGTATTCTGTTTTCACACATTGAGATTGTTTTCCTGAAGATAACTCTAATTATCAACAATGCTAATGCTGTCGTTCCATGTCTCTCTTTCCTTAGGAAACTCCATTTAATTGAAATATCATCGAGAAGACAATGCAATTCTCTTTTTACACTTTGATATTGGGGGATGTTTCGAAAGAGATAAATCTAACCCAAGGTGAATAGTTTGGCAACAAGAACTGCCATGTAGAACTTCACTTTGCATTCATGGAGAAACACCGCATTTCCTTTAAGAGCACCTGAACAAGAGACAGGTATCGCCACCCTGACATGAATCTGCTGGTCGCGCTGTCTAGCCTTCAGGGAATGTATAAAGTTTTTTCTGCCCTGCAAATGTGCTGCTTTCCTATCCTGCTCTCAGTCTCCACTTCTCAGTAAAATCAGCCTCTAGGGTGCCCTGTATATCCTTCGTATTTCTAATCCACTGTCCACTGTCACTCAGAAACGTGAACATTCTGGGAAAACTAACAGCAAAACACCAGCCTTTTTAACTAATGAAGATTAATTTTATATTATAATTCAATGTCAACATGGCTCCATGTAGCTAACGAAACTCAAACAAATGATTTTGTTTTTCCAGGCTCTCGTTTCCTCAACTGTGAAATGAAAGAGCTAGGTTGAATGATTCCAAAGGTTCCTTCGACTTCGAAAGTTTTATGATTTTATGACTAAAGCACATGACACTCAGTGACAGCTATTTTCTTGGAAGCTCAGAAGCCATTTTTGCTTAATTATGCTTTCCCAGCTCTGTCCCTAAAAGTCGATGTTGAACTCACCGCCAGACAAATGAGATGCTAAATCACAGTGCTGTGATCTAAGGGGTCCAGGATTTCTCCTAGGCAGTTCTGAAATCCAAAAAGCTTTGATAAGCAAAAGCTCTATTATAAGTTTTGTGTAAAATTTATTTGCCCGCAAAACTAGGTATGAACTGTTGGGAAGAAGTTTACAGTCTTTCTTTAGTCCACCCAGTTTGAATATTCAGATTTTTCTGCATATATATTAATATATTTTTTACATGGTGCTATCCCAGACCCCATCAGGGTTGTTAGATAAAATAGATAAAATGTAATATGTGAACCATATTGACTAAGTATAAATCTGGAAATCCCTGAATTCTGAAACTTATCTAGTTTCAAGGGTTTCGTGTAAAGGGTGATGAGAGATGATGAACCTGATGTACTACTTCTAATCATGACCTGAAATCTACAATATTTCAAATTTTGCATCTAAGAATAAATGGTCCTTGGCATTATTTACATTTTTTTTGTGATACGTTCATGTACATTCTTTGAAAACTGATCATTTTCACCATGTATCTTTTAAATTATTAATCAAAATATTTAGTTAAGAAACTAATACAACATTGTAAATCAATGATACTTCAATAAAATAAATTTAAAAGTATTCAGTTAATAAGAAGTCCTCATTCCCTGTTATAAATAGAAATTTTATGTATTTTAGTATTTTTCAGGTCAATATTAGGAATATTTCATAAGAAATAAGTGAACAAGTAAATGGGGGAGATGTTTGAACTTGCTTCAAAAGTAACCCCGGAATGCAAATCCAAAGGCCCTCATTTCCTCCATCTTTCTCTCCTTCTAATTCTATAAATCTATAAATCTTCATGTTTACAATCAATTCATTGTATTCCATCAACATATAAAGACAGAATTTCTGGACTTTCCCCAGTTCCCCTGGCTCAAATAGAAGAAATCCAATAAACATTAACTCGATGAATGAATCGGTCAATGAATGGATGACACACCTATAGCCATCTCCCCCATGTGGAGCAGAGCCATGTTATTTTTGCAGATCCATAAAACACAGGGAAAACATTCAGTAAGTTCCTACACAGAGAACTTCGAAAAACAGATTATTCCTTTGAGCTGAATTCCACAACTCTGTCGCCCTTTGGATCCAACAGTAGGTAGCTTTATTACCATCTCTGGGTAACAGTCCTCTAGCTGGATTCCACCTGAACCCTCCATGGGTGAAAAGCCAGTTTCAAAGAAAAATACCGTCCCAATCATTTGACATAATCAAATGGCAGAATGAAAAGTCTGACAAGGGGTCAGGGTGATGAAATAAAGCAGAAGGGTCAAGTCATTGCCACTTTCTACATAAGTAAATTAAACACTGGTTTTAGAAAGAATGGATATGACAGACAATGGTATAATATATGCTAAGGAAAACAAGTTAATTTTTTTAGTGAGGGATAATGAGTGCATAGGCATGTTTTTAGGCAGAGAAAAGTCTGTCATATACTTATGTAATACTATTCCTATTTAAAATTCAGATATATAAGACATAAATTAGTTTTTTTCCATTAAAAAGAAATTAACTTTTAATTTTTGAATGCTTATTGCATGTAGTTAGCATTAATTTGAAGAACATGTTTAAATGTGACAAAGCCTTTCAATAAGAAAACAAATAACTAATTTAATGATTTTCCTAATGTTAGAGATAAAACTATGCACATTCTTGGGTAGTCAGGATTTGTGTTTTTCAAACTTTCTCTTGCTTTCATTTAAGTGAGTAAACAAGAACAGATTTTAATGTGCTTATTAAATACCTAGCAAAGGCATACTAACAGACTCATGAGAATATTGAATATAAAAAAAAGTTTGACAATATTATTCTTTAAGTAGTCTACAGTACATTAATCACACCATTATGACTAAAGACAAATTAAAACATGTCATACTTGTTTACCAAAATTAATTAAATTGCACAAAATGAGCTCAACATCACTGGAGAGAAAACGTGAACTTTAGAGCCATAGGGTGCAAAATATTCCAAAATTACATGTTGCCAAAATACAAAACATTATCATCAAATGTTTCATATTCTCTATTTAAGCATTTTGAAGGCAGTTCCCTACACGCTTCTGGAATTCTTGCAGGCTTGGATGCAAACTCTACGGTGACTCACTAATAAATATGATTAATGGATGAAACTGAAATAGAAATTTCACAAAAGCCTTTCAAAATAAGGACAGGACCGTGGGTTGTATAGATGTGTTTCTTATGGGGCCTCAGCTACCCTGTTTTGCAGGTGGGTCATTTTCTGTGATTTAAAAGCTATTAAGTCAGTCTTTTTGGCCTCATTGTTTCTGCTGATTTAGCCATGCTTCCTGATGCATATTTTATTGGTATATCGAACCAAGGTATCTTGATCTACATGTCTTAAAAATAATCATAGACGTAAGCAAGAAACTAGTATTAGGTGAACAATAAGAAAATACCACCTACTTAGGTATCTTGTACCAACAGAAAGCTTTAGTTGGGCTGCTTTACAACCCTTGAATGTCCTTGAAGTATGACCCAGAGGAAAGCCCAGTAATCAGAAGCATGGGGAGGAAGGAAGACAGGATTGAATATTAGAAGCCTGGACTCTGATTCACAGTAGCCTTCTCTGCCCAATGAGTAGTGGATGTCTGTTGTGTAGACTGCCCAGAATCCACTCCCTCCTCTGGTAACAATACTCCGATTTTCCTTTGGGGTATTACCCCTTCCACACTTGGGGCGTAGTGCTTTGGACTGTCCTGATCTCTGCCCCTGGCTCCAGAGACGGGCACATGACCCCAGGCCAGGCCAACCATGGTAGCACATGACTCGCCCCAGGGTGGGTGTAGGTCCTAAGACTGGAGCATCATTTAGGGAACTTCTGATGGAACTCTTATGGAAAAGCAGCTCTTGTTCCCCTGGATTTGCTAAACTGGAAGCACGTGAGCCTGGAACTCTGTGCCACAGGAAGAAAGCCTGGCAAAGAATGAAGCTAAGACAGGGGAAAGCAAAGCCGGGAGTTGTTTTGTTTTGTTTTGTTTTTTGATTAAGCCCATTTGAATTGAGTTTCTGTTTTCCCTAGGATCTTCTCCCTTTGCATTCATTTTTAAGTTCTTTCTAGATTCAGTTCTTGAGCTGCCTTGCCCTCCAGGAAAAGGAGAAGCTCCCAGATCCCCTACAAGGGGAAGTAGGGCAGTCACAGCAGCCTAAGGAAGGCAGCCGGTTACACGAGAGCCTAATACATCACTGGGGGCTGGCCAGAACTGTCCTTGCTGTCTACTCTAGGAAGAAACTCAGAATCCCTGAGTATACGAGACCCTTTATGGGGGCTGTCTCTTGCCTCAGTTTACATGTCTAGCCCCATCTCAATCCTTTCATGATGTTTCCTGCATGAAAGCCTCAGCCCTCTTTCCTGCCCATACCCTTAAAGAGTCATTCCTTCCGTGAGGTGCCACCATCCTCAGATGGATGGAGTTTCCTGTTCTTTCCCCTGGGATCTCCCATACTCAGCTCAGACTTTCGTTATAGCACGTACCAGGTAATTTTTTGTTTCCTCTCCCCTGTTAACTTGAGTTTCTCAGATCTCTATTGATTTTCCCGCCCACCATCCATTCCTTTTGGTCAGAACACTCTGATTTTCCTTTGCGGAATTACCTTCCACACACCAGGTCCTGTGTTTTTTGGTCGGGTTCCAGAGATGGGCCCTGTTCAGTACCTAACACATGAATGTGTCTTCTGGTCCATGTTCAATGGTAATCGAACAGCAAGTCTCCAGGCAATAATAAAGCAGAACAGGCTGTAACGGTCAAAACCGTCAAGATACTTCCGCGCAGAATTTTTGACAAAACAAAACAAAAACAAGCACACACACAAAGAAAAAAACGCCCGGCCATATCTCAGTAGGAACATACATGATGACAAACAAATGCTTTTGGTAGGATTAAAACGAGCAAACAGCCTAAGATAGTTTGAATTTTAGTGTCAAAATGTGCCATTTATTGTATTCTAACTATTGCTTCCAAATTCATTTCAAAATTGTGAGTTTGATGGCCATTTTCTCAGCTAAACTCTTCTTAGGGTTATCAACAAGTTACATCTACATCCTGCTTGACTGTTACTTTACTGTTGCTACTCCTCCCACATCCAAAGATAAACAACTGGGGTGGGGTAGGAGGAAGAGGACCTTCTGGGCTGAAGCGTTTGGAAGCACCTGCCTATGTATTCCTAAAGTATTGTCACCAGTTTAATATTTTCTTCACCATTTAAAGATTGCTCCCTGTCTCTTGACAACTTCTTTACCGCTGAATTTTTCTCCTGGGTGGCATTTAAACTATATTTAAAACTTACATCTTGTTTATATACGCTCTTGAGCCAGAACCTTTGGTTTACGGGAAAGAATTTGCTGATCTCTTTCCTTCCCCACTAAAAAACTACTGAAGTTACACTAATTGCTTCTACGACTGCATATCGCTGAACTCCTCAAAGGGCTGACATCACATGCAAAGCTTAGACCACTTGGCTTTGCTTATGTTACAATCTGACATGTAAGTCAGAGAGATTATAGAAATATTCTACATTTAGTCTATGTATTTAAATACCTAAACATTGTCTGATTAAAAATTAGGTGTATAATTTTTTGGAAGAAGCTTATCTTTAGCAATATTTCATTCAGCCACACAGTGTTCTATTATATATGTGTGTATGTATATACATACATACTTACATGTATGTATAATACACTTATAAACAATAAAACTGAGCAATGAAGTATTTTGCTTTAGGAAAGAATTAAAAATACTGGTCTCTTCAATGTCATCCAAAACTAATGGGAAAAGAAGAAAAATTAGACATTCACGGAACTAAAACATAGACATCTGGGTCTACCTAACTTATGCCCTGATCATTAACAAGAAATTAATGATCACTTTGTATTTTATATCCTGTAAATGAGCATTATTTTCCAGTGTTTTCAGTATGAGACAGCCAAAGAAGGGTATATATTTTTTCATCTAAAACTGAATCTAAATTCCTACATTTGATAATTTTGATGTAATTATCCTCCTAAAGCACAATAAAAACTTTCTCATAATGGAGACAACACAAAAATTGACAAGACTTGTTTTCAATAACTAAATATATCATGAAAAAAAATGTATTCTGATGCAGTTATCTTCAATCATCCTTAATGGCTCTTATAAATTTTCAAGTGCCACGATAAATTCAAATTAGCAAAATTACAGGGATTAAATTTTCTGCAGTGTTTCCCAAATGTCACCCAAGGCAGTCATAATTTAACTATGAGTCCGTTTTGAACTCATTTATATTTCAACTCATTAAATGTTTGGTATTTAAAAGTCAATTGTAGAAATAAAAAAGCGTCCTGGCATGCTTCATTGGGAAGTTTAGCAACAAATGTGTGGTTAACACTATCTTATGGGCACAGGAGAGGCCTCCCTTTTCATAAGATATCCAACAATGTGACTAAATGCCTCCTAGAAATTTAGAATTAGAAATGCAAAGGTTAGATAAAGTTAAAGGTCATCCCCCTACAGGCAAGAGGGGGCCAGCTCCCTACCAAGTTTCTAGCAGACTTGCTTCCCTAGGGCACATCATAAAAGTAATTTACTGACAACTCACCTTACCAGGGGTCATTTGGGGCCTCAAGTCTTCTGGAATTCACTTTTAAGAAGCATGATTAAGTGGGGACAACTATTGGCCCTAAAGTATTTATGCTGAGAACAAATGTCTGTCGGAATTAAATCCTTTGTGTGTGGTGGTTTCAGACTTAAAAATGATGTGTGCCCTGATGAAAAGCACATATATTCTATTCACCAAATTAAATCTTAGAATGAATACTGGTTAATTGATTTATTAGGTTTAAAACAAATACTCCAGAAATCCAAATACACAACACAGCCTAATAAAATGGAGAATGTATTTACCAAGTTAGTTAAATCCTTTTCAGTCTTTTCTAGTCCAGTTTTGTCTCACACTGGAGGAAAAATGTATTCACGTTATTTCAAAGAAAAATGAAGATGCTATTTAAACCAAGCCAGGAAAGTTGACTTATGGCAAAGTTTTTGCAAGAAAAAGCGATTTCCCGATTAAAACAAATCTCCTGCTTTGAGTGTTTTTGATAATTTTGACATGAAATATTTGGTTTAATATTAGGTAGAGAGGGCTTTTCCACATTAAAAAAATTACTAAAGGTGAAAATATGTGTGCATTGGACAAAATCAAAACAGATTATCTGACACTGTGTGTGGGATACAGCTCTAATCTATGCAGTGCGTGGAAGTGAAGCTGGTACTTTGAATCGCCCAGCACACATCTTGGTAATAACAGGGGATGAGGCATACGATTTCAAGGAACACCCACAATGAAAATTATTCTTTCTAAACAGAGAATTGTTTTGGAATACGTTAGGTTAATTGGCACCATGGGATTTCGTTCAAGGAAAACACAGAGCACTGAAATCCTCACACGTGCAAGTAAAATGATGGAGCGTACCCTCTTTCCCTTTTCAGTTTTTCACATCTAGTTACTCTGTGCACAACCAAATTAACTTTTGTAGATTCACACGCAGGTAGAAAAGGAGCCAGTTTTTTTTGTTTTTTGCCATCTTAATTTACAGCACGGAAGACTGATTAGTTAAATAAGGTTCCATTGGCATAAACAAAAAAGAAACTCACTGACTATATCTGGGAATATTCTACTTTGGAGAGTGAATTATGGATATTTTAGAAGTCAAGTCATTATTTTATTTTATTTATTTTATTTTTATTTTTTAGGTCATTATTTTATAATTTAAATAGTTAGAAATTCCCTACAATAATATTTGTGTATCCTCCTTATTAGAAGGCCATAGTTTTGTATTCCATCATTATTTTAATATTCTCTGACTTAAGGATACCTGGATTTTGGCCTCTTATATACTAAATCCAATTATAATTACGCTTTTAAAAAGTAATCACCTGACCCCCTTCCTCTATGTAAATGTACATTTCCCAAGGAGGAACGTGTGTGAGTACACAGATAGTCTTTAGTTGTGGTTACCATTTTCATGAATTAACATTTACGACTGGTATAGAGTGAGCCCTCTTCTTTATATTAAATACCATAACTGATATTTTCCTGTAATTCACAACCTTTCACCGGAACCAATTAAATGTCCTATGTTGTTAAGGTACTGAGTTTTAAAATCTGCACTTTAAAACTATGGGAAAGAATGTATACATTCGGTAAACACCATGTGTAAAAATGCTTACCTTTAATAGGGTAAATTTCTAAATATTTCTCCAAGTGTTGATGCACTGAAAGTTGGAAATGAAAGGAAGCTCAACTATTACTGATTCGCTCCTTTACAGGGAAAAATTGAGGCTCAAGTGGTCAATGACTTGCCCGTTGGCACAATGCACTTTCAGAGCAGAACTAGTACCAGGAGTCGATATTCTTCCCTGTGTCCCTCCTTCCACTCCTGCCCTGCCTCTCCGGCTATCTCTACACCGCTGTTATTGATCTTGTTTAAAAAGGCTTAAGTCATTGCGGCAGCTTCTCTTGTTGCGGAGCATGGGCTCTAGGCGCGCGGGCTTCAGTAGTTGTGGCTCACAGGCTCAGTAGTTGTGGCTTGCGGGCTCCAGAGCGCAGGCTCAGTAGCTGTGGCGCACGGGCTTAGTTGCTCCGCGGCAATGTGGGATTTTCCCGGACCAGGGCTTGAACCCGTGTCCCCTGCATTGGCAGGAGGATTCTTAACCACTGCACCACCAATGAGAGGCCCACGCACCGCAACAAAGAATGGCCACTGCTCGTTGCAGCTAGAGAAAGCCCGCGCACAGCAACGAAGACCCAACGCAGCCAAAAATAAATAAATAAATTTATATATATATAAAAAAAGGCTTAAGTCAGACCATGTCAGTCTTCTGTTCAAAATCCTCCAGTGATTCCCCCTTTCACTCACAGGAAAAGCCAAAGACCTTAGGAGAGCATGTGAGACCCTGCATTATCTGATGCACACCTTCCACCCCGCCAGCACCACATAGGTGCTCTGCAATCTTATCTCCTATGAGGACTCTCCTCTTCTGTCACTCAGCTCCATAGTGTGTCCTCCCCAGCACACCAAGTACTGCTCACTTCAAGGTCATGGTGTATCTTTACCTTCGAACCCAGGTTTGAAAACTTACCACCCTGTTATTCCTACACATTAAAGACATCATGCTTCCATTAACTGAAACCTGAAGTCTCACTTCATGCTGAGTTATGCAGCTTTTAAAAATTAACTGGAGTGATGGTGACCTTCCGGAAAGGCGAGTGCACCTATCTGTCAGTGTGGTAGGGTGCCCAGTGGGCTCTGCACTGAGAGACACTGCCTGTGTTTCTATATCAGTGCAAAGGAAAAAAATCAGAATAAAGCAAAGTGAGCCCCATGCTCTCTGAGCCTGGGCAATGGTGGAGTTGCCAATGCCCGAGCCACACTGACCACTTCTCTTTACCATAATTTTCTTGGAAAATGTTGGAGACTTACACTGCTTTCTATTTCACGGAATTTTAGAGCTAGAAAAGACCTAAGGTATCATTTAGCCTAGTCCTCTGATTTCGAAGATGAGGACATAGAGAATCACAGAAGGTTAAGCAGATTGCTCCAAATCACACAACCACTGGCAAACTCTGTGGATGAGTGCCATAGCCACTCAGAGATTAGTTCTCACACGTACCCAACTGAGGTGGGATATTACAGGAAAGAGACACAGGAGGGATCAAAGCATTGACAATTTGATGCTGTCACCCAAAGTTTTAATAATTACAAGGGAAGAAGCTCACCTAGTTAGTCATGCCCATAAGCCTTTTTTGGTTTTCTTTCTTTGTTTCGTTTCTCTGCTTTTATGCAGAAGTTTTATATGTATTGACATTTAATCAAAGTCAAAATCTTAAAATACACACACACACACACACACACACGCGCGCACACACACACACAACCTTCCTTGGACAAGAAGACATTGTCTTTAGGTTGCAATTAAGGAACTTATGCAATTAAAGAACTATGCCAACTATTGGGTAAATCTTTTTGGAGCTGCCTACATTACTGCAAGTCACACAATCCTAACTAAGATCAGCCCCAGGGTGGTGTGCGTGGAAACCCTGGGTGTAAATACATTATTAATGTCACGGGGTCAACCTGGTCTTCCAAACCCCTGGAGATTTAAACAGAAGCTTTACCAGTGGTACAGGGTAAAACCACAGACTAGGTAAGAGACAGAATGAGCTACGTGGCTTTTTCAACCTCAGGTCACAGGCTTGAGTCCAGTCTAGGCTAGTAATTGATAACTTATGACAGATGTTTGGTGACCTGTGTGGGAAGGGAGTCAGTTCAAGTTTTGTTTCCCTTTTCCTGAACAGGTGTGTTCACATCCATCCACAAAGATGTTTGCACTGTGGGAATCTCATCACCAAATCTTTCATAGAAAGGCTAAGAGTTTAATGGGAATTAAATTGGGTTATCTTTTTATCCTCTTAAGGGTTAGTGCTGTCCTAATTTTTTCCAACCTCAAGCATCTTCCCTTTGCTCTCTGTACATAGTATTTTCTTGTTTTAAGGAATTCTTCTGAACAGTTTCAAACTGTTGGCGAAGAGTTCTTAGAACAGGTGTGTTTTCCCTATCTAGAAATAGCCTGAGGACAGATGTCATTTTATTTAACTGTGTGATCCATTTTGGATCAAAGGTGCTTTAGGATAAGAGGTTGGTTTGGAAACAGCTTCTTAGAATTTTTTTTTAAAAGTACAGAATTTAGTTACTTTTAAAGAGAAAGCCAGAATATTCAATATTTGAATATTTGGAAGGAATATTCTTTTCTCAAGAATTTTGTGACAATATATAAACCTTTAAGATCCTTTGTCATCATGCTTTATTTTCATATTAGTTTCAGCTTATTGGGTTCAGTTTTACAAGCAGATTAAATATAATGTCAACCGCAAGCAATCATGGTATTAGTTTAGATCAAATTTATTGACGGTTTTTTTTGTTTTTGTGCTACTACATATATGTATGATAGAATAATTAGCTCATATTTTTTGTCTTAAACAAATAATTATTTTTTACAGATTTTCTGTGATTTGAAATTTAGGCCTGTGGAACTGCACAATATTTTAAAATGAGTAAATGGATGAATTTAAAGTTAGTTGTATACAACACGCCCAGATAGAGTAAAATGAAAATTCACTAGGAAAAAGAGTCAAATTTTACTCCTTTTGGATGGTAATTCCCGAAAGCCACTGTGGCCATATGCATTGTCACCTAGTATCACAAAGACAAGCTGGGATAGAAAATGACATGATTTAGAAAAAGATGTTCTCGAACTTTTCTCATTATAACACATTACAGAATGGTCTCAATAAATAGCATTTCCAAAGATGATTTTAATTTCTAGACAGTGACCCAGTTTTTCAAAATGTCCTCAGTTCTGGCCACTTTGATATTATGATAGTTCAACATAATTGCAGACTTTCAGACTTTAAAAACAAAACAAAACAAAACGTCAATTGGCGAATACTACCAACAAATAAATTTAAATGTATTATAGTAATTGATAACATTTACGTACATGTTTATTTTACATAAATATTATATATTATATACATAAATCTCTCTATATATTTAGTATATAAATGTAAAGATGAAAGAAGTCTGTTAAAAGGCAAATGCTACATAAACAAACTCCCAAAATTGGTCTTAGGTAAGAAGACAAATCAAGGAGCAAACATGCTTACAGATTTAGGAAGCTTTCTTTACCAACTACTGAGTTGATGTGATAGGACAAGGGTCTACTGCGGCCTGGGGTCTGAGAGGGAGGGAGCTGAGATCATTTCATTTATATATTCTCGCACCTGACCTCTAGCACATTTCATGATAAATGAACTGATGTCTGTTATGTTGTTTAATTCTGAAACCTTCCTTTAAACTTCTCTCTTCCCTGACCTCATCTGCTTCTTTTACAAAAATATTTTGTTGAGTAATACACTCTTTGTATCATGACATTACATGTTAATTTCAGAGCAACTTTGCCCAATTGCTCCCCTCCCAGATCCTGAGATTCTAAATCTGTGCTTTGAGCGATTGTTGCTGGTGGGCAAAAATATGTGCTTTCTTAGTTTTCAGTCTCAGTATATTTCCTTTGCAAATCCTACAATTTATTAACTCTATGGCAGAGTGACACAAACCATGCTCCAAAATAAACACACAAAAAGACCTACATTACTATAATATCCAGGTTGAGAAAAACTACTCTGAAAGCAAGGAAATGCTGAGGAAGCTTTTGCTGCTGTACTCATGGGTCAGCTGCTTTGTGCTTCATCATCGTCAGGCACGTGCCCTGAGAAACTCCAGACCTGGGGCGTTTTGCATAATGAGGTAGGTGGCAATGCCCTACGCCTAATGCCAAGAGGTGATGATCTAAAAATGAAGATGTTCTCTTCCTCCAGTTATACATTTTGATAAAAAATATATTCTAGGTTTATCTTTTTGAATGGAAGTAAACCCACAGACATACATCAGTATAACTTTGCTCCCATAAGACTGCCATATAATTTTGGTGCAAACACTAACACTATCATGGAATTTCCATAAATTGTCATCCAATCTCATACGAGGGGGACTGTTAAATACTACAGAGTATAGTTAACTGTGGCCACGGGAGCTTGTAAGTCATTCTGAGGGCTGGGCACCTTTTCCTTTCCTTCCTCTTCTTTTCATGTTAGTGTAATAGATGATGATAACAGCTAATGCTTACAAAGTACTTCGGATTCATGTGAGATTGTACACGTAAAGTCGTAGGTGCAACCTTTTGTCACCTCTATACTACAGATGAAGAAACCAAGCCTAGAGGTTAAATAACTTGTCCAGAGTCAAACAACCAGCACGTGGTATGAATGCAGTGACTAGCACCCAAGTCTGTACGCTTGACATTAGATCTAGGCCCTCAGCCTCCCCACTGTCCTGCGAGGCAGGACGAGCAGCACTGAGCATGTCTACACCAACCGTCACCCATCTCTGCTTCTTAAACGTGCTACCCAATCTTTTCTCCTGTGCAGTGGCTGCTGATCAAAAGCACAGTGCAGCACAGCACCGTGGTTGACAGCACAGCGTCCGACAACTGCCTTGCAAATCTGGCTCTGCTACTGGCTCTGTGGTGTTCTCTCGGGCAGTTTCCTTAACTTCTCAGTCTCTTCATCTGTGAAAGGGGATATGCACACCTGCCTCACAGGGTTACCAGAAGGATTACAGAGGTACTCTATGTAATGGCTTAGCAAAGTAAGTGCTTAAAAGAATGGTGGTTATGATTAGTAAGAGAGAAGACTAGAGTACAGTAAGTCCCCTACATATGAACCTTCAAGTTGCGAATTTTGAAAGATGCAAACATGCGTTCCATCAACGTCAGGTGTGAGTGAGATTGCAACTTGCCCTCCGTCTCCCATTGCTGACGATGCTTCAGCTCTACCATCTCCCACCTCCTCTCCCTCCTCCAGTCAGTAACTCTTCTTGCCTGTTCACTCCATGCCAGCCCCTGGATGCCATCTGTGGTACTGTACTGCTGTCCTTTTCAAGGTATTGTAGTGTAAATTAAAAATGTTTTCTTTATTTTTTGTGTTTGTTTTTTTACGTGTTGTTTGTGTGAAAAGTATTATAAACCAATTACAGTACAGTATATAGAGCCGATTGTGTTATTTGGGTACCTAGGCTAACTCTGTTGGACTTAAGAACAAACTGGACTTAATGAACGTGCTCTCGGAACAGGACTCGTTTGTACGTAGGGGACTTACCGTATTCTTGCTAACAACATGGCTGGCTTGAAGACTATCTTTAGTACTGGGAAAGAAAAGCTATTGACTGTCTCTAAAAGGGAGTACTGTGCTACCTTCTACTACTTAGAGGCAGTTTTGGGACACCTGTGATTTCCTTTTCATTAGATAATAGAGCCACTGGAAAGTCATGCCAACTGATATCACCAGCAGCCCTTCTCTGTTCTCTTTCTAGTCAGATACAGAGAGGTGGTGGCTGCCATGTCCAGACAGATGCCTTTGAAAGATGGCAGTGACCTTCTCTAGGGTGCAGATTTCTTGGTTTTTCACTTGTTTTAAATGATTACCATAGGACTTCTGAGATTTATAGGCTCTATTTCCTTTGCCCTTCAAGTCTTAGATAAATATAAAGACATTCATGTAAAAGCTTTCCTCACCTCAGCTGTGAGTTACAGGACCTAAAATGTAGGAGAAAGCAGGTCTTTCTTTACTCAACTGGAGGGACCCTGCATACTGCAGTTTCGACTTCAGTAAAAAAAACATGATGCATGCTGGAGAGTACTTTATAGATTAAACCAGTTTATACTGGCATACACCATATCTATGTCCATTGACATTTATCAAAATGCTTTATCAGTAGAATTGCAAATGCCAAAATAAAAAAGTAAGAGCACCAGAAATGAAATTAACTTAACCAAATGAAATTACACTGAGATTATTTCACATGACCAAGGGACAAAAAAATTATTTCTCTGTGGATTTTTGTATTAGATTTAAAATGAGATTAGACTTATGTAAAAATTGAAAACAACATTTATCTCAGAGTACAGGGCATTCTGATGTAGGGTCAGCAACACTCAATAAAATAAAGTTGGGTTTAATGCCACATCATTACTACCTTGATATATATATATAAAAAAAACACAGTAAAAAATTTTACTTGCGGATCTATATTTTAATGGTTTGGAACCAGAATTTTAAACTACCCCCAAAAGAAGGCATTTAAAAGTTTTTATCTGAGGAAAGACTCTTCAATTAACTTTCTACCACTTTTAGAATGAATTTATCTAATGGTTATTTCTACCACTACAGCAATTGTCTTTCAGATGAGATTTAATAAATTCTAATGCAGTAGTTTGATAGGTCACAAACTTTAAAAATGTCACATATACAAAAAATTCCAGAATGGTGACTCTTCTATTGTAATATTTATCAAATATATTAAATATATTGCTGTTTTCTTTCAACCGAACACACACTTTCTTTTCGACCTGAAGCATGCTTTAAAGCAGAGTTCTAACAATTTTCCTGAGGAAGCATTTGATATGGGACCCAGTCACTGCCACATACATGTGTACGTGTGTGCACACATGCGTGCTATGTTTCCAACAACAGTTTTGAAAAGTAAGTTGCTTCTCATTTATGTTCTGACTCATTTCACTTGAAAAAAAATACGCTAACATTGCATGGGCTGCCATAAGATCACCAGTTAAAGACAGAGGAAAATGTAAAAGGAAGGGTCTCTGACAAACTTCAGAAAAGTAGGACATCAATCCCAATGGGATGATGAGCAATGGATTTCACTAAACTTTCGCTTCTCATTAAGTATGCATGTGATTTACAAGCATGTGAAATCAGAGGCTGCCCGGCCGGGTCCTGCCCCGGCACACGCTGCGTCCTCCTCCACATGCTCTTGTGGCTCCTGGGCACCTGGGCCACTGTCTCTCAAGAGCCCCGGCGTCAATGGGCTCAGCCACCCGGACAGTCAGCAGCTTTCAGCCTTACGTCCTCTCCTCCCGCGGTAAAAGGACTGCTTCGAAAAGCATCTTTTGAAATGAGGACCCAAGTAGATAGAGAGGGACAGGAGCCCAGGCACACTTGTTCCAATGATCGACAAGTCTTAGCTCTGTCTGCTGCGGGTGCGAGCCTCTTGGTCCTCTGACTGCCCCTGAGAACTGGGGTGCAGAGAACGGTGTGTGTCGGCTTCCCTGGGGGTCCACCCTGTAGGTGACAGGCGCAGGCTTGTCTTCACTGCCACACACATGCAAAGCTAAGGCTGACTTTCAGATCCTTGGTGGTCAGGGGAAGTTTGGTAAGATTAGACTAGAGTAACTTCTGGCGTAACAAGGGCTTTCAGATATAATAGCAAACTACATAGTTTAAGAACAGGAATGAGAACAATTTTGCCAACTAGCTGAATACCAAATTCCCAAAAGGAACAAAAATAGGAAAACGTAATAGGTAAAGCAATTGTCCAATTAGAATGAATTGTTGAGATTTTTTTTTTTTTTGCGGTACGCGGGCCTCTCACTGCTGTGGCCTCTCCCGTTGCGGAGCACAGGCTCCGGACGCGCAGGCTCAGCGGCCATGGCTCATGGGCCCAGCCGCTCCGCGTCATGTGGGATCTTCCCGGACCGGGGCACGAACCTGCGTCCCCTGCATCGGCAGGCGGACCCTCAACCACTGCACCACCAGGGAAGCCCAAATGTTGAGATTTTTAAGTGTCATTTTCCGAAACTTTCTATCAAGAATCTTACAATGCTGACAGAGTTAACTACTCATCTCCTCACTCAGAGTGGACAAGTAATATGTGTAGGTCAGGTAAATGACAGAAGGTACAGGACAATGACAACTGGTGTCCAACCATTTGCTCTCAGTGGTCATTTCAGTAATATGACTTGGCCATGGATGGGCAGAGAAAATGTGTCTCATTCCTTATTCAACTGATCCAGGGGTCTGGCTCAGTCTAGACCAGTGCTTCTGAAATTACCTGTAAATGCTTTAAAAATGTACCAATGCCTGAGTCCTAACTCTAGATATTCTGATTTAATTTGGGCAGCAGAATTTTCTAAAGCTCCCAGGCGGTTCTATTCTGCAGCCATTTTTGGAAACCACTGGTCTATCATCCTCAAGGACTTCAAGTAGATGAGGCTGGTTCTAGTACTTCCAGAAGTTCTGACTAGTAATTCAGATATAAGCTCAATTTAAAGATTTCAAATCACCAGGATCCTGGAATTTCCCTCTTTGGGAAAAACAATATCAACAACAAACAAGGTATAAGCCCTCCCCCCGACACTAGACACACAAAATGAAGATTTTAAAGTTTGCTCACCAGTTGGACACTTGAGCCATTCTTCATAGCATCAGTATGAGTGGTCAGCTTGTACAATGCACTAGCACCAAAGATCTAGCAAACCACTATCTAGTTTTAAAACCTATTTTTGACTTACTCTTGGCAATTTCACAAAGCTCGGTCTTCTAGGATTTGAGCTGTTGTGAATGGAATCACCTCTTCCTAAATGGCAGTTTAAATTCATATGGCACAGAGTTTACTCCATTAATCCAACTCCATAATTTATTTCCTTTAGCAGAAAGAAGTCAATTCTTTAGCGGGTGCTTTGCACTTTTGCACCTAACTTTTGCTCGGTGAAACTTAGTTACACTCACAGGGTACTGAAATCTCCTACAATCAGGGTGTTAGATAAAAACCAGATGCCATATTTTTAGCTTCAGTCAGGACCCATTTAGGGAGGAGTTTTCCAAGTTCCCCAAATGACTGGCTCTGCTGGTGGTATCAGAATCAGGGCTGGTAGAGATTGAAGGAGATCAACCAAGTCTAGCTTTTTGCCACAAAAAGGCCAGTCCTTAACCAGGTGACAGATATCCTTGTCAATTCTTAATTGACAATTAGCAGAAAAGTAATTCCAAATTCCCTAAAGCCAGCACTAGCTTTTAGAAACTCTTATAATCAAGAGTTCCTCTTTATGTCTGATTTAATATACTCATACTGATCGTTACTTAATATCATGGGGAGATCATCTGTGGTTTGTCCTGTATTTATTTCAAACATACCAAGGTTGGGTTTCATATACATTATTAATTCTGTGATTTGAAAATTGCAGTCAATACTTTGGTCTGTTAAAACAGCTTTATTCCCTCTCTTAGGATTTTTAAAACTAAAAGACTAGAGAAGTGATATGCATAATAATTTATGAAAATTCCTATTTGCATTATTAATGCAAAATGATCATTGACGAACACAGAATACACTAACTGTACCCTAACATGAACAACTAACTATTCACATACCAAGAAGCCTGAAAAATGACTGTGAAGTAACTGTGATAATGTTTTCACTTCAGAAGTCTCTGAGGGGCATACCACAAAAGTCAATGGCATATTCCTAATCAACTCATGACTGTGCTGGCATCCGCCCCATCAAACCAACAGTAGCCACTTCTAACACTTCCAATCTGTGACTTGTGACAGGAGTTCCTTGGAGACTGAGATAAAGGCCAGTTGTTGTATAAGCTACTCGAAGCGACAAGGATGTGGTCTTGTTACTCCCTTATCAGTATACACTCAAATATCCATGTGATAGATTCCTATCTTATTGATATCGCTAGTGCCAAATACTAAGGGAATCCAAAATATGCACTTCGAAATATGTCTTTAATGTAGAAATATGTATTCTATCAATACATATGGAGAAGAATGGATTTCGAAGTTTATTTTAAGCCCCAGGAGCCCTGCAGCTCTCCTAGGAAAGGAAGGCCATAAAGGGTTCTGCAGAATTCCTAGAGGCCTGCAGAATCATGGCACTGTCATACCCCAGTTTGTATAATTTTCCTGCATGATGAGGTGTCTCAAAGTCAGAGAAGATACACTTTCATTCATATCCCAATGAATGGGTGTAAATGAAGAGGGCGTCTGACGTAACTCTAGTTAGAAGCAGGGCATTCTTTAGGCAGTTAAACTGAAGTAGAAACAAGAACATCAGTTTTTTCCTTCTTACAACAAAATTTTCAAGTATTCTGAGCCCATTTCTTTCACCTACATTTTATCATACACAGATTTTTAATACCAACATTTTAAGTAAAATAGTATTTGAAAACTATGTATTATTCTCTCAAATACCCAAAGATATATTAAATTTTAGAGCAAATTGGCAATGTGTATTGTGGCATATGTCCTTCAACTCAGTAATGCTCTTTTTATCAGTGAATTTTAAAGTAATCATCCACGATCAGGTTAAATAATATATACAAGAATGATAGATAACATTATTTACAATGATAAAAGGAAAATAGTGGGGGTCTTCCTAAATATCTCATAATAAGGAAATGGAACACTCAAAAAAACTAAGTTTTTGAGAAAAGTTTCCAAATCTGGTAACATATCCATGACATACTGTTAGGTGAAAAAAGAAGGCTAAAAAGATGTATATATGGTTTGATTTCAATTTTATTTTAACACTTCTTAGGAAAAAAGCTATAAGAAAACATGTTCTTCTGTTTCCACATTTATTAATATGGACCTGTGTTACTTTTGTAGTCAGGAAAAATTCATTTAATTTTAATATAAAAACTGGAAGAAAGTATATCAAAATGTTAATAGTGATATTCTTTAACTGATGGGATTATAGGTGATGATTTTTAAAATACTTCACTTTCTCCAATTTTTTATTTTATAGAGAGCATGTTTAACTTTCAAGGTAAGTAAAACACTTGTAGTGAGTAATGCACTTGCTGCTGCATCTTTATTCCTTCCTCATGAGGTACCACTTGCAATGAGTTATCAGAACACATTTCAGAATGTATTTATTGAACTCTGATGTGCAAAACACTAATGCTTTGTTTTAAGAGACTTTGGAATATTTGCTGTGAATTGTAATGAAAAATTTTATTGGGAGAAAGTTGAAACTACTGATTTAAACAGCTTTTCCAAATGATCTGTGTCTTGGTGCCAAAGTCCTTTTCCTTAAAGGACCACAAGTACCATAAAATACTTCTCTTATGCAGTATGTCTTGGTGATGCTGTCATAACATGGCCTTGAGGCTGGGTGGTCCCAACAATAGGTATTCTCTGTGCTCTAACTGAGTCACCCTAATTATTTCATGTGGTAGATATTGAATAGATAGATGTCGAATATATTTATATTTTTTTCTGATTTGTTTCTGCTGGTTTTGATGTTCTTACCTTTGAATAGAGCTTAACAAAGCAAAGAGGAGCTTATTTCGATATGAGTAGCAGAGTATAAATCCTCCTTTGATTTTTTTTTTCCAGTTTAGAAAAAGATAACCAGTTCTTCCCCAATCATACTTAGTTCGTTTCATTCTAAAACGGTCATGAGCTGTTAAATGTCTTAATTTAGAATGCCACAATTTGCCTTATAGCTTAGTACTGCTAATACTGTACTGTGTTACTCTCTTGTGAAATAAACTTGACAATAATTTTATTTATATACCTACTAGATTACTTTAACATGAGAATTCAAATTGGAGAAGTGGGAAAGAAGGCAATAGATGGGCTTATATATTATAAAGGTGGCTAATTATAGATAAAAATATCTGACTTACCTGTAAAAATATTGTACAAGGAAATTACAGTATAAGTAGCATTTTTTATGACACAGACTCGAACACAGATGCGGTAAAAGAATGATTTGCAATTGCCAAAGTAACCCAAAGACCTCTTTGTTTCTGCTAGCAAATGCTGATATACAATTCTAATGCCTGTTAAACAATATTTAAACAAATACTTTATAAAACCAATAATTATTTTAAGTATGTAAATTACATAGGGAAACCATGTCAAAAATATCAATCTGATTGCACTGCTTAATAGTCACCAAATAACATTAAAAATTTAATGTCATTGTCCCGACTTAGTTGCCATAATTATTGTTCCCTTATGTTGTCTCCTTATTTTCTCCTATATTATTTCTTTTATTACAAAGAAATACCTTTAGTGAGGAGAACACTAAAATAAAATTAACATAGCCAGAGCAAAGATAAATAAAATTTAAAAAGCCAACCTTTATTCCACTTTGAACAAGTTTGTGAATGTCCAAATAAGGCTCCTTGAAAATTTCTCCTTCAGGGGTAAGTATCTTCACGTAACCTTCTTTTTCCAGAATGAAGAGACGGTGTGAGCCATCCCCACTATGCAGGGCGCTGACGGGCTGGCGCAGCCCACTCACAACCTCCTGAATACAGAAGCAGTTGTGTTTGTGCTTTCTAAACAAATTAAAGAAAACCAGTAAGCTTTTCTTGAGATGAAGGAGGTCAGGGATGCACTTAGCATCCTTTTCAAAATATATTTCCTCTAGGAATCAACGGTTTTGATAATCACGAAGGGCTGCTAACCCAAGGTCACACTCTGATTCTTTTAAATTCTTTTCAATGAAAAGAAAAAAAAAAAAAACACAAAAAAGCCTTCTATTAGGAAGTAAAGGAGAGAATCAAAACACATATGTATTTTAAAATTTCACAAGCTCACTATCTCATCTTTCAGTGACTAATTAAAACTGACTTTACTCACAATAATTAAACCTTACAGAAAGGCACTCAGAGAGAAAGTTCTAAGATCTATTTATAAAACTCTGATTTGCTACTAATAATTGTGCTGAATGTTTCCACAGTGCCATAAGCTAACAACTATCATAAAATTCAAGTTTAAAACTATACTCATAAAATTCCCATGAATCAGAGAGAAGCCAAGCTCATAACAGAAGATTACTAGTCTCAGCATTAAAAGCATTTAAGCGAATATGATTTTAGAGAAGCAAACTACCAAAAAGAAAACAAAAAGCATCTGGAGGATATAGCTGCTGGACATGAGCATAGCCAGTTGACTCATTGTTAAAACCACAAGACTTGTCGGGTTTTTTCTTTTCTTTTCTTTTTTTTTTTTTTTAAGATTAAAGAACATTTATCTTTATGAACCTGCTGATCTCTTCCACTTTGTCGTATTCTTCCATCTGGTCCAAGTAGTTAGATGCTGGTCCTCTGATTTGTTTTCTTGGAAAATCTGGAAAGCACAAGCCACCATCTTTTCTTGCATAGTAAAAGCAAAACTCATCAGCAGTAGTTTGAAGGAAACCTTTAAAAATGTAAAAGGACACCTTAGAAATATTTAGTGTCATGGTAAAAACAGAGCATTTGAAAGACAAAATATAGGTAAAGAATTTTTTAGGAACTATATGAATATTCTAGGGAAATATATAGACAAAAAAACAAAAGGTAAGAAGAACATATTTTTTGGCTTGGGATTTCCATTTCTTTTTTAACCAAAATTTAAAAATTGCAGTAAAAGTGAAATGATATTGTGTTGGATGTCTTAAAAGGCTCCTATGAAACAGAACTGATACGAACACAGCATTAATCTTGTTATTGCATTGACTCTATTTTCAAGCCTCCCTGGTTACCATATGTTGTACTTTCAAGCTCATCTGATTACTATTCAGCACTTTTTTCCCCACAGTACTATTCCTAAGAAGAACAAATTGCGATCAGGAAAGAGATAGACCATCGGGAGGCAGTTTGGGTCATTTTACAATTCTTATTGTATTGTCACTCAAATATGATTAAATAATAAATCTAGTTACTATCCCAAGGTCATTCATTATATGCTACAGTAAATGACTGACTCCCTGCAATGATCAAGCAATGAACTGATGCCAGTAACAGAGGCTCTATATTCAAATGTGTTGGTGCCTTTTTTCTTGCTCACTTACTGGAGGCAATGATTATTTTATAATACAAAAATTTTCTTTAAGATATCCTTTCAATATTCTCAAGCAGAATAGCTGACATACTACCCCTCAATGAAAAAAATATTAAAACAAGCCAAAACAAAACTGCAGAGTAGACTTAAAAGGATGTGACTTTTTTTTCATTTCTTACATAGTAAGAATTTTTATCAAATAAAAAGTTGAATAAGAAAGAAGATCCTATTACAAAAACAATTTTGACATTTCTTTTACAATTTGAATTAATAAGGTAGGTTTTTATTGGGGGGAGGGCATATTAATTAATCAGATTCACTTCCATATTCTGATGATTTTGCTATTAAAATATGATGTTGCTATCAGAGTTGACTTTATATGATGTCCCAAATTCCTGCTTCTCGTTTCATACCTTTAATTATGCTCAAGGTCTTGATTTTTACCTAACAAATTAGATTATTGTACTCCCAATCAGTTTTGTAACAAAGGCACCTGGTAACCCAGGTGAGGTTTAGAAGTTGTATAATGGATGCAAGTTTGCAAGGATTTGCAAGAACAAGGATTTGGGGACAACCAAGTGAGGCGCATCAATGGAACATGAAAGACCCTAAAAAGTTGATTTTCTGTGAGCTTGACCTAGGTCCCCTCAAACCTAGAGTTAATCTTGGAATCTGCGGGTCCCAAATGGTTAAAACATAATATACATTTTGACCTAACTTTTGGGTGAAATGGATCACCCCTAAATTTCTGAGACAGACTCTTCAAGGCCAATATCTGACTCAACTACTGGGAAACATCTTGCCTTTGGGAAACTGGCAAGTAAAAGCAGATGTCCTTGGGAGTGTGTGTGTGTGTTGTGGGGGAGGTGGGCAGAATAAGGAGGCAAGGAGGCTGTCAGCTGGGGAGGAGGCAAGGAGGCTGTCAGCTGGGAAGGAGGCAAGGAGGCTGTCAGCTGGGGAGGAGGTTATCTTTCTTTGAAAAAATCCAGGGATTAGAAATTGGGGAGAGGAATGACGGCTGCAACAGCTTTTACTCATCTTCAGCAATTCACTGTTTGCAAAAGATAACTTTTCTCCTCCATTCTTTAATGGCTAAGCATCAGATGAAAACTGCCCGGTAGTGTGAAATAATTCTGTTTGAGGTAAAAAGAAGAGAAGGAAAACTGAGTTGCTAAATCAGACTTTTCACAGTTTGGGGCTAGAAGTTTTGGGGGGCTAGGTGTTTTATATATAAATATATATAGATATGTAGATATATATCTCTATATATCTCTCTCTATATATCAATATATATTTACCTTCAGGCAGGGAGTTCTCCATGTCAATCTGATGCATGCGGGAAGACTGTCGTACTATGGATCTATTTATAACTGAATGTGTGAAGGAGACCTTTTGTTTTAATGTGATTATTTGCCTGCAGGGGTCACAGAAAAATTCCAAAGTGCAATTCAGAGGAAATTTTGAGTTTGCTTTTAAAAAACATATCTGTTTTCCAGCATTACAGTCTGCAAACCAATACCATCTTAAGGGGAAATTAATGAACAATGCTGGTGGCTAATTCCATTTTATAAGAAATTATTAGCTGGGGACAAACATGAGGAAATGAGAAATCATTTTCAAATGGAACATCTGAAGATGAATGAGTACAGATTCATAAACTCTGTCGCTCCAGAGATACTATGCTCTCTTAGCAAATTAAACAAAACAAAACAAAACAAAACCAGAATGTTAACAATGAATTATTCCGAGCTTTTTACAGTATTGAGACAAACTGAACAATCTAAGTGGGAAGAAGGGGGCCAACTCAGAAGACTTTTACATAAAAATCCGGGCATTTTTCTGACAATTATGTTACTTTGAATTGAAACATCTAATACTTTTGTTAGTACTTTACCTTAAATGACCCGATTTTATAAGCAGGGATGAGTAAGATATATTTTCCTGTGAAGAACTAAAAGAGATCTGGTTTCAGGACATAGGGCTAACATTTATTGTCAGGGAGGATATAATTTACCGAATGGTACCCTTCTGTTTGGAAGGAAACACTGAAGAGCATTTTACTGAAGGTGTGCAGCTCACCCTGGATCACCATAATATGATGAAGTCCACTAACAATGGAAGTACACGGATGATTCCAGCAGCTGTAATTTTTTAATAACTCCTGATAATTTATCAAATGTTTTGGAACTGTAACTCTTCTCCTGGATCATTAACCCAGTCCTCCTATACCACAAAGCACCCTATAAAATACTGACATGTAAATAAATATTCTCTGTGCAGTTTTCTAAGCTCTAGCTTTTCTCTGAGCATGTATGCTACAGAAAAGTTATTTTTTCCTCATTATATATGCTGTTCATCATGATAAAGAAAAAATGAAAAAACCCTACCATCTGTAAGGCTTGCACTAGAGAGCATTTTCTAGCAGAGGGAGTAGACTTTGGTGTATTCATGTATCTGCTCTGGTTTGTTCTCTTGGGAACTAATGAGACACACGTGTAAGATATCTGACTGGGTCAGGAGTGGCTGTGGACTCGAGAAACTCAGTGGAATCAAATTCTTGACCTTGGCCTCTTTAGCAATGGGATTAAACCAATTGAACTAATTGTGTACAGACAGATATTTCACACTACCATAACCTACAGCTGAGATATGATGGTCCAAGAGTGATAAAAATCACTATGATAACACGTATAAAGGGAGAAGCAAGGCCCAGAGATGTCCTTTCCTATCCTTTCCACAGAGGGTATTTATTAGGCCATCATTTAGTGAACAGTAAAGCATCTCCTCTGTTCATCATAATTCAGGCAAAAGACGAGACCCATGGTATTGAGAAAACAGTTCCTGTGGGTTTTTTTTTAAATGAAATTTGGGTATTTTTTTTTAGAAGTTTTAAGAGTTTATCTCCCTAAGTAAAGTCACAACAGGAGAATATTATGATTAATAAAACTCTAGTGTACCCTCACTGTAGTGATTTTTAACTTCCTTTTTTCATTTTTGTGGAAATAAGCAGACCATGAATGTTTCTGAATTAAAGTTTCTAGAGAGTAGCTGTCTTTCAGGTATACGTGTATCCCAAAGTGAGTGGCACTTTCTTAAAGCCAAGAGGCTGAAGCAAAGGGATAGACCGTTTATGTGTTTAATTCTTTACGTATTGAGCAGTGGGGGAAGAAATGAAGATGTGTCTAGAATTATTTTCACTCTTTCAACCCCTTTCAGCAGTTCCCTTCTCTTAGCAAACTACAACCCTTAAGGTCCCTTCCTCTTCATGTTTTTGATTTGCAGAAAGATGAGGCTAACAATGACGATAGTAAAAAAAAAAAAAAAAAAATAGAATCACAAAGTAGCTGTTTTTCACAATTTCAAACTTCGGAGAAAAGCAATCCATGTCATTAAATAGACTTAAGAAGGTGAAATTATTACAAATTTTGAGCAATTTCTGAAAAACGAGTGTTCTAGAATTCTAAAGAGCCTTCTGTGCTGGGGGCCAGGGCCGAGGGGAGGATTATCATCTGATTCATCGTACTTTAGGGAATGGTAACCTACGCGCCAAGGATCAGTCTGGCTAACAAACTGATCAACCTAAGTAACACAAAGAGTGTGTTATTACAGCTCACTTTTGGGACAAGTATTTAGAGCAATTATTAGCATTTGATGGATGCAGAGGAAGCCCCCTCTGCTCGTTGCTAAAGCCTGCTGGCCTGGCCCTGAAAAGTAGCCTTGCTGCTCCACCCACCACTGGAGTGGAGCTTTCATCTGGTTATCTTTCAAGGCAGCCTGGGTGGCCACCAAAAGCACTTGACATCTTGATGCACTTCAGCAGTTTTACATATATACAAACTTTGTAGAAAAATAAATTTGTCATTCGTCACCACATATGTTGATCTGGGGAGTGAGGTGCTTGCAGCTCTGGCTCCTGAGTTGTTTGCTGTGTTCTCTCTTTCAGTGGATATTGCTTTTTGTTGTTTGTTCTGGAAGCTAAAATACCTTCAAATATAGGAAGCACCCCACAGATGAGTCTCTAAATCCAGCCTAGTGGTATTTATCGCAAGTAGATAAAGGTAGATAAAAATGCCCACTGTCAATACCATTTTCAAGTTATAGTGGTAAAGGCAAACCTTGCAGACTGGAAATTTGCAGCAAAACTTTATGGGACCTAATCTGTTATCGCTTCTCGGCAGGCCATCTAGGCAACCGTGACCTATTCTACTTTGCTTTGGGGAATGTGATAAAGAGAAAGAAACAGCTGGTTTAAGGAAAGCCTTAGAAACATGGCTGTAGTTAAAAAAAACAATAATAATATTTTCACATTGAATGGGTTTAGATACTTGTTATGGTACACCAAAGGAAGCAAGCAACCCTAGTCAAAATGTTTTCTTAGGCTATTAGGAGAGCTCTATAAAAAATACAAAAATCTACACTTTTCTGGGTCAGAGAAAAAAGTAAAATGTCCATAGCAGTTAAAAAAAATTCTCCAAGTGCATCCTACAGTTCTTAAAGCTTGCCTTGTCCTTCAGTGCCATTGAGTTTTATAAACTGTTAGTTTCAGTAGATTTGTTTGTGGGTGACACTGCCTAACTAAACAGAATCGGACTCGTTAAATTCGTTTCTACCTCTGTGTTGATTCTTCCAACCTAAAGCAACAACCACCAAGGTTTACAAGCTTCTGATGGTAAAAGTAATCAATGCCCAAGAGCCTATATGTTTATTAGGGTCCAAAAGACGATAGTGACCAGGTATATCTGGGACATTATAAGCATAAGAACTTGAACTTCTTTTAGCCTATCACTTTCTCATAGTACAAGTTTGGTAACGGCATTTAACTTCTCCTGAGGCTCAGTTTTCCTCATCTGTCAAATGGAAATGACCAGACCTTTCCTATCTACCTCACAGGGTTTATGAGAAGCAAATTAGTCATTATATATGAAAATGATTTGTAAGGTGTTACTTTTTGGGGCCTTTTGAATTATATTTTATTTAAGGAAATACCTTAAAAGTCAGTGTATAATCTGCACTTATGTATCAGCTGTGTAGAAGGGGAAGCTGTCTTGATATCAACGCTGATGACTAAAGACACCAACAAGAGATTTGTGCTGATAATCCAGCTGTGTAAAGATTACCAACTGTATTATCCATTTAACAAGAAATGTTAAACACTTCAACAAAACAATGTATTGTTTGTAGGCTGAAATGACAGCAGCAATTTGAGCAGCAGTAAAAGGTTCCAAGTTTGGAACAGTTAATTATGAGGTAAAAATAGATACTGTGAAAGGCAGATACATTTTACACTCTCCTAAGCAAGCATTTAGGAACAGGTATCTTGGGAAGCTATTCCGCAGTAGTTGATTTAATGTATCTTTTTTTTTTACCTGGAACATGGCCTCGGCAAGTATAAAAGAATTCTTTGCAATAGTCTTTGCACAGCAGGGGAAGTGCCAGGTCTCTTTCCAAGGATTCTGTCTCAGGTGAGTAGAACAGGCTCTGAGAATGTGGAGAGCAAAGTGCACATTTGATTTCCTCCAGTAACTTCCCGCATTCTGTGTTGTTGGTAACAGAAAACATCTGAAAGCCATAAATCAGAAACAAACTTCTTTTGAGTTCCGTGAAGTTAGGTTTAGTTATGTTTTTCGGTCATCATGGAAAGAGAAAAGTGTCATTTAGCTGTTGTCTGCAAAGAATCACCAAGTCACAATACAGTATGCCTTTATAAGGACACAAGTGCAGTCTCTTGGGTTGGGATGGGAGGGCAAAGGGTAGGGATGCACAGACATGCTTCTTACTCTTGCAAATCCAAGTCTGTTTATCTGTCCTTCAGGTGTGAAAAATTAAATGACAATTATATATTTTAACCCTTTTTCTTACTCTGCCTCAAAGTATACACTGACTGATAATTTAACTTTAAAACTCCAAATACCTTTATCCCACTGTATGTAAAGCAACTTTTAAGACATGGCTTATTTGTGTCTTGGGTAAAAATCTATTTCACTCCTGAAATTCCTAACGACATTCTCAAAGATATTACTTGAATTACATTGTTCTCATTTTAATTAATTTTCAATACACAGATTGCATAGGGAAAGTTTTCTAAAGGGGGGGGGCGGAAATATCGCCATTTCATGTTCTATAAAAATAATACCCGAAGCTGCGTCAAACAGGTTTAAGACCAATTTTTATTATTCATTGTATTTTAGCCAGGAAAAATGTTCTAACTAGTTCCTCAGGTATGTTATATGCACGAAAAACACAAGAGTTTAATAAAAGTGATTTTGTATTGTACTTAGTGAGTTTCAGTGAAAAAGGGCATACTTTTATCTTTGTTTATACAGCATTATTATGTCTTTTATATCAATAAGACTAATTTGAGAGTTATTGATTCATTGAGATTAGTACTTTGCAGATAAAATCGGTTTCAGTGTCTAGTACTAACTTTAAAAAACTGACTTCAGGACGTCCTCTAATAAATATAAATATAGAATATCAGCACAATATTTGAGATGTGAAATGCAGTGCTGTCTAAATTAAGCATTGATTTTTCATATTAAAAAACACCATATGGTATTAAAAAACACCATCATGGGACTGAATTTTATGTTTTCCCGGTTTATATAACTATGTTTATACTTAATTATTTCTTTAGAACTATGAACTGAAATTAACATTTTAAGCTCTATAGATCACTGCTTAAAGCAAATATTTCATTCTTAAGTTGAGATTCTATTTTGAGTAAATTGAGTGAATCACATGGCTTCTATTTTTTAGGATAAAGATATTCTAAGTGATCACAAAATTTGGACCTGAAAGAGCAAAGCAACTAAAAAAAATTGTTGAATACAAGGCATGCTGAAATTTTAAATGTCCAATAGAAGCTACCCTGTTTTGGAAAAAAAAAAAAATGTGTATAAATATGATGAGTCGTAACTATCTACAATATTCAGAAAAGTTATTATTAATCACAATTATGTTTGCATTTTGATTTTTACCAATTTATTTAAATGACAATAGCTTAAATGGTTAAAGTTTTCTAAGGGGAAACATACACCAGACACTTAGAATTTGCATTCCAAGAATGTTTTAAATGTCTTTTGTTGTCCATACTCTGGCAGACCTCACCAGATCTATTCAATATTAATACTGTTCAACTTTGTTCTGTTTGTTTATCATACGGCAGTCCACTAAGAACAAAACAACTGCAGGATGCTGAAGCCACCGCTTTTACTGGCGGAAAAACTGGAATGTAATTACCTTTGGTTTTATGGAGAACATGCATGCTTCGATTTTTTTATAGCTGAAACAAAATGATCCCCATATACTCTCCCAGCTGCTATCCAGGAAGAGCTTGATTTTAGGGCCTCAAGAATTTTGTCTTTTACAATTTTTGGAATGTGTCCTGGCCACAAGATCTCTCATCAAAAGTGCAGAAATAGGATTCAATAAATTATCTGAAATCAAGTATAATATTATTCTTTGTAAAGTTTCATGCTGTTCCAACCCAGCAGAATGGTAACATTTTGCTCTGTGTGAGGTCTGCAGTGTAAATACCTATTTGAAGATAGATAGAGCCATCATTCTGGCTTTGGTTTCAATGAACCAATAGTCTTACTGAAGTCAATTAAACTGACTCAGCCCAAGCTGCAGCGCTGTTTTAGACAGATGAGTGCTGCTGTGGGTAGGGTATTTTTTTCTTCTTTTTTGCCTAAGTGTCTGTGTCTATACAGGTCCTTAACTTTATGTCTGACAATGTCATCAATCTTAAGAAGAAATTTAAGCTAATATCCTGTTTCAATTTTTAAAAGCCATATATGAAACCATCAAATTATAGCAGTTTAAACTAAATATACTTTGGAAATCATGTAAAACTTCGAATCATTATTACAGTGTGCCTAGTGATGATTGTGGCTGTTGCTGACTAATTTATAACATCTGGCAGGTCATCCTCTAATCTTCAGCCACATGAAAGTAAAACCCATACAAGGAAGGTAAGATAAATCCTGGAATACACAGTGAAGCGTGGCCTACAACTACAGTTTATCAACAAACAGTAAAATGGGTGACAGAGACCTTCTGTATTTCTCTTTATTTATCAAGTAACTAAAGAGAGAGGATAAAAAGGCACCCACATGGGTTCGATGAGGGGACAAAAGGAGAAAATACAGGACAGTATATTAAGATGACGCCTTAAGATCACTTGGTACACAAAAAGTTATTTCTAAAACTCATATGCCTACAAGGTTGTTCAGCTGTTGGGTAGAACACATGCGTCTCTGGACTGTAGTGCTGGATTATGTCATTAAAGAGTTCAGTTTCAATTTTAGGCTAATATGTAAATAGATCATTGTACTAAGGCAGCTGTTAAAGGGACCCCAGGATGAGTTATTTGTTTAGTTGGATGTGTTCAACAATAGCCTTTGTCCCTGAAAGAGCCAGAGCAAACAAATGATTGTAAAAGGGCACACTTGAAAACAATTACTTTTCACCCATTCCTTGACAGCTTTGGCTGTGAAACCACCCAAGGTAGAGAGAGCTTCTATGCCTGTGTGGCTACAAGTTAAGTTTTAGAAATGGGGGTATTTCAGTTGGTTGCAGATTCAATTTGGCTAATGGGAATTAGATCCTTTTAGCATCTTGTATTTAGCAGCTGCAAAAATATTGCTAAGACAATATAACTTGCTAGATATTAGCAGTACTTACTTGTAACAGTAGTTAACCATCTCGTTACAGTACAAAAAACTATTAAAATATACAAAGAAATGAAAATATAGAATAACTTAGAAGAATAATACCATGGCTAAAGAATTGAACTCAATCACATTCAATAGTTCATTACATATTAAAGAAAATGGGTTAGCCTGGAAACTGGACTTAATCGCACAGCTAAGCATGATCAATATTCTACCCAGTTTGCTACTATCTATTTGTCTGTGAAGTTTCTTCACTTAGGAAAAAGCTACTCCTGTAGTTTCTTGAAAAGTTGCAGAAACCTTTCTGGGGAAATTTTCTTTTTTCATGAACAAAAAAAGGGCCCTTTCAAATAGCCATCATCTCTCCTGCACACACATTATGAAATAAGACCCTAACATATATTATAAGCCAGGAAGGCTTAGGGGGAAAAAAGGGAAACACTGAAGTTTATTGTAAAATAACATGTTTTAAAAACTATTAAAACTTGAGAACTAACATGGGTCAAGAATGCATATGCATAACTATATCAAATCCCTGATTGGAACAATTTGAGTATTGTTGGTTTATAAACCACTCGTAATGGAACCAGCAAAGTCTAGTGTACCAAATTTAATTCAGACACATTTTCCAAATGAGTAGGGGTTTGTTGGAGATTGGAAGCACATAAAACAGAAAGGAATGTGGATAGCTAACGTGGCAGAATGATTCCTAAAGAATGATTTTTTTTTAAAAATTTATATAATTTATCTTAAGGGTTATAACTCCCCTCAGTCTCAGCGCCCCCCACCCAGCTCCCCACTACATTTAGTTAAGAAAAAGTTTTCACTCCTCCTGTACCTGGAAGAGTTCAGTATTGCAGGGGTCTGCGGATCATTGGTACACTCATAGCGTATATTGCACACGGGGAGGCTTAATGCCAAATATTTCGAATCCTTTCTCTCAATTTCCTGGTTCTGTCCGGCTCCTGGTAAAAACCCTGGAGCTGATGTGAATGTAGCGATTTTGTACTTTAATTCAATTACAACACAGGAGCTTAATGACATTGTTTGGAACAAAATGCGGGAATATCTGTTCCCTGAATCTCAGACTACTGCTGCATGTGGTAAGAATAAAGAGAGAGTTACAGCTGAAAACCTGCAGCAAGACAGTTCTCACTCAGCTGGGAATAGAGGGAGTTGGACAAATGCTCCCTCAAAAGGCATGAACATTTGGACAGAGCTGGGGACTGAAAGAGAATGATGTTCTCTAGTTTCACCCATTAGTGAACCAACTAACAAACACAATGGTGTTGTTGTTATTCTTTTGCCATAAGCAACAGGACTCTGTGTGTGGGCAGCAGTTTAGTGGGGAAGAGGGTAAGTCGACCCCTTTTTGTCCTATTGATTTTTTCCTATTTGCATGACTTGAGCAAATTAAATGATGCAATATGGCTTTTTGTTACAAAACAAAGTGAGAGATACCACCCAGACACATATGTTGATTCGTAGGAGCTGTTTACATGAGAATAGAGTGAAATCTACCGTGAACTGAGCATAAAAATTAGATTCAGCCTGGGTTTTTTTTTTTTTTTTTTTAATGCCTGGGCCAGCAAGACTGAAGCAGAAGTTTTCCAAGAGTCTCTCAGACCTTGACAACTGCAGTGTTGTAACAGAGGAATTCTTAATTAAACCTAAAATGGGGGAAGGGTGGGGGGCAAAGACACCTGATTGTTTATTTCACGCGCAGGGATTGTTAATGACTGATCCCCGGAGTCTTTCCTTGGAATGCAGTAGAGAACACACATTACTGCAACCCAGGGCAAGAAAAATGTTGCAAACTCAAATATAAGCATGTCTTTACACCCAACCAACACTATTTTCATATTTGTTTAAACTTATTAACATCGGGAAAATGTAAATGCCATTACCCCTAAAACAAGTTTCTGGAGAAGATCTTCCTAGACAACTAACTACTACTGAAAACCCGAATTTATAATGTTACAAAACGTGACAGGAGAATCGCCTCGGTTTTACGTGATAAACATGCCTCAGCAAAATCTTTCGCCAATTTTTGGGTTCTAAACTGGAATACCAGGAGTTCCTTTTCGCTGTTTAACTATTGTAATGCAAGACACCCCGCCTCTGACGGGGCTGGGGATCATAAACCAACCGTGCTTCAACATCCTTTACGATTCAATCCTCTCTCTAACCGAGCACGTGGAGAAACTGCACAAATCTTTTTACCCTAGAAAAAAATAAACCAGAAACCACAGCCACCTTCATTTACAGTTTTACCGCAACCAATGCCCGATTCGATCCAAAACACACTGTTAATCGCGATTCTTATAAAATATTTACCCAGCCCAGAATGCGGGTACCACAGAAGCTTCTCTTTTCTGAGACAGGCAGTTTTGCACAGCATCCCGACCGGAGACTCTTGGGGGCGGGAGAGGTATCTGCGCACCCCAGAGGAACACACAAACGAATCACGCTAGCCCTTTAGAAAAGTTATCGAAAAGAACTCCCCAGAGAAGTTTCGCCCCTCTTCCAGTCACCAGCACTGCCGGAGCCACAAGGCACCCCACCCAGCCAGTATGCCAATCTCGCAGCTGCGAGGCGGGTGCGTGCCTACCTTGCTATCCAGGCGCCCCAGCCCGGGGCTGTCACTCCGCAGACAGCAGGACAGCCGAGGGTAGAAGCCACCGCACAGCATCTCTCCCCCACTCAGCAGCTCCAGCTGGGACATCATCCGCCTATCTCTCCTTTTCAGGCGCTTCGGAGGGTTCCCATTCAGGCACCTTCTCCTCCTCGCTCCGCTCCCTTCGCTTCTTTCCCCAAACTTAGCATCTCCTTCAAAGAAGCCCAGAGCCACGGCTAACAGCAGCAGCTTAAAAGAGAGCATCTTCAGCATCGCCTGCCCCGCGCGGCAGGGGCTGGGCGCGGGAGGAAGGGGGGGTAAGGCCACTGCCCAGCAGGGGCACTAGGGCGCAGCTCCAGGAGGAGGCTGCGGGGCGACAGGACACTCGAGAGGCAGAGAGAGGTGGCGGGGGCGAGAAGATGTAGAGCGATGCAACTTTGCAAAAAATAAAAGACGAGGCGATGGGCCCAATGCCTCAGGGGAGCCCGAGGACCGAGATAAAGTGCGGTTGACACCGTTTGCGGTGGTGCCAGTGTCAGTTGGGTGGGGGGCTTTCTGCTGCGGCTGAGGAGTGGGAAGAGGGGAAGGAGTTGGAAGAGAAGGAGGTAGAAGAGGAGGAGAAGACGGCCACAGAGGTTCACTTGTCCGTGTAACGGGGGTTGTTTAGGTGAGACAGTAGTAGCAGGAACAGAAACGGCGGCGGCGGCGGCGGCGGGGCAGGCGGAGGCAGGGCCAGCGCTGGGCTCTAGATGATGCTGAGGTCTCCTCTGCCGGCGGCTGCAGCTTCTCACACAGCCTCTCATGTTTCGTTCCCTCTTTTCTTCTTCTTTTTAACTAGCGCGCGGGGAGGTGCTGCCACCGCGCGCCCCTTGACGTCACCGCTGCTCGCGCGCCCCCGCCCGGGTTGGGGGGAGGGGAGGGGTTGGCCCCGGCGGCCTCCGGGGTGCGGTGGGGAGGGCCGCGGGCCGTGGCGGCGGGCGGAGGGGGAGGGCCCGGCGGAGTCCTCGGAGCCAGCCTGGAGGGCGCGGGACGCCGCGCGCCCGCTTGGCCGCGCCGTCCGGGTGGGGGCGTGCACGGCCCTGGTGCCCCCGGCGGCCCGCCTAGGACTGGGGCGCGGCCCGGTGGCTCCCCGCCCGCTCCTCGCTCCTCGCGCAGCCCCTCCGTGCGACCCCGGGCGTGAGGCGGCCGCGCTGAGGCGCCGAGAGAAAGTGAGTAAGAGAGGGCTGTGGGAGGCGAGAGGGGAGGGGACCCTTCCAGGGCCTCCCCTGCCCCGGTCCCTGTCCGCGCCTCTCCCGGGAGGGAGGATGAGCCGAGTGGGCTGGAGTTGGCGGGAGGGAGCTTTCCCTCCCCTGGCCCGCTTGGACTCCCCCAGACCCCGGTGATTTCCAGAGTGAAGCTCGAGCCGCTAAAAATCGTCCTGGGGGTCTGACTGAGAGACGGGGGCAACAGCCCAGATGTTGCAAGCTGCTGAGTATGTGGAGGTGGTTTGAAGACCGTGCCGAGAAGATGTAGCCATCCTTGCCTAAGTTCTGCGCGCTCTTGGAGTGGCACAAGCGCGTGTGCGTGAGGTGGGGTGTCGGGGCCTCCTGGAAGGGTTGCTCTCGCCTGGGTCCTGGGCGGGCTGGCCCCAGACGCCCCGTTCGAGGGCCCCACCTGTGCCCTGGAACTTAGCCGGGCCCCGCTGGTGCCTCCCCGGGAAAGCAGGAACGCAGGTTCCCCTGCCCCAGGTGGAGGAACGGAGAAGAAGCTGGCCTTGGACTCAGCATTCATTTTAAATGAAAAAAAAAATCCTGAGGAGATTTCCGCAGGGGTGTAAACACAGAGACATCAGCTCTGGACGAAGAATTAGTAGTGGGTTTGCAGGCGTCGATGAGCGGGATGCGCTACGTATCCCGGGTACCTAAATAAGTTAAATCGCTCCCCCCACTCCCGCTAGACAAAGTCTGCGCAAAGAAGGTGTTTCTAAAGTGATTTGTGCCTTATCAAGAGTGGTGACTTGGCATTGATTGGATCCCCGCAAGCTGGCATCAAGAGGAGTCTCTATGGGGTTGCATCACAAAATGTGCTTTCTGCCCACTTGAATATTTAACAGGGGAGCTGACTTTCTGGTAGATGGGTTCTGAAGAGGAGATAAGGCCGTTTTCTCATTTTGGCAATGGAGGAACATTCACCATATTTGGATTTGCTTCACTCTTCAGGCACAGATTTCACCAAGCTAATGTAAAAGTTGGTGACCGTGGGTGAGGATAGCTGATTAAACTGCTTATTGTTAAAGTGGTCGCAGTGGCTAGATAAGGCTTCTGCCCCTTTCTCTTCCTGGGCCTGGATTTACTAGTGGAGCTAGGTTTTTCCCAAAAGAGGTGACAGATTAGAATAGCTGAGAAGAATCTGCTGAGATATTCAGTCCAGACCTGAGCTCATTGTAGGACCCCTATGACTTACTTAACATTTCTCCCAGGGGCCGTTGTATACACAAGACTTCTGTATGCTTGTGATCGCAAATGCTTCTTCTGATCCCACAGACTGCTTTATCTGACATTCTAACTGATGTGAAGACTTTTTAATATAAAGAAAATCATAGAGCTAGAAAGACTTTAAAACTTTAAACTCTTATTTAATAAACAAACCTATAAGTGAATCCCATCGAGATTATATGACTTGTACAATCTCGTCTAATTAGGTAGTTTAAAAACCAGGGGCCCAATCTAGGTTGCTTTCCACTATCTAAAGCTTTATTCCCAAACACCAGTTTTACGTTGTTTTTCCAAAATAAAAAAAATCCTTTAAAAATTCTATTTCAGTGCTATGAGCTCCCACCCCAAGTGATGAATTCATCTTAGTTTTGGAACAGGCCTTCCTTATGGTTCATACTTAAAGACTAAGGACATTTAAAGGTAAATTAATTTTGGTTTTAAAAATTATGCAGATGTTATAAACTGTGACCCTAAGTTAAAGATATAGAGTTTATGAATGATTACTGAAATGAGACAGACTTGTTCCTTCTTGATCCATGGGAGCTAGAACTGATCCCATCTGCTCTTCGTCACGCCAGTCCATAAATCGGGTCACTGATGAGTTAGCTGCATTTATTTTCAGCGCCACTGATAGAATTTCCAAATAGTCACTAAGCAGTGTTATATAAGTGAACTAACTTCCAATTCGTTTTTTGCAGAGGGAAATTGCAAAGCTCATCTACAGCCAGATTGACAGCATATTTCTTTTTAGGAATCAAGAATCAACACTGGGCTATTTCCTAAGATTAAACCATGAAAGCCCACTTGGAGGCTGCATGGCCATCTGCACACTTGAACCTGAAAAATGGACTTTTTCAATCGGGGAGATCTCCTTCAGCTAAATCATCAGAAGTGGTGAGAAGAAAAGACCCCTACCCAACCAACCTCCTCCAGACAAATTAAATCAGTCTAGCAAGGAATGGAGCTGTACAAGGGTGGCCAGAACACCATCTTCTGCTTGCACCATCACTGAGCCGTCCCTCTAGGACTGCCACCTACATGCCAGTTGTACCCAGGGCAAGACATCCAGCTGTGTCAGGGAATGGGAGCTGAAGGCCTGCTCCACTCACCAAGCTGAGTTTATTGGTGCATGGCCGTGTCTGCCCAGATGATGTGGCTCCTTTTTCTAATCTGCACCAATGCACCCTGTATGGGCTCGTGGCATGTCTGACCACCCTGCTCCCATATCCCAGTCCTACCCAGGATTCTATTCCTTACCTCCATGGATTCAAGATTTTCATGAACAAATTAGGTTTCTTGCAAAAGATGAAATATTTGACCCAAATTGAAATTAATTTCATAGGTAAAGCTAAAAGTATTACCATAGATGTGAATTACATATGTATATATGCATATATAAACAGTCATGTAGATATACATGTCTGTGTATCAGAAGTTAGCAAAACTTAAATTTGGTAAATGTTTAAAATAAAACGATTTTGGATATTCGAATTGGTTTTATATATGGATTTCTGGACTTCACAGAAATATGTGCTATTTAATTCTATTTCAACAAACGTATTAAGCACCAGCCACTGTGCTAAGCGATGTGTACCCAGTAATGAAAAGTAGTACAAACACCCTGCCTCTAGATAGCTAATAAGCTAGTAAGGAAGACAATCTAGTAAGGTCACAAGTGAACTTATGATTGAATAATTACGGTAAAGGCTATGAAAGAAATGCTAAGATGGAGAATAACAAAGGCACATCGATTTCAGATTAAGTGACTGGAAAAAGCCTCTCTGTGAAAATGACATTTCAGCTGGGACCCAAGGATGCGCTGGAAGGAGTGTATGAAGTGACTCCTCCCTGCCATTTAAAGTACAGAAAAAAGAATGAAATCATGCCATGTGCAGCAACAGGGATGGACCTAGAGATGATCATACTAAGTGAAGTAAGTCAGACAGAGAGAAAGACAAGTATCATACGATATCACTTATATGTGGAATCTAGACAATAATACAAATGAACTTATTTACAAAACAGAAATAGACTCACAGACATAGAAAACAAATTTATGGTTATCAAAGGGGAAAAGGGGGGAGGGATAAATTAGGAATTTGGGATTAACAGATACTACTATATATGAAATAGATAAACAACAAGAACCTACTATATAGCACAGGGAGCTATATTCAATATCTTGTAATAACCTCTAATGGAAAATAATATGAAAAAGAATATATATATACACATATATATTCATGTATAACTGAATCACTTTGCTGTACACCCAAACCTAACACAACACTGTAAATCAACTATACTTCAATTAAAAAAATTAAAGTACAGAAACAATTGAATTCAGAATAGAATATGATACATTTAAGGGAAAGCACAGATAACTAAGAAAGCACAGATAACTAAGAAAGGAGAGGCTACAGGCCAAACTCATAAGGTAGTTTATCGACTCTAGGAAATTAATGAAGTTATATTTATGCATTTGTCATTTCCTTTTGCAAGTACCTTATCCTCATTGATCTTTGTCTCTTTCTTTAAATCCTGGCTTTTCACTCAACTTCTAGGGATTTTAGTTCGAATGGCATTTCAGCCATTGATTCTCACCTAATCACTTATTTTCTTTGTTTTCATTTGTGCATTGTTAACGGGAATTGAGGTTTTTTCTTCATCCGTGGGAGCTGAATATCCATGCAACTGTGAACTCCCTGTGGGTAGGAACTGCATTTCCTTGTTGGTCACTCCAGCACAATCTCGACAGTCTCATTCAGTCGCGTGGTATAGCGCCGACCTCTCGATAAATGCTGCTGACTGTCCAATCCTGTTTGAATGAATACTTTTTAAAGGTTTTAAATAGAGGAAACATTTGCATTATAAAAAATTTTAATTGTTAAACAGAAGAGAAGACGCACTGAAAGTGCACTCTCACCAAGGAATTTCAGGAGACATTGTTACCGAAGTGTGAGTCCACCAAGGAAGGGCAGCCAATAAAGTTAAAGAATAAATACACATCCTTTAAAAACTAAAGACTGGGGGCTTCCCTGGTGGCGCAGTGGTTGAGAGTCCGCCTGCCGATGCAGGGGACACGGGTTCGTGCCCCGGTCCAGGAAGATCCCACATGCCGCGGAGCGGCTGCTCCCGTGAGCCATGGCCAATGAGCCTGCGCGTCCGGAGCCTGTGCTCCGCAACGGGAGAGGCCACGACAGTGAGAGGCCCGCGTACCGCAAAAAAAACCCCAAAAACTAAAGACTGGTTACAGTTCAGGTACGCTGATGACAATGGTAGGGCTGCTTGTAGGGGTTTTTCTATAGTTATTCAGTCTTTCTTTCAGAAGTTGACACCTGCTGGGTGCCAGATCCTGTTCTGGGTGCTGTGGACACATCAGAGAGCAAAATTTCTTTCATGGAGCTCGTGTTCCACTGGAGAGGCAGATAGCAAGTAGCTTTAGAGTATGCCAGAAGATGAGTGCTGTAGAGAAAGGGGGTCGTGGGGAAAGTGTGCAGGGGTTGAGAGAAATAGTAATTTTATATATAGTTGGCCGTCTGTATCTCCAGGTTCTGCATCTGGGAATTCCACTAATTGCCATTGAAAATATTTTTAAGAAATTCCAGAAAGTTCCAAAAAACAAAACTTGAAGTTGCCATGCCGGCAACTATTTATATAGCATTTACATTATACTGAGTAGTATAAGTAATCGAGATGATTTAAAGTCTGTGGGAGGATGTGCATGTGTTATATGCAAATACTATGCCATTTTGTATAAAGGACTTGAGAATCTATGGATTTTGGTATCCAGGCATCCTGGAACCAATCCCCTGTGGATACCAGGGGTGACTGTACATTGTCAGGAAAGGAGTCTCCTGAGGTACGGGCAGAGACTGGGGCATAGATACTTGGACAGAGGCTTGAAGCAGTGAGCCTCTGCTCACTTACAAACATGGATGCTAATGTCTGTAAGCACAGGGAACAGCAAGTCAAAGGCCATAAAGCAAGCATGCTTGGTATGTTTAAGGATTAGCAGAGAGACCAATGCAGCTGGAGCCGAGTGGGTGATAGAGGAAATGACAAGAAATGAGGGCAGACAAGTAGCTGGCGTCCTGCATTGCATAGGATTTTATAAACTATGTTACAGACTTTGGCTTTTCCTCTGAATGAAATGGTTATCACTCTGGGGTCTTGTCAGAAATAAAGAAATTCTATTTATTAATTAATTGTTAAATAAAGAGTAGCTGTTTCATATTTCCACAGAGCAAATTAAATATAAGGAATTAGTTAAATAGGTGTTGGGAAACTGAAAAAGGGAAAAAAGATTATTGAAGTAAAATAGCGATTGCAGGAAGCAGCTCCCATCCCTGGGAATTGGGGGACAAGGGGCGTCGGAGTTACCAAAATCTAGAAGCTGACTAAAGAGCCCTGGTGGAACTGTGGAGACGCAGTCGTTGCCCAGCTGGTGTGGATACCTCCCAGATGGTGACATGAAGTTGATTATGGGCGTGCTGGGAGAAAACAAGACTGGAACCAACTGCTACTGACAGGATGCATTAGTTTCCTAGGGCTGCCATAGCAAAGTACCACGAACTAGGGGGCTTAAAGCAACAGAAATGTATTCTCTCACAGTTCTGGCGGCCAGAAGACTGAAATCAAAGCATGGGCAGGGTTGGCTCCTTCTGAGGGAGAATCTGTTCTGGGCTTCTCCCCTAGTTCTGGTAAGCTCGGGAGTTCTTTTCTTGGTTTGTAGATGGCGTTCTCCCTGTGTCTTCACATCATACTCCCTCCAAGCATGTCTGTCTCTGCGTCCATATTTCCCCCTTTCATAAGGACACCAGTCATATTGGATTAAGGTCTACTTCATCTTAACTCACACAACTGCCAACAGCTTATTTTCATTTAAGGCCACATTCAGAGGTACTGGGGGTTAGGACTTTAATAGGGGGACACAAGTTAATTCATAACATAAGTGGTCATCACTGGGGGGATGCAGACAGGAATGGCAAGGAAGGTGCCTTCCAGCTTCCCTCCTGTGCCTTGTCTTAGGTCAGGCTGCCAATAAACAGAGCTCAAGGCAGAGATCCTCGGCCAATTAATTTATTGAAAGAGTACTCTTAGGGAAGGAGAGTGAGGGAAGCAGGATAAGGCAAGAGAACAAAGCTAAGTAAGGATGTAAGCTAGAGGCTACCTTCAGTCTGATCCCACAGGGGCCTCTAGAGCATGAATTGCACCTCAGAATTGGTCCTAACTTGAGGCAACGGTGAGGTGGGGTGGAATGATTTTTTTTAACCCACGTATCGGTTATTATTTGAAGGTTGCCCCATAGGGAGACACAAGCCCCCAGGTAGACAGGTCCCATTCTGCCAAGAACAATGCTCTGGAGAAGCAGCAGCTGTGAACTCTAGTAGCCTATGTTTTTCAAGGAATTTGTCCATTTCATCTGTTGACATAAAGTTGTTCATGATATTGCCTTGTTATCCTTTCATTCTATAGAATCTGTAGCATTGTTACTTCTCTTATTCCTAATATTGACAGTTTGTGTCTTCTGTCTTATTCCCTGATCAATGTGGCTGTAGGTTTATCAATTTTATTGGTTTTCTCAAAGAACCAGTTCTCGGTTTCATTAATTTTCTCAAATGTTTTTCTGTTTTTTATTTAGTTGATTTCCCTTCTGATCTTTATTGTTTACCCTTTTCTGCTTACTTTCGGTTTAATTTGCTCTGATTTAGCCAGTTTCTTACAATGGAGCCCAAGGTCATTAATTTGGGACCTTCCTCTTTTTCTAATGTAGGCATTTAGCAATATACATTTCCCCCATAGTACTGCTTTTAGCCACATCCTACAAAATCTGAAACGTTGTGATTTCAATTTCATTCAGTTCAAAGAATTCTCTAATTTCCTCTTTGAGTTCTTCTTGTCCAACAGGTTATTTAGAAGTGTCCAGTTGCTTGGGGATTTTTAAAAAGCCTTTCTGTTGTTTATTCTAATTCAATTCCATTGTAATCAGAGAGCATAATCTCTTAAAATTTTTTGAGAGTTCTTTATGGGTAGGAAAATGGTCTATCTTGGTAAACATTCTGTGTACAATTTTGCTGTTGTTGAGTGGAGTGTTCTATAAATGTTGATTAGGTTGATTTGTTATATAGTGTCGTTCAGTCTTCCATCTTTATTGAGTTTCAGTCACTTGTTCTATCAGTTATTGAGAGAGGAATAAATATTGACAGTTCTGAATGTATTAGGGATTTTCCTGTTTCTTCTTGCAGTTCTTTCAGTCTTTGTTTCCCTTTCATTTTGAAGCTCTGTTACTGAGCACATAAGCATTTACGACTGTTGTGTCTTCCTCATGAACTGTTCCTTTTGTCATTATGAAATGTCTTTCTTTATCCTTGGTGATAATCTTTGTTCCAAAATCTACTTTCTTATTAATATAACCACTCTTCCTTTATTTTGATTAGTGTTAACACTTTCTCCTATCCTTTTACTGTTGATTTATTTCTGTCTTTATATTTAAAGAGCATCAATTGTAGGTAGCATATAGTTGGGTTTTGCTTATTTTTGTCAATGTGATAAACTATGACTTTTTTTTTGTACAATTAACAATTTACATCTTTATTGGAGTATAATTGCTTACAATGGTGTGTTAGTTTCTGCTTTATAACAAAGTGAATCAGTTATACATATACATATGTTCCCATATCTCTTCCCTCTTGCGTCTCCCTCCCTCCCACCCTCCCTATCCCACCCATCCAGGCGGTCACAAAGCACCGAGCTGATCTCCCTGTGCTATGCGGCTGCTTCCCACTAGCTATCTACATTACATTTGGTAGTGTATATATGTCCATGCCTCTCTCTCGCTTTGTCACAGCTTACCCTTCCCCCCCCCATATCCTCAAGTCCATTCTCAAGTAGGTCTGTGTCTTTATTCCTGTCTTACCCTTAGGTTCTTCATGACATTTTTTTTTCTTACATTCCATATATATGTGTTAGCATACGGTATTTGTCTTTCTCTTTCTGACTTACTTCACTCTGTATGACAGACTCTAGGTCCATCCACCTCATTACAAATAGCTCAATTTCGTTTCTTTTTATGGCTGAGTAATATTCCATTGTATATATGTGCCACATCTTCTTTACCCATTCATCCGATGATGGACACTCAGGTTGTTTCCATCTCTGGGCTATTGTAAATAGAGCTGCAATGAACATTTTGGTACATGACTCTTTTTGAATTATGGTTTTCTCAGGGTATATGCCCAGTCGTGGGATTGCTGGGTCATATGGTAGTTCTATTTGTAGTTTTTTTTTTTTTTTTTTTGCGGTACGCGGGCCTCTCACTGTTGTGGCCTCTCCCGCTGCAGAGCACAGCCTCCAGACGCGCAGGCTCAGTGGCCATGGCTCATGAGCCCAGCCGCTCCGCGGCATGTGGGATCTTCCCGGGCCAGGGCACGAACCCGTGTCCCCTGCATCGGCAGGCAGACTCTCAACCACTGCGCCACCAGGCAAGCCCTATTTGTAGTTTTTTAAGGAAACTCCATACTGTTCTCCACAGTGGCTGTATCAATTCACATTCCCACCAACAGTGCAAGAGGGTTCCCTTTTCTCCACACCCTCTCTAGCATTTATTGTTTCTAGATTTTTTGATGATGGCCATTCTGACTGGTGTGAGGTGGTACCTCATTGTAGTTTTGATTTGCATTTCTCTAATGATTACTGGTGTTGAGCATCCTTTCATGTGTTTGTTGGCAATCTGTATATCTTCTTTGGAGAAATGTCTATTTAGGTCTTCTGCCCATTTTTGGATTGGGTTGTTTGTTTTTTTGATATTGAGCTGCATGAGCTGCTTGTATATTTTGGAGATTAATCCTTTGTCAGTTGCTTCATTTGCAAATATATTCTCCCATTCTGAGGGCTGTTTTTTGGTCTTGTTTATGGTTTCCTTTGCTGTGCAAAAGCTTTGAAGTTTCATTAGGTCCCATTTGTTTATTTTTGTTTTTATTTCCATTTCTCTGGGAGGTGGGTCAGAAAGGATCTTGCTGTGATTTATGTCATAGAGTGTTCTGCCTATATTTTCCTCTAAGAGTTTTATAGTGTCTGGCCTTACATTTAGGTCTTTAATCCATTTTGAGATTATTTTTGTGTATGGTATTAGGAGTGATCTAATCTCATACTTTTAAATGTACCTGTCCAGTTTTCCCAGCACCACTTATTGAAGAGGCTGTCCTTTCTCCACTGTACACTCCTGCCTTCTTTATCAAAGATAAGGTGACCATATGTGTGTGGGCTTATCTGTGGGCTTTCTATCCTGTTCCATTGATCTATATTTCTGTTTTTGTGCCAGTACCATACTGTCTTGATTACTGTAACTTTGTAGTATAGTCTGAAGTCAGGGAGCCTGATTCCTCCAGCTCCGTTTTTCGTTCTCAAGATTGCTTTGGCTATTCGGGGTCTTTTGTGTTTCCATACAAATTGTGAAATTTTTTGTTCTAGATCTGTGAAAAATGCCAGTGGTAGTTTGATAGGGATTGCTTGAATCTGTAGATTGCTTTGGGTAGTAGAGTCGTTTTCACAATGTTGATTCTTCCAATCCAAGAACATGGTATATCTCTCCATCTATTTGTATCATCTTTAATTTCTTTCATCAGTGTCTTACAGTTTTCTGCATACAGGTCTTTTGTCTCTTTAGGTAGGTTTATTCCTAGATATTTTATTCTTTTTGTTACAATAGTAAATGGGAGTGTTTTCTTGATTTCACTTTCAGATTTTTCATCATTAGTGTATAGGAATGCCAGAGATTTCAGTGCATTAATTTTGTATCCTGCTACTTTACCAAATTCATTGATTAGCTCTAGTAGTTTTCTGCTAGCATCTTTAGGATTCTCTATGTATAGTATCATGTCATCTGCAAACAGTGTCAGCTTTACTTCTTCTTTTCCGATTTGGATTCCTTTTATTTCCTTTTCTTCTCTGATTGCTGTGGCTAAAACTTCCAAAACTATGTTGAATAAGAGTGGTGAGAATGGGCAACCTTGTCTTGTTCCTGATCTTAGTGGAAATGCTTTCAGTTTTTCACCATTGAGGACGATGTTGGCTGTGGGTTTGTCATATATGGCCTTTATAATGTTGAGGAAAGTTCCCTCTATGCCTACTTTCTGCAGGGTTTTTATCATAAATGGGTGTTGAATTTTGTCAAAAGATTTCTCTGCATCTATTGAGATGATCATATGGTTTTTCTCCTTCAATTTGTTAATATGGTTTATCACATTGATTGTTTTGCGTATATTGAAGAATCCTTGCATTCCTGGGATAAACCCCACTTGATCATGGTGTATGATCCTTTTAATGTGCTGTTGGATTCTGTTTGCTAGTATTTTGTTGAGGATTTTTGCATCTATATTCATCAGCGATATTGGCCTGTAGTTTTCTTTCTTTGTGACAGCCTTTTCTGGTTTTGGTATCAAGGTGATGGTGGCCTCGTAGAATGAGTTTGGGAATGTTCCTCCCTCTGCTATATTTTGGAAGAGTTTGAGAAGGATAGGTGTTAGCACTTCTCTAAATGTTTGATAGAATTCGCCTGTGAAACCATCTGGTCCTGGGCTTTTGTTTCTTGGAAGAATTTTAATCACAGTTTCAATTTCAGTGCTTGTGATTGGTCTGTTCATATTTTCTATTTCTTCCTGATTCAGTCTTGGCAGGTTGTGCATTTCTAAGAATTTGTCCATTTCATCCAGGTTGTCCATTTTATTGGCATAGAGTTGCTTGTAGTAATATCTCATGATCTTTTGTATTTCTGCAGTGTCAGTTGTTACTTCTCCTTTTTCACTTCTAATTCTATTGATTTGAGTCTTCTCTCTTTTTTCCTGATGAGTCTGGCTAATGCTTTATCAATTTTGTTTATCTTCTTAAAGAACCAGCTTTTAGTTTTATTGATCTTTGCTATCGTTTCCTTCATTTCTTTTTCATTTATTTCTGATCTAATTTTTATGATCTCTTTCCTTCTGCTAACTTTGGGGTTTTTTTGTTCTTCTTTCTCTAATTGCTTTAGGTGCAAGGTTAGGTTGTTTATTCGAGGTGTTTCCTGTTTCTTAACAGGTAGGATTCTATGGCTATAAACTTCCCTCTTAGAACTGCTTTTGCTGCATCCCATAGATTTTGGGTCGTCGTGTCTCCATTGTCATTTGTTTCTAGGTATTTTTTAATTTCCTGCTTGATTTATGCAGTGATCACTTCGTTATTAAGTAGTGTATTGTTTAGCCTCCATGTGTTTGTATTTTTTACAGATCTTATCCTGTAATTGATATCTAGTCTCATAGTGTTGTGGTCAGAAAAGATACTTGAAACAATTTCAATTTTCTTAAATTTACCAAGGCTTGACTTGTGACCCAAGATATGATCTATCCTGGAGAATATTCCATGAGCACTGGAGAAAAATGTGTATTCTGTTGTTTTTGGATGGAATGTCCTATAAATATCAGTTAAGTCCATCTTGTTTAATGTATCATTTAAAGCTTGTGTTTCCTTATTTATTTTCATTTTGGATGATCTGTCTATTAGTGAAAGTGGGGTGTTAACGTCCCCTACTATGAATGTGTTACTGTCAATTTCCCCTTTTATGGCTGTTAGGATTTGCCTTATTTATTGAGGTGCTCCTATGTTGGGTGCATAAATATTTACAATTGTTATATCTTCTTCTTGGATCGATCCCTTGATCAGTATGTAGTGCCCGTCTTTGTCTTTTCTAATGCTCTTTATTTTAAAGTCTATTTTGTCTGATATGAGAATTGCTACTCCAGCTTTCTTTTGGTTTCCATTTGCATGAAATATCTTTTTCCATCCCCTTACTTTCAGTCTGTATGTGTCTCTAGGTCTGAAGTGGGTCTCTTGTAGACAGAAAATATATGGGTCTTGTTTTTGTATCCAGTCAGCCAATCTGTATCTTTTGGTGGGAGCATTTAGTCCATTTACATTTAAGGTAATTATCGATATGTATGTTCCTATTCCCACTTTCTTAATTGTTTTGGGTTCGTTATTGTAGGTCTTTTCCTTCTCTTGTGTTTCTTGCCTAGAGAAGTTCCTTTAGCAGTTGCTGTAAAGATGGTTTGGTGGTGCTGAACTCTCTCAGCTTTTGCTTGTCTGTAAAGGTTTTAATTTCTCCATCAAATCTGAATGAGATCCTTGCTGGGTGGAGTAACCTTGGTTGCAGGTTTTTCTCCTTCATCACTTTAAATATGTCCTGCCACTCCCTTCTGGCTTGCAGAGTTTCTGCTGAAAGATCAGCTGTTAACCTTATGGGGATTCCCTTGTGTGTTATTTGTTGTCTTTCCCTTGCTGCTTTTAATATGTTTTTTTTTGTATTTAATTTTTGACAGTTTGATTAATATGTGTCTTGGCATATTTCTCCTTGGATTTAACCTGTATGGGACTCTCTGTGCTTCCTGGACTTGATTAACTATTTCCTTTCCCATATTAGGGAAGTTTTCAACTATAATCTCTTCAAATATTTTCTCAGTCCCTTTCTTTTTCTTTTCTTCTTCTGGAACCCCTATAATTCGAATGTTGGTGCGTTTAATGTTGTCCCAGAGGTCTCTGAGACTGTCCTCAGTTCTTTTCATTCTTTTTTCTTTATTCTGCTCTGCAGTAGTTATTCCCACTATTTTATCTTCCAGGTCACTTATCTGTTCTTCTGCCTCAGTTATTCTGCTATTGATCCCATCTAGAGTATTATTAATTTCATTTATTGTGTTGTTCATCGTTGGTTGTTTCATCTTTAGGTCTTCTAGGTCCTTGTTAAATGTTTCTTGCATTTTGTCCATTCTATTTCCAAGATTTTGGATCATCTTTACTCTCATTATTCTGAATTCTTTTTCAGGTAGACTGCCTATTTCCTCTTCATTCGTTAGGTCTCGTGGGTTTTTATCTTGCTCCTTCATCTGCTGTGTGTTTTTCTGTCTTCTCATTTTGCTTATCTTACTGTGTTTGGGGTCTCCTTTTTGCAGGCTGCAGGTTCGTAGTTCCTGTTGTTTTTGGTGTCTGTCCCCAGTGGCTAAGGCTGGTTCAGTGGGTTGTGTAGGCTTCCTGGTGGAGGGGACTAGTGCCTGTTTTCTGGTGGGTAAGGCTGGATCTTGTCTTTCTGGTGGGCAGGTCCACGTCTGGTGGTGTGTTTTGGGGTGTCTGTGGACTTATTATGCTTTTAGGCAGTCTCTCTGCTAATGGGTGGAGTTGTGTTCCTGTCTTGCTAGTTGTTTGGCATAGGATGTCCACCACTGTAACTTGCTGGTCGTTGAGTGAAGCTGGGTGCTGGTGTTGGGTTGGAGATCTCTGGGAGATTTTCGCCATTTGATATTATGTGGAGCTGGGAGGTCTCTTGTGGACCAGTGTCCTGAAGTTGGCTCTCCCACCTCAGAGGCACAGCACTAACTCCTGAGTGCAGAACCAAGAGCCTTTCACCCACAGGGCTCAGAATAAAAGGGAGAAAAAGTAGAAAGAATTAGTAGAAGTAGAAAGAAAGAAAGAAAGAAAGGAGGGAGGGAGGGAGGGAGTGCGGAAGGAAGGAAGGAGGGAAGGAAGGAAAAAAAGAAGATAAAGTAAAATAAAATAAAGTAAGATAAAATATAATAAAGTTATTCAAATTAAAAAAAATAATTATTAAGGAAAAAAAAAAGACGGATAGAACCCTAGGACAAATGGTGGAAGCAAAGCTTCTGTTCGTCGCTCAGACAGGACTGGGTTAAAGGAGCCGCTGATTCGGGGGCTCTGGCTCACTCAGGCCGGGGGAGGGAGGGGCAGGGAGAGCAGAGGCCGGCGTGACGTTGCACCAGCCTGAGGCGTGCTGTGCGTTCTCCCGGGGGAGTTGTCCCTGGATCCCAGGACCTTGGCAGTGGCTGGCTGCATAGGCTCCGGGAGGGGAGGTGTGGAGAGTGACCTGTGCTCACACACAGGCTTCTTGGTGGCCGCAGCAACAGCCTTAGTGTCTCATGCTCGTCTCTGGGGTCTGCGCTTTTAGCCGCGGCTCGCGCCCATCTCTGGAGCTCCTTTAAGCAGCGCTCTTAATCCCCTCTCCTCGCGCACCAGGAAACAAAGAGGGAAGAAAAAGTCTGTTGCCTCTTCGTCAGGTCCAGACTTTTCCCCAGACTCCCTCCGGCTAGCCGTGGCGCACTAACCCCCTGCAGGCTGTGTTCACACCGCCAGCCCCAGTCCTCTCCCGGCGCTCCTACCGAAGCCCAAGCCTCAGCTCCCAGCCCCGCCCGCCCCGGCAGAGGAGCAGACAAGTCTCTCGAGCTGGTGAGTGCCGGTCGGCTCTGATCCTCTGTGCGGGAATCTCTCTGCTTTGCCCTCTGCACCCCTGTTGCTGTGCTCTCCTCCGCGGCTCCGAAGCTTCCCCCTCCGCCACCCGCAGTCTCCGCCCGCGAAGGGGCTTCTAGTGTGTGGAAACCTTCTCTCCTTCACAGCTCCCTCCCACTGGTGCAGGTCCTGTCCCTATTCTTTTGTCTCTGTTTATTTTTTTTTCTTTTGCCCTACCCAGGTACGTGGGGGGATTCTTGCCTTTTGGGAAGTCTGAGGTCTTCTGCCAGTGTTCAGTAGGTGTTCCGTAGGAGTTGTTCCATGTGTAGATGTATTTCTGGTGTATCTGTGGGGAGGAAGGTGATCTCCGCGTCTTACTCTTCTGCCATCTTCCCTGAAGCTCTAACCTATGACTTTTAATTGAGGTGTTTAGACCCTTTCCATTTCATGTGATTACTGATCCATTTGGGTTTAAGAGTCATCACCAGTTGTTTTATCAATTGTCCCATCTATTTTTTGTTCTTTTTATTTGTTTGCTCTTCTTTTGGATTATTTAATTTCTTCCATTTTCTTTTCTTTGCTATTGGCTTATTAGCTATAACTTTTATCTCTTCTGGTGCTTACTTTAGAGTTGGAGTATTTTTAGCTTACCATAGTGTATCTTCAGTTAATATTATACCACTTCATGTGTAGTATAAAAACCTTAACAATATACTTTTATTTTCCCCTCCCAGACTTTGTGCATACACTCCACATATATTATAAATCTCAGTATGTATTTCTGTTTTTTCTTTGGTCAGATATTTCTTTTTTAAACTTAAAAATAGGAATAAAAGCCTTTTATATTTACCCACATAATTACCATTCCTGGTGCTAGTTTTTCCTTAGTATAGATCCAGATTTCTTTTTTTCTTTGAGAGCTCTTTATTTTGTTTTTAAAAAATAAAATATTGGAGTATAATTGGTTTACATTGTTGTGTTAGTTTCTGCTGTAAAACAAAGTGAATCAGATATACATATACTTATATCCCCATATCTCCTCCCTCTTGCGTATCCCTCCCATCCTCCCTAACCCACCCCTCTAGGTGGTCAAAAGCATGGAGCTGATCTCCCTGTGCTATGTGGCTGCTTCCCACTAGCTATCTGTTTTACATTTGGTAGTGTATACATGTCCATGCCACTCTCTCATTTCATCCTAGCTTACCCTTCCCCCTCCCCATGTCTTCAAGTCCATTCTCTACATCTGCATCTTTATTCTTCCTGTCCTTCCCCTAGGTTCTTCAGAACCATTTTTTTCTTTTTTTAGATTCCATAAATATGTGTTAGCACAGTATTTGTTTTTCTGTTCCTGACTTAATTCACGTTGTATGACAGACTCTGTGTCCATCCACCTCACTACAAATAACTCAATTTCGTTTCTTTTTATGGCTGAATAATATTCCATTATATATATGTACCACATCTTCTTTATCCATTCATCTGTCAATGGACACTTAGGTTGCTTCCATGTCCTGGCTATTATAAATAGTGCTGTAATGAACATTGTGGTACATGCTTCTTTTTGAATTATGGTTTTCTCAGGGTATATGCCCAGTAGTGGGATTGCTGGGTCATATGGTAGTTCTATTTTTAGTTTTTTAAGGAACCTCCATGCTGTTCTCCATGGTGGCTCTATCAATTTACACTCCCACCAACAGTGCAAGAGGGTTGCCTTTTCTCCACCCTCTCCAGGATTTATTGTTTGTAGATTTTTCGATGATGGCCAATCTGACCAGTGTGAGGTCATTGTAGTTTTCATTTGCCTTTCTCTAATGATTAGTGATGTTGAGCATCATTTCATGTTTTTGTTGGCAATCAGGATATCTTCTTTGGAGAAATGTGTATTTAGATCTTCTGCCCAATTTTGGATTGGGTTGATTGTTATTTTGATACTGAGCTGCATGAGCTGCTTGTATATTTTGGAGACTAATCCTTTGTCAGTTGTTTTGTTTGCAAATAATTTCTCGCATTCTGAGGGTTGTCTTTTCATCTTGTTTATGGTTTCCTTTGCTGTGCAAAACATTTTAAGTTTCATTATGACCCATTAGTTTATTTTTGGTTTTATGTTCATTTCTCTAGGATGTGGGTCAAGAAGGATCTTGCTGTGATTTGTCATAGAGTGTTCTGCCTATCTTTTCCTCTAAGAGTGTAATAGTGTCTGGCCTTACACTTTGGTCTTTAATCCATTTTGAGTTTATTTTTGTATACGGTGTTAGGGAGTGCTCTAATTTCATTCTTTTACATGTAGCTGTCCAGTTTACACAGCATCACTTATTGAAGAGGCTGTCTTTTCTCCATTGTATATTCTTTCCTCCTTTGTCAAAGATAAGGTGACCGCATGTGGGTGGGTTTATCTCTGGGCATTCTATCCTGTTCTATTGATCTATATTTCTGTTTTTCTACCAGTACCATTCTGTCTTGATTACTGTAGCTTTGTAGAATAGTCTGAAGTCAGGGAGCCTGGTTCCTCCAGCTCTGTTTTTCGTTCTCAGTATTGCTTTGGCTATTTGGGGTCTTTGTGTTTCCATAAAAATTGTGAAATTTTTTGTTGTAGTTCTGTGAAAAATGCCATTGGTAGTTTGATAGGGATTGCACTGAATCTGTAGATTGCTTTGCGTAGTATAGTCATTTTCACAATGTTGATTCTTCCAATCCAAGAACATGGTATATCTCTCCATCTGTTTGTATCATCTTTGATTTCTTTCACCAGCATCTTATAATTTTCTGCATACAGGTATTTTGTCTCCATAGGTAGGTTTATTCCTAGGTATTTTATTCTTTTTGTTGCAGTGGTAAATGGGAGTCTTTCCTTAATTTCTCTTTCAGATTTTTCATCATTAATGTATAGGAATGCAAGATATCTGTGCATTAATTTTGTATCCTGCTACTTTACCAAATTCATTGATTAGTTCTAGTACTTTTCTGGTAGCATCTTTAGGATTCTCTATGTATAGTATCATGTCATCTGCAAACAGTGACAGCTTTACTTCTTTTCCAATTTGGATTCCTTTTATTTCTTTTTCATAGCTGATTGCTGTGGCTAAAACTTCCAAAACTATGTTGAATAAGAGTGGTGAGAGTGGGCAACCTTTTCTGGTTCCTGATCTTAGTGGAAATGGTTTCAGTTTTTCACCTTGAGAATGATGTTCGCTGTGGGTTTGTCATATATGGCCTTTATTATGTTGAGGTACATCCCATCTATGCCTACTTTCCAGAGAGTTTTTATCATAAACCGGTGTTGAATTTTGTCGAGAGATTTTTCTGTATCTATTGAGATTATCATATAGTTTTTATCCTCCAATTTGTTAATATAGTGTATCACATTGATTGACTGGCATATATTGAAGAATCCTTGCCTTCCTGGGATAAACCCCACTTGATCATGGTGTATGATCCTTTAAGTGTGCTGTTCGATTCTGTTTGCTAGTATTTTGTGATGATTTTTGCATCTATGTTCATCAGTGATATTGGTCTGTAGTTGTTTTTCTTTGTGATACCTTTGTCTGGTTTTGATATCAGGGTGATGGTGGCCTTGTAGAATGAGTTTGAGAATGTTCCTCCCTTGGCTACATTTTGGAAGAGTTTGAGAAGGATAGGTGTTAGCTCTTCTCTAAATATTTAATAGAATTTGCCTTTGAAGGCATCTGGTGCTGGGCTTCTGTTTATTGGAAGATTTTTAATCACAGTTTCCATTTCAGTGCTTGTGATTGGTCTCTTTATATTTTCTATTTCTTCCTGGTTCAGTCTCAGAAGGTTGTGCTTTTCTAAGAATTTGTCCATTTCTTCCACGTTGTCAATTTTTTCCGCATGTAGTTGCTTGTAGTAATCTCTCATGATCTTTTGTATTCTGCAGTGTCATTGTTATTTCTCTTTTTTCATTTCTAATTCTGTTGATCTGAGTCTTCTCCCTTTTTTTTCTTGATGAGTCTGGCTAATGGTTTATCAATTTTTTTAATCTTCTCAAAGAACCAGGTTTTAGTTTTATTGATCTTTGCTATCATTTCCTTCATTTCTTTTTCATTTATTTCTGATCTGATATTTATGATTTCTTTCCTTCTGCTAACTTTGGGGGTTTTTTGTTCTTCTTTCTCTAATTGCTTTAGGTGTAAGGTTAGGTTGTTTATTTGAGATGTTTCTTGTTTCTCTTTTTTTTGTTTTTTGTTTCTTGAAGTCAGATTGTATTGCTATAAACTTCCGTCTTAGAACTGCTTTTGCTGCATCCCATAGGTTTTTGGGCAGTCGTGTTTTCCTTGTCATTTGTTTCTAGGTATTTTTTGTTTTCCTCTTTGATTTCTTAAGTGATCTCTTTGTTATTTAGCAGCGTATTGTTTAGCCTCCATGTGTTTGTATTTTTTACAGTTTTTTTTTTCCTGTAATTGATATCTAGTCTTATAGCATTGTGGTCAGAAAAAAAACTTGATACAATTTTAATTTTCTTAAATTTACCAAGGCTTGATTTGTGACCCAAGATATGATCTATCCTGGAGAATATTCCATGAGCACTGAGAAGAAAGTGTATTCTGTTGTTTTTAGATAGAGTGTCCTATAAATATCAATTAAGTCCATCTTGTTTAATGTGTCTTTTAAAGCTTATGTTTCCTTATTTATTTTTATTTTGGATGATCTGTCCATTGGTGAACGTGGAGTGTTAAAGTCCCCTACTATGATTGTGTTACTGTCAATTTCCCCTTTTATGGCTGTTAGCCATAAGAATTCAGGTACTCCTATGTTGGGTGCATAAATATTTACAATTGTTATATCTTCTTGGATTGATCTCTTGATCATTATGTAGTGTCCTTCTTTGTCTCTTGTAGTAGTCTTTATTTTAAAGTGTATTTTGTCTGATATGAGAATTGCTACTGCAGCTTTCTTTTGATTTCCACTCGCATGGAATATCTTTTTCGATCCCCATTTTCAGTCTGTATTTGACCGTAGGTCTGAAGTGGGTCTCTTGTAGACAGCATATATATGTGTTTTGTTTTTGTATCCATTCAGCCAGTCTATGTTTTTTGGTTGGAGGCATTTACATTTAAGGTAATTATCAATATGTATGTTCCTGTTACCATTCCTTAATTATTTTTGGATTTTTTTTTTGTAGGTCTTTTCCTTCTCTGTGTTTCCTGCCTAGAGAAGTTCCTTTAGCATTTGTTGTAAAGCTGGTTTGGTTATGCTGAACTCTCTTAGCTTTTGCTTGTCTGTAAAGGTTTTAATTTCTCCATCGAATCTGAATGAGATCCGTGCTGGGTAGAGTAATCTTGGTTGTAGGTTTTTCCCTTTCATCACTTTAAATATGTCCTGCCACTCCCTTCTGGCTTGCAGAGTTCATGCTGAAAGATCAGCTGTTAACCTTATGGGGATTCCCTTGTATGTTATTTGTTGCTTTTTCCTTGTTCCTTTTAATATTTTTTCTTTGTATTTAATTTTTGACAGTTTGATTACTATGTGCCTTGGCATGTTTCTCCTTGGATTTATCCTGTATGGGATTCTCTGTGCTTCCTGGAGTTGACTGACTATTTCCTTTCCCATATTAGGGAAGTTTTCAACTATAATCTCTTCAAATATTTTCTCAGTCCCTTTCTTTTTCTCTTCTTCTTCTGGGATCCCTATAATTTGAATGGTGCATTCATTATTGTCCCAGTGGTCTCTGAGACTGTCCTCAATTCTTTTCATTCTTTTTCCTTTATTCTGTTGTGCAGTAGTTATTTCCACTATTTTATCTTCCAGGTCACTTATCCTTTCTTCTGCCTCAATTATTCTGCTATTGATCCCTTCTAGAGAATTTTTAATTTCCTTTATTGTGTTGTTCATCATTGTTTGTTTGCTCTTTAGTTCTTCTAGGTCCTTGTTAAACGTTTCTTGTATTTTCTCCAATTCTATTTCCAAGATTTTAGATATCTTTACTATCATTACTCTGAATTCTTTTTCAGATAGACTGTCTATTTTCTCTTCATTTGTTTGGTCTAGTGGGTTTTTACCTTGCTCCTTCACCTGCTTCATATTTCTCTGTCTTCTCATTTTGCTTAACTTACTGTGTTTGGGGTCTCCTTTTTCTAGGCCGCAGGTTCGTAGTTCCTATTGTTTTTGGTGTCTGCCCCCAGTGGGTAAAGTTGGTTCAGTGGGTTGTGTAGGCTTCCTGCTGGAGGGGACTGGTTCCTGTTTTCTGGTGGATGAGGCTGGATCTTGTATTCCTGGTGGGCAGGACTGCATCCAGTGGTGTGTTTTGCGGTGTCTGTGAACTTATTATTATTTTAAGCAGCCTCTCTGCTAGTGGGTGGGGTTGTGTTCCTGTCTTGCTTGTTTGGCATGGAGTGCCCAGCACTGGAGCTTGCCGGTTGTTGAGTGGAGTTGGGTCTTAGCATTGAGATGGAGATCTCTGGGTGAGCTCTTGCCAATTGATATTATGTGGGTCCTGGAGGTCTCTGGTGGTCCAATGTACTGAACTTGGCTCTCCCACCTCAGAGGCTTAGGCCTGACACCTGGCCAGAGCACCAAGACCCTGTCTGCCACATGGCTGCACTGTTCATAGGAATGCAATTTAGTGCAGCCACTACTGAAAACAGTATGGAGGGTTCTGAGCCATTTCTTGGGAGTGTGTTTGTAATGAACAGCTGTGGGGAGAGAGGTAATGTTTCTCCTTCAGACAAACAGGAAGCTTGCTAACCTCTCATTTTAAAAGCAGTGGAGTCCTCAAGCTCAGTGTTCCTCAGTGTAATACAACCAAGTACATGTATAGCACCCAACTGAATCCCTCTGTGTCATCCCAGTGGGAACTCCAGATTTCTATCTGGTATGATTTTTCTTCTGACTGAAGAACATGTGTTAACAGTTCTTATAGCCTTGTGTTAAGATTCTGAGTGTGATGATTCAGCTTTGATATGTCTGACAAAATCTTTTTTTTGCCTTTGTTTTTGAGAGACATTTTTGCTGGGTATAGAATTTTAGGTTGACAGAGTTGCTGCTGTTGTTGTTTCCCTAGTACTTTAAAGATGTTGCTCTACTGCCTTAACTGTATTTTTCTGAAGAGAACTTGGTCTCATTCTTATTTGTTCCTTTGTGTATAATGTGCCTTATTTCTCTGATTGTTTGTCACATTTTCCCTTTATCGGTGTGTATGCGTCTTTTACTTCTATTATGCTTTGGTATAATTTTCTTCATATTTCTTGTGCTTGGGGTTTGTTGAGCTTCTTGGATTTGTAGGTTTACAGATTCTTCAAATTTGGAACATTTCTGGCCAGTATGTCTTTAATATTACCTCTCCCCACCTCCTTTGGGGACTCTAATTACATATCTATTAAGCAACTTGAAAGTTTCCCATAGCCCACTAAAGCTCTCTTACTTTTTTTCTTTTTTATCTTTATTTTCTCTGTATTTTATTTTAGTTTCTATACCATCAAGTTCACTAATCTTTAATTCTGCAATGTCTAATCTGCTCTATCTTATCTCAGGTATTTTCTATTTCAAGCATTGCATTTTTCATCTTGAAAAGTTTGATTTGGGTCTTTTAAAAATCTTTCAAGTCTGTACCTTACATTCTTGAACATATGGAATATAGTTACCATAACTGTTTTAACGTCCTAATCCGACAATTCTCTACCATCCATGCTGATTCTGGAACTGTGTTTGTTCATTGATTTTTTTGCCTTATTATGGTTTACATTATCCTATTTCTTTGTAAGCCTTATAATTTTTTTATTAAATTCAAAACCTCGTGATTTTTACTTTGTTAGATGCTTAATATTACATTCTTATAAATATTCTTGAACTTTGCTCTGAAGTTTGGTTAAATCACTTGGTAACAGTTTGATCTTTTCAAGCCTCCTGTTAAAGCTTGTTAGGTGAAACCAGAACCACCTTTAACCTAAGACTAATTTCTTCCACTACGGAGGTAATACCATTGTAAATACTCTGCCTGATTTTCCTTGAATTATGATGTTTTCCCTCTGGCTGTTTGGAACATGAACTATTATTGGACCTGTCTGAGCTCTGAGTATCTGCTCCTTTCAAGTGGTTCTTTCCCTTTCCTAAGATAATTTCTCCACAGGCCTATGCTACTAAATATGAAAACTTGAGGGGGTATTGCCTGTGGATCTCCATAGCTCTTTCTTTGTACAGCTGTCTTTCCCCAGGACTCTGCTTTTTTAACTCCAGCTTTTGCCCTCACTAGACTCCATGTGTCTCTCCTCGATTCAAGGTTACTGCCTGGTTCTGTTTGGATTCCCTTTCTTTGCACTGCAGCCTGGAAAATATGTCTGGGCAGTAAGCTGGGACTGTCACGGTGCTCACCTTGTTTGTTTTCTCTCTCTCCGGGACCAATGTCCTCTGCTTACTGAGTTGATGTGCAATGCCTGAAAACTTTGTCTAGTTTTTTTGTCAGCTTTGTTAAAATAATATAATATTAACTGTTTAGTTGTTTCAGGAAGGGTGGTCTAAATGGTCCCTCTTACTCCATCTTGGCTAGAAGCCGAAGTCTTATCTTTTTTTTTTTTGGTGATATTTTGGATAACCAATTCAATTTCTTTAAGATTTTAGGCTATAACCTATACTTGGTGACTGTTTTTATTTCTTTTCAGTTTCTTCTTGTTAGCCAGTGATCATGTTGTTCTCCCTCCTTGGACCTACTGCTTCATATAATCTACACCCTCACAAAGTAGTTGGCAGGTTTTTTTTTCCGTTTTGCCCTTCATTATGAGTAGTGATCCTAATGAATTCTATTCACATTTCCTTTTGTTATATCGAGGCCTTTCCTCTCTGTCCACCCGCTTTTGTTTCTAGAGCTGTACTCAGGCCTTCTTCCCCCCTCTGCGTTACTCTGGGGAACCCTGACTCTCAGAATGTTTTCCTTCTCCTGCTCGGACAGCAACAGTTACTTCTTTTGTTTATGCTAGACAGTGTGTTAAATTTATTTGGAAAACACACAAAAAACCTTCTTCTACTTTTTTTTTTTTTTTGCCTAGAGGGTAACACCTGGCTGCCATGTATTCTGAATATATGGATGGGGAAATTGGCAGCAGGCTTTCAATAACTGCTCCTGTTTTCAGCCCTGTGTGGTACCCTGCTGCTTATCACACCTGGCATCCTGAGTCTATCACCCTCCCACCTCTGAAAGGCAGGATGGCTCCCTCCTTAGCAGCAGCCCCTCCATATTTCTTCTGGGCTGTGCCTTTTCCTGGCTTGCTTTATTGAGCTGCACTCTTCCACTCACTTTGCACCCTCTAGAACTGTGTTGAAACAGTTCATCCATTGATAAACTACCTCTTGTTCTTTTCACTGCTCTGTGCTTACCCCTCTCCTTTCAGCTGAGGTATTCTTCTTTTAATGGGATCTGAGGAACGAGAGGAGATAAATTCATATGCTCAGTTTGTAATCTTGACCTGACACCAGTTGCTATTTAGTTACTAAAGCCAAGGAGTTTTTTCTTCTAGAACTTACATTTAATTTTTAAATTCACACTGTTGACCAATTCCTTTTCCTGAAACCATGTCTTTCCTTGTTTCAGTAACTCCAATCTCTACTGATTTTTCTCTTATTTCTCTGGATATTACTCCTCTGTCTTCACTTTCTCTCTACATCTCTTTACATGTTTTTATATCCCAGATTTATATGCTTGAGCTTCTTCTCTGTTTACTGTACCTATTGAACATTTGCACATGGATATCTACCTGTGTCTCAAACTCAGCACACCCCAAACCAAACCTGCCATCTTCACTCCGGTATCTGCTCCTCCACCCACCTGTAACTCCTTGATGAACAGAACTTCTGTGCCTCTAACCACCAAGATAGAAATTTAGACACCATCTCTACTCCCTTTTCAGATTCAATTGGCCATCATACCTTGCCTGTAACATCTCGTAAATAGTGTTCAGATTTACTCACTTCTTTCTATTTTCTCAACTATTGCTTCTTTTATTCCTATTATTTATAATTTTTATTATAGAAAAATTTAAACACAGTAAAATGTACCTGTCACTCAGGATCAGCAATTACCAACATTTGGCTAATTTTGTTTTATCATCCCCTTGCTCCCCATTTTCTCCTCCATTGTTTTAAAACACATTCCAGATGTCATATCATTTCATCTGTAAAAATTTCAGTGTGTCTTTCTAAAAGGAAAAGATATTTGAAAACATAGGCACAAAATCTTTATCATCATAAAATAATAATTCCTTAAAATATATTCATATATCCAGTAAGTATGTTTCCTTGTTGTCTCATAATTTTTTGTTTTTACAGTAGATTGGTTCAGATCTGGAACTAAGCAGGAACCACATGATGTATTTGGTTGCTATGATGTAACTGAGTCTACTTTAGTTTAGAGGTTCCTCCTCCCTTTTTGTTTTCTCTTCCCCTTTATTTATTGACTAAATCAGGTCATTTGTCCTATAGAATCTCCCACATTGTAGATTTTTCTGGTTACGTCCTCATGGTGTTATTAAAGATGCTTCTCTATTTCTGTATTTTCTGGAAACTCATATTTAGATCTAGAAGCTTCATTAGAATTTTTGTAAAAATCGGGATTCCCTGGCAGTCCAGTGGTTAGGACTATGTGCTTTCACTGCCGGGGCCCTGGTTCAAACCCTAGTCAGAGAACTAAGATCCCACAAGCTGTGTGGCATGGCGGAGAAAACAAAACAAAAAAAGAATTTTTGTAAGAAAGATCCATAGATGGCTCTTATGTCATCATATCAGGGGGCATATAATGTATAATGTATGGTTGTCTCTTTTTTTGTAATGATATGATTTTTCAGTGGCTTAGTGTGTTATTATTCTAATCCATTCATTTAAAAAAATCCCTATAACCTCTCACTTAGTGGTTTTAACAGCTATTGACTATCATTGCCTAAGTCTGTTATTATTAGGGACCTATATTTCTTACCAGCTTTATTGCAACAACTTCTTAAGATTGCCACTATAATTTTTTCCCCTAACTTGACCCCATTATGCACACTGCCACCAAATGGATTTTTGCATACCACAAATCATTTCATATGATTTCCCTGCATAAAATTCTTCAGCGGATTCTTAGTGAATTCAGAACAAAATCCAAATTCTATAGCAAAGATATACGAGAGTCTTTATCATTTGGTCCCTGCTTACCTGCTGTTATTTGCTTTATATTTATAAATGCTTGAAACTTTCTAAAATAGAATTCTTCTTGAGGTAGACAAAGTTACAAGATGTTGGTTTAACACATATGGGAAATGAGAGATGAGCTGCTGCACTGCTGATATACAGGCAGGTGGCAGGATTATTTTCATAACAGAAAATAAGCTTTGAAGAACCAGAGCATCTTAATATTTCACAATATATGTAAATCAAATCATTATTCTGTATACCTTAAACTTATAAAGTGCTGTCTGTCAATTATCTCTCAATAAAGCCGGGAAAAGTACTTATAAATAAAGAAAAAAAAAACCCGGGTCGTTGACCACATCAACAATGGTAACGTGGCATCTCAAGGCTGTGCCCAAGGGTGTTGACTTTATGGCAAGAAACCCAGGGAAGGGATATAGGAGAAGGGGGAAATGGCTTTTGGAAGAAAGAATAGTTATATTTTTTTCCCAGCTTTACTGAGGTAAAAATTAACAAAAATTCTGTATGTATTAAGGTGTACCATGTGATGGTTTCATATACATAATAGTTGCACTGTGAAATGATTACCATGATCAAGTTAATTAACACATTCATCACCTCACACAGTTACCGGTTTTTGCCTTTTTTTTTTTTTTTGGTGTAGTGAGTAAAGTTACATTTTAAAATGTATTGTTTATAAACTATATTGTTTGCCTCGGTTGTGTTACCATTTCAAGCTTCCTTCCCATCATATTTCTCTTCAAGTTATTATGTAGATGTAAATAACTATGATTTAATTAATTAACTCGTGAAATCAAATTATAATTTTATAATGAATTTTTTATCCTCATCTACATGTTTTATTTAGGTTCATGTTTAATAAAAATCTCCCAAGAAATATATATTGTAACATCATGTTTACTCATCATGATAAATTTACTAGCATCCATACATTTATTCTCTACATCTGTGTCTCCATTTCTGCTTTGTAAATAAGATCGTCTATACCAATTTTTTCAGACTCCACATATATGTGTTAATATACGATACTTATTTTTCTCTTTCTGACTTACTTCACTCTGTATGACAGTCTCTAGGTCCATCCACATCTCTACAAATGACCCAAGTTAATTCTTTTTTTATGGCTAGTAATATTCCATTGTATATATGTACCACATCTTCTTTATCCATTCCTCTGTTGAGGGGCATTTAGGTTGTTTCCATGTCCTGGATATTGTAAGTAGTGCTGCAATGAACACTGGGGTGCATGTGTCTTTTTGAATTATGGTTTTCTCTGGGCATATGCCCAGTAGTGGGATTGCTGAGTCACATGGTAGTTCTATTTTTAGTTGTTTTTTTTGTTTTGTTTTGTTTTTTGTGGTACGTGGGCCTCTCACTGCTGTGGCCTCTCCCGTTGCAGAGCACAGGCTCCGGACGTGCAGGCTCAGCGGCCATATCTCACAGGCCCAGCTGCTCCGCAGCATGTGGGATCCTCCTGGACCGGGGCACGAACCCGTGTCCCCTGCATCAGCAGGTGGACTCTCAACCGCTGTGCCACCAGGTAAGCCCTATTTTAGTTTTTTAAAGAACCTCCATACTGTTTTGCATAGTGGCTGTATCAATTTACATTCCCACCAACAGTGCAAACGGTTCCCTTTCTCCATGCCCTCTCCAGCTTTTGTTGTTTGTAGATTTTGTGATGGTGGCCATTCTGACCTGTGTGAGGTGATATCTCATTGTAGTTTTAATATGCATTTCTCTAGTAATTAGATATGTTGAGCATTTTTTCATGTGTTTGTTGGCCATCCGTATGTCTTCTTTAGAGAAATGTCTATTTAGGTCTTCCGCCCATTTCTTGATTGGGTTGTTTGATTTTTTGATATTGAGCTACATGAGCAGTCTGTATATTTTGGAGATTAATCTTTTGTCAGTTGCTTCATTTGCAAATATTTTCTCCCATTCTGAGGGTTGTCTTTTCATCTTGTTTATGGTTTCCTTTGCTGTGCAAAAGCTTTTAAGTTTCATTAGGTCCCATTTGTTTATTTTTGTTTTTATTGTCATTACTCTAGGAGGTGGGTCAAAAAAGATATTGCTGCGATTTGTGTCAAAGTGTGTTCTGATATGTATATATATATATGTATAGCTGATTCTGTTTGCTGTAGAGTAGAAACTAACACAGCATTGTAAAGCAACCATATTCCAATAAAAATTTAAAAACAAGTAAATATAAAGCAACAACAGAAAAATAAACCTATATCAAACATTCAAGGAAGAAACAATAATTCTACACAAACTCTTCCAGAATATAGGAGTATGAACACTTCTTGATTCATTTTATGAAGTCAGAATTACCCTTTTTTTAACAAAACCAAAAACATTACAAGAAAAGAAAACTATAGGCTGATATTTCTCATGAACATAGATGCAAAAATCCTCAACAACATATCAAATTAAATTCAACAACTTAAAAAAATATTATGATACCAAATTGAGTGGGATTTATCCTGGGAATGGAAGTCTGGTTTAACATTCAAAATCAGTGTTATCAATATATCAGTAAACTAAAGAAGAAAATCCATATGATTGTATTTATACAGAAGAGGTATTTGACAAAATTCAACATCCATTTGTGTTAAAACCCCTGATGAACTAGGAATAATTTATTGTTTTCAACCCAATAGAGAATCAACCAAGAGAATAGGGCTAACATAATATTTAATTGTGAAAGACTGAATTCTTTCCATCTAAGATTAGGAAAGAGGAAAGTATGCTTACTCTCACCATCACTCTTATTTAACATCATACTGGAGGTCCTAATTAGTGCAGTAAGGCAAATGAAGAAGGAAGTAAATAATAAACAAATACCATACAGAATGGAGAGAAAGGAATAGACCTCTATCTATTCACAGTTGACATTACTGTCTATGAAGAATCTACAAAGAATCAACAATAAGGTGTTAGAACTAAAATGTGAGTTTAGCAAGGCACCGGATGCAAAGTCAAAATACAAAAATCAGTTGCATTCGTACATACTAAAAATGAACAATTTGAAAATGAACTGAAAACCTAGAAGAGTTTATCTAATGACTGGCCACTCATTAATTTAGTAAAGTTAACTTATTTTTCCTTGTACATGAAGTCATTAAGAAGTTTGGTCAGGATTTGGCATGAATTTTCATAGCCTCCCAAAGAAAATCACTTATTCATTGGGTTGGGCTTCTCATGTTTCAGCATACCCTTAGTCTTATTTCAAATCTCTGATGACACAGTGACAACTCAGCTGTTGTTATATGTGACACAGATTGACAGGAACTATTATTTTCAACAATAGATCTGAAACAGCTTTGGTTGAATTCAAATAAATTGTGGACAGAAAAGACTTGTGTTCTGCATCGTGGCATCTCATCACCCCAAAGCATACGTTTAATAAGTTATGAGGAAGGGACATAAAATGAAAGATTTCCTGAACAGGACTGTTGAAGGTGACAGTTAAAGAGAAATTTAGATTTCTTGGAACCGAACATGCCACTATGCATTTCATTAAAACTGTCTGTCTTTTTGAATTTCTTATAGAGTGAACCTATTATGCAAGTAAAATATAGATGTGGTCTGGATATGGTTCAACTTTTGTTTACTTTTAACTTAAATGTTAAATTTTCTTTAAATCACTGACTTGAAACATGGCGAGTTCCTGTCTCCTTATATAGATTTTTCAGCCTATGTTTTGCAAGGTGCATTAAAAAAAATTTACTAGCATCTTATATAAAACATTTTAATTTTTATAAAAACAAATTAAAATATACATATGACTTTTTAAATGAAACAATACAGGAAGGCTAATAAGAACACAAACCCTTCCACCCATACTTCCTGTTCTAATTTCCTCTTTTCAGAGGCCACAATGTTTAACCCTTTGGGGTTTCAGTTCCTCTTATGATTATAATTAATTTGAATTCTATTCCTTTTATATTTAATTTATTCATAATTCATTATAATATTTGGCTAAATATAATTCTTTATAAAACAACTTTTAAAGACTACATCTTAATTATACCTTATTCCTTATACTTTACACTTTATATTTACTTATTCAATTCAACTGAGTAAAATTTTATTGCTAGATATAAATTCCCTAAATGTAACAGCATCAATGAGCAGGTGGCATTTACGTGAGTTTCCTTATAGATAGTTGGCCTTTGCTAAATATCTGCAGTTGGTCCTTAATCATGTCTGACTCATAAATGGAATGATGGAAACATGTCTGAATCAGACGGATTCTATCTGCAACGTTCCCTGCACCAGCCACAGTTACAGGGGCTATGACCAGCCACTATCGCCTAGCCTCTTTTATGCGGCCAGCCCCACAACTCACATGTGTCCTTGAGTCTCCAAGACTCTGCTGATGCACCATTGAACATCCCTGACACTGATTTGCAATCTGCATAATGACTGGAGTTGGTGTCAGTGAGAGGGGCTGAACTGGGATGGAGATCCCTTGGGCCCCTGCTGTAGGAGTCACTCTTGTAGATTTCTCATGAAGGCGGGGAGGTGTGTCTCATGAAACTGAGTCTTGTCAATGCAGATTTATTTTGAAAAAATAGTCTCATTTAATGGTAGTGACTTAAACTGGTATTTTTATAGTCCACGCTAGATTTTTTTTTTCCTTTAGTAATTGCCAATTTCTTATAATACCTGAATCAGTTGCAGTGGTGTAATTTGCTAATACATTTTCCTTCAATAGAATTGGAAGGGTGAGCTAATGGGGCCAGAGGGTGTGCAGAAATGGTACCTAATTATAAAATAATGGAAAACAGTCTGCATAATGAAATTACCTCATAAACAGAACGATCACAACCGAGATGATTCAGTAATTAATGATTACATCAAGTAAATTAACTCGTTTGTATCTCAACCCTACATAAATGATGTGAGAAAGTATAATACCTTAACTATGTAAACAATTAATAAATATGGAAGACATTATAAATTCACAGAATTGAAAGCCCACACAGCTATAGAATTAATTACTTTTGTGTGCTTTAGGTGTTTTGGAAACTAAGCATTAATTTTCTGGCTTTGACTCAAATCAAGACCACCCTGTAGGAAAGTTTAATTCCTCAGTGAGTACCTATTTATCATTTAGTGGAATGTTTGGCAACTAAGCCACCAAAACAACATATGCAAATGAATGTTTACTAATGATTGAATAAAAGCATGCTCTATTTCTGAATGTGCTTAATTCAAGAGTAATGTAAAAATACAAAGACTTTTTTATTTAAAACAGGCTACCTTAATTAAGATGCAGGATTAATCTTCAAAATACTAAGCTGTTCACAATTTTGGCAATTTGACAATCTGGCAAACATTTCTTTGAAAATGTGAGCGACAAGTACAATATTAGTCTAGTTAGATCAAACCTAAATATATGATTATTTAAACATTTTCAAATAAACATTTAAAACTTTATTTATCTTATAAATAATTGTCCTGGAGAAAGTGCTATGTTATAAGACCTTTATCATGTAATTTAAAATGTGAATTTTTAGTAGTCTTGTGGTTATTTGGTCTGGAAGGGGACAGATATTTGTGAAAGAATGTTCTGACAGACTAAAACAAAACCTTAGCATTTAAATTTTAGGACCAAAGAAATCATTACATCTAAGGCAACAGTATATCTGATTTGATAGAATGTGATATAGTTAAAAAATTATTTGTGTGGTGTGGTTTGAGACTACAAATTCTTCCTTATTCAAAAATCCATGAACTACATGTATCATTTTATTTTCAAAATGGATGGTTTACTTGTAAAGAAATTCTTCAGTTCTTTATTAGAAATATATCTAAATTTTATTTCTTGCCCAAGGGCATGAAATTCTGCAAACATTTTCATTTATTAATAGTTGTGAACACCTGGGCATTTATAGACATTACTGATATTTTTACATGTAAAAATTTAGAATAAATGTTGGATATAAGAGAAGGATTTTTAACTTTAAAATTTATTTGTATTTCATAAGACCATAGGTTCCACAAGAGTCAATGTTTTGCTGTTTTGGTTTGTTTACCTTAAATAAAATATGATTTTTCTATTTAAAACATCTGAAAAATATATTCTCAAATATCAACTAGTTCTTGAAATATATCTGGATAGTTATGAGTGTAAATTAACCCAAATATCAGGATTCCATTTCCTTTAAAACAGATGATTTTTTTTTTTCCTTTTTGGTAAAGGGATGGAAAATTGTGGGTTTATTCTTGGGAGCATGAATCCAAAACATATTAAACCAGACTTTATTTTCCCTTGAAAAATAATTCTGTCCTAATTACCACGTGTGCATTGTTTATTGCCTTTAAAGAATGACTTAACATGATTAATAAGCAAGCACCTGAGAAAGAATACTCTTATTTTCTTCCAGAAAAGAGAGGTTCTGTGTATGAGAACACCCCAAAGGCCAGCACTACACTGGACGATAGTCCTAAAATAAAGTCTTCACTCACAGTTAGGGAAAGAAACTTTCAAAAATGTATTGAGGTAGAGCTTCAAGAGTAAGACGTGGAGATCACCTTCCTTCCCACAAATACATCAGAAATACATCTACATGTGGAACAACTCCTACAGAACTCCTACCGAACGCTGGCAGAAGACCTCAGACCTCCCAAAAGGCAAGAAACTCCCCAGGTACCTGGGTAGGGTAAAAGAAAAAAGAAAAAACAGAGACAAAGAATAGGGACAGGACCTGCACCAGTGGGAGGGAGCTGTGAAGGAGGAAAGGTTTCCACACACTGGAAGCCCCTTCCCGGGCGGACACTGCGGGTGGTGGAGGGGGGAAGCTTCAGAGCCGTGGAGAAGAGCACAGCAACAGGGATGCAGAGGGCAAAGCAGAGAGATTCCCGCACAGAGGGTCGGTGTGGACCAGCACTCACCAGCCTGAGAGGCTTGTCTGCTCACTCGCCGGGGTGGGTGGGGCTGGGAGCTGAGGCTCAGGCTTCGGAGGTCGGATCGCAGGGAGAGGACTGGGGTTGGCGGCGTGAACACAGCCTGAAGGGGCTAGTGCGCCACAGCTAGCCGGGAGGGAGAGGAAAAGTCTGGAGTTGCCTAAGAGGCAAGAGACTTTTTCTTGCCTCTTTGTTTCCCGGTGCGTGAGGAGAGGGGATTCAGAGCGCCGCTTAAAGGAGCTCCAGAGATGGACGTGAGCCGCGGCTATCAGCGTGGACACCAGAGACGGGCATGAGATGCTAAGGCCGCTGCTGCCGCCACCAAGAAGCCTGTGTGCAAGCACAGGTCACCACCCACACCTCCCCTCCCGGGAGCCTGTGCAGCCAGCCACTGCCAGCGTCCTGTGATCCAGGGACAACTTACCCGGGAGAACGCACGGCGCGCCGCAGGCTGGTGCAATGGCACGCTGGCCTCTGCTGCTGCAGGCTCGCCCCACATCCGTACCCCTCCCGCACCCCGGCCTGAGTGAGCCAGAGCCCCCTAATCAGCTGCTACTTTAACCCCCTCCTGTCGGGGCAAAGAAGAGACGCCAGAGGGTGACCTACACGCAGAGGCGGGGCCAAATCCAAAGCTGAATCCCAGGAACTGTGCGAACAAAGAAGAGAAAGGGAAATTTCTTCATACAGCCTCAGGAGCAGCGGATTAAATCCCCACAAACAACTTGATGTACCCTGCATCTGTGGAATATATGAATAGACAACGAATCATCCCAAATTGAGGAGGTGGACTTTGAGAGCAACGATATATATATATATTTCCCTTTTTCTCTTTTTGTGAGTGTGTATGCGAATGCTTCTGTGTGTGATTTTGTCTGTATAGCTTTGCTTTTACCATTTGTCCTAGGGTTCTTTCTGTCCGTTGGTGGATTTGTTTTTTGGTTTGGTTGTTCATTCTTTCTTTCTTTTTTTAAATCACTTAAAAATTTTTTTTAATAATTATTTGTTGTTTTTTATTTTAATAACTTTTTAATCTTATTTTATTTAATCTTTTTCTTTCTTTCTTTCTTTCTTTTTTCTCCCTTTTATTCTGAGCCGCATGGATGACAGGATCTTGGTACTCCAGCCAGGCATCAGGGCTGGGCCTCTGAGGTGGGAGAGCCAAGTTCAGGACATTGGTCCACAAGAGACCTCCCAGCTCCACGGAATACAAAACAGTGAAAATCTCTCAGAGATCTCAAACTCAACGCCAAGACCCAGCTCCACTCAACAACCAGCAAGCTACAGAGCAGAACACCCTATGCCAAACAACTAGCAAGACAGGAACACAAACCCACCCATTAGCAGAGAGGCTGCCTAAAATCATAATAAGGTCACAGACACCTCAAAACACACCACCAGACGTGGATCTGCCCAACAGAAAGACAAGATCCAGCCTCATCCACCAGAAAATAGGCACTAGTCCTTTCCACCAGGAAGCCTACACAACCCACTGAACCAACCTTAGCTACTGGAGGCAGACACCAAAAACAACGGGAACTATGAACCTGCAGCCTGTGAAAAGGAGATCCCAAAACACAGTGAGTTAAGCAAAATGAGAAGACAGACAAACACACAGCAGATGAAGGAGCAAGGTAAAAACCCACTAGACCTAACAAATGAAGAGGAAATAGGCAGTCTACCTGAAAAGTAATTCAGAATAATGATAGTAAAGATGATCCAAAATCTTGGATATAGAATTGGAGAAAATACAAGAAACATTTAACAAGGACCTAGAAGAACTAAAGAGCAAACAAACAATGATGAACAACACAATAAAGGAAATTAAAAATCCTCTAGAAGGGATCAATAGCAGAATAACTGAGGCAGAAGAACTGATAAGTGACCTGGAAGATAAAATAGTGGAAATAACTACTGCACAGCAGAATAAAGGAAAAAGAATGAAAAGGATTGAGGACAGTCTCAGAGACCTCTGGGACAATATTAAATGCACCAACGTTAGAATTATAGGGATCCCAGAAGAAGAAGAGAAAAAGAAAGGGACTGAGAAAATATTTGAAGAGATTATAGTTGAAAACTTCCCTAATATGGGAAAGGAAATAGTTAATCAAGTCCAGGAAGCACAGAGGGTCCCATACAGGGTAAATACAAGGAGAAACACCCAAGACACATCAAACTATCAAAAATAAAATACAAAGAAAAAATATTAAAAGCTGCAAGGGAAAAACAACAAAAAACATCAAAAGCAATCCCCATAAGGTTAAAAGCTGATCTTTCAGCAGAAACTCTGTAAGCCAGAAGGGAGTGGCAGGACATATTTAAAGTGATGAAAGGGAAAAACCTGCAACCAAGATTACTCGACCCAGCACGGATCTCATTCAGATTAGATGGAGAAATTAAAAACTTTACAGACAAGCAAAAGCTAAGAGAATTCAGCACCACCAAACCAGCTTTACAACAAATGCTAAAGGAGCTTCTCTAGGCAGGAAACACAAGAGAAGGAAAAGACCTACAATAACAAACCCAAAACAATTAAGAAAATGGTAATAGGAACACACATATCGATAATTACCTTAAATGTAAAAGGATTAAATGCTCCAACCAAAAGACATAGACTAGCTGAATGGATACAAAAAGAAGACCTGTATATATGCTGTCTACAACAGACCCACTTCAGACCTAGGGACACATACAGACTGAAAGTGAGGGGATGGAAAAAGATATTGCATGCAAATGGAAATCAAAAGAAAGCTGCAGTAGCAATTCTCATATCAGACAAAATAGAGTTTAAAACAAAGACTATTACAAAAGACAAAGAAGGACACTACATAATGATCAAGGGATCAATCCAAGAAGACGATATAACAATTGTAAATATTTATGCACCCAACATAGGAGCACCTCACTACGAAAGGCAAACACTAACAGCCGTAAAAGGGGAAATCAACAGTAACACAATCATAACAGGGGACTTTAACACCCCACTTTCATCAATGGACAGATCACCCAAAACGAAAATAAATAAGGAAACACAAGCCTTAAATGATACATTAAACAGGATGGACTTAATTGATATTTATAGGATATTCCATCCAAAAACAACACAATACACTTTATTCTCAGTGCTCATGGAACATTCTCCAGGATAGAGCATATCTTGGGTCACAAATCAAGCCTTGATAAATTTAAGAAAATTGAAATCATATCAAGTATCTTTTCAGGCCACAACGCTATGAGACTAGATATCAGTTACAGGAAAAAATCTGTAAAAAATACAAACACATGGAGGCTAAACAATACACTACTTAATAACGAAGTGATCACTGGAGAAATCAAAGAGGAAATCAAAAAATATCAAGAAACAAATGACAATGAAAACACGACAACCCAAAACCTATGGGATGCAGCAAAAGCAGTTCTAAGAGGGAAGTTTATAGCAATACAATCCTACCTTAAGAAGCAAGAAACATCTCAAATAAACAACCTAACCTTACACCTAAAGCAATTAGAGAAAGAAGAACAAAAAAACCCAAAGTTAGCAGAAGGGAAGAAATCAGAAAGATCAGATCATAAATAAATGAAAAAGAAATGAAGGAAATGATAGCAAAGATCAATAAAACTAACAGCTGGTTCTTCGAGAAGATAAAATTGATAAACCATTAGCCAGACTCATCAAGAAAAAAGGGAGAAGACTCAAATCAATAGAATTAGAAATGAAAAAGGAGAAGTAACAACTGACACTGCAGAAATACAAAGGATCATGAGAGATTACTACAAGCAACTCTATGCCAATAAAATGGACAACCTGGAAGAAATGGACAAATTCTTAGAAATGCACAACCTTCTGAAACTGAACCAGGAAGAAATAGAAAATATGAACAGACCAGTCACAAGCACTGAAATTGAAACTGTGATTAAAAATCTTCCAAGAAACAAAAGCCCAGGACCAGATTGCTTCACAGTCAAATTCTATGAAACATTTAGAGAAGAGCTGAAACATATCCTTCTCAAACTCTTCCAAAATATACAGAGGGAGGAACACTCCCAATCTCATTTTATGAGGCCACCATCACCCTGATACCAAAATCAGACAAAGATGTCACAAAGAATGAAAACTACAGACCAATATCACTGATGAACATAGATGCAAAAATCCTCAAAATACTAGCAAAGAGAATCCAACACCATATTAAAAGGATCATACACCATGATCAAGTGGGTTTTATCTCAGGAATGCAGGGATTCTTCAATATATGCAAATCAATCAATGTGATACACCATAATAACAAATTGAAAGATAAAAACCATATGATTATCTCAATAGATGAAGAGAAATCTTTTGACAAAATTCAACAACCATTTATGGTAAAATCCTCTAGAAAGTAGGTATAGAGGGAACTTACCTCAGCATAATAAAGGCCATATATGACAAACCCACAGGCAACATCATTGTCGATGGTGAAAAACTGAAAGCATTTCCACTAAGATCAGGAACAAGACAAGGTTGCCTACTCTCACCACTATTATTCAACATAATTTTGGAAGTTTTAGCCATAGCATTCAGAGAAGAAAAAGAAATAAAAGGAATCCAAATGGGAAAAGAAGAAATAAAGCTGTCACTGTTTGCAAATGACATGATACTATAGATAGAGAATCCTAAAGATGCTACCAGAGAAATACTAGAGCTAATCAATGAATTTGGTAAAGTTGCAGGATACAAAATTAATGCACAGAAATCTCTTGCATTCCTATACACTAATGATGAAAAATCTGAAAATTAAATTAAGAAAACACTCCCATTTACCATTGCAACAGAAAGAATAATATACCTAGGAAAAAACCTACCCAAGGAGAGAAAAGACCTGTATGCAGAAAATTATATGACACTGATGAAAGAAATTAAAGATGATACAAATAGATGGAGAGATATACTATGTTCTTGGATTGGAAGAATCAACATTGTGAAAATGAGTATACTACCCGAAGCAGTCTACAGATTCAATGTAATCCCTATCAAACTACCAGTGGCATTATTTACAGAATTAGAACAAAAACTTTCACAATTTTTATGGAAAAACAAAAGATTCCGAATAGCCAAAGCAATCTTGAGAAAGAAAAATGGAGCTGGAGGAATCAGGCTCCCTGACTTCAGACTATACTACAAAGCTACAGTAATCAAGACAGTATGGTACTGGTGCAAAAACAGAAATATAGATCAATGGAACAGGATAGAAAGCCCAGAGATAAACCCATGCACATATAGTCACCTTATCTTTGATAAAGGAGGCAAGAATATACAATGGAGAAAAGACAGCTCTTCAATAAGTGGTGCTGGGAAAACTGGAGTGCTACATGTAAAAGAATGAAATTAGAACATTCCCTAACACCATACACAAAAATAAACTCAAAATGGATTAAAGACCTAAATGTAAGGCCAGACATTATCAAACTCTTAGAGGAAAACATAGGCAGAAGAATCTATGACATAAATCACAGCAAGATACTTTTGACCCACCTCCTACAGAAATGGAAATAAAAACAAAAATAAACAAATGAGACCTAATGAAACTTAAAAGCTTTTGCACAGCAAAGGAAACCATAAACAAGACGAAAAGACAACCCTCAGAATGGGAGAAAATATTTGCAAATAATGCAACTGACAGAGGATTTATGTACAAAATTTACAAGCAGCTCATGCAGCTCAATATCAAAAAAACAAACAACCCAATCCAAAAATGGGCAGAAGACCGAAATAGACATTTCTCCAAAGAAGATATACAGATTGACAACAAACACATGAAAGAATGCTCAACATGATTAATCATTAGAGAAATGCAATTCAATCCTACAATCTGACATCATCTCACACCGGTCAGAATGGCCATCATCAAAAAATTTACAAACAATAAGCTGGAGAGGGTGTGGAGAAAATGGAACCCTAATACACTGTGAGAATGTAAATTGTTACAGCCACTATGGAGAACAGTATGAAGGTTCCTTAAAAAACTAAAAATAGAACTACCATATAACCCAGCAGTCCCACTACTGGGCATATACCCTGAGAAAACCATAATTCAAAAAGAGTCATGTACCACAATGTTCATTGCAGTTCCATTTACAATAGCCAGGATATGGAAGCAACCTAAGTGTCCATTGACAGATGAATGGATAAAGAAGATGTGGCACATACATACGATGGAATATTACTCAGCCATAAAAAGAAACGAAATTGAGTTATTTGTAGTGAGATGGATGGACCTGGAGTCTGTCATACAATGTGAAGTAAGTCAGGAAGAGAAAAACAAATACTGTATGCTAACACTTATATATGGAATGTAAAAAAGAATTAAAAAGGTCATGAAGAAACTAGGGGCAAGATGGGAATAAAGACGCAGACCTACTAGAGAATGGACTTGAAGACACGGGGAGGGGGAAGGGTAGCTGGGACAAAGTGAGAGAGTGGTAGTGTATATATGGTCATATATACACTACCAAATGTAAAATAGATAGCTAGTGGGAAGCAGTCGCATAGCACAGGGAGATCAGCTCGGTGCTTTGTGACCAGCTAGAAGGGTGGGACAGGGAGGGTGGGAGGGAGGGAGACGCAAGAGGGAAGAGATATGGGGATATATGTATATGTATATCTGATTCACTTTGTTATAAAGCAGAAACTAACACACCGTTGTAAAGCAATTATACTCCAATAAAAATGTAAAAAAAATGTATTGATCTTGTGAGGTATGGATATTGGTTTATTATCTCCTAGCAGGAGAATGAGATAATATTTCTGAAATTCAGTGTTACATCCTATAAGTTTGTAATTCAGCCTTATCTCATTTCTTTTAAAACTAGGATTTTCCTCTTTCTTCATCTCTGCTGGAACATAGTGGATTTCTCAATTCCTTTTGTGCTCTTCTATTCATATAGATGAATGTCTATTTTTATTTTTTGTATAGTTTCTTCTAAGTACTTCCTCTCTTTGATTGCCTATGTGACATTTTCCTCCAGTCTTTGAACCCATTTGATCAATTATTTTTGTGAAAAGGAAGTTTCTTCTGTGAAACATAAGAAAGAGCTATATTTGAGCCCTTACTTTATGCCAGGTGCAGCAATCAGTGTTTTGCATCTATAATCTCATTTCATCATTGTAGCAACCCTACAATGAAATAAATACATTTTATATATAAGAAACAGAAACTCAGAGAGGTGAAGAAATTTCCCATGGCTACATAGCTAGTCAATCACAGAGCTGTAGTCCAAACCCAGATGCGTCCAAAGACCATGCTCTATCAGTTCACTGTGGTGCTTCCAAAAGAACTGGGCTGTGATGGTTGTCTTATCTTAAACACAGATGTCTCAGTATTGTGCTCATCCTCGCATGAACAGTCTGAGACTGTGTTTTTCTGTATATGCACTGCTAAGAGTTCTCAGCATCTGCTGTTATCGTATTTCTTTAAAATCTGAAGTTCAACGCATATGTAACTTTTTGGTCCTTGTGGAACAGACAACACAACCTGTTTCTGTAAATCGTTCTCATTTCCACTAACCCCTTCCTTCATGCCACCCCTTTCACTTCCTCCTGAGATAACTTCCTGTGCTTGTCATCACCTCTGGTCTGACGTTCCTCTTTGACCACCTCCTCTCTATTCATTATTTATGCTTTGTAATAATATCATCACAAATTTAGCAGCTTAGAACAGAACACATTTATTATCTCAGTTTCTATGAGTTAAGACATCAGGCTCAACTTCAGGGTGTCTCATTGCTGCTATGAAGGTGTTGACCAGGCTCCAGTCTCAACTAAGGCAAAACTGAGGAAGGAGCCACTTTCTAGCTCAAGTGGTTGCTGGCAGCTTTCAGTTTCTTACAACTTGTTGGACTGAAAGCCTCAGTTTCTTGTTGACTGCTGGCCAGAGGTCCTCTTCAGTTGCTTATCACATGACCCTTGACATAGGTCATCTCACTACATGGCAGCTGTTTCTTCAGAGCCATCAAGGGAAAGAGAATGCCTTCTCAAGATGGCCATTACAATCTTGTGTACTGTAATCACATACATGTAATCAGGTACATCCCATCACCTGTGCTGTATTCTGTTGGTTAGAAGCAAGTCACAGGTCCTGCCTGCACTCAAGGAAGAGGATCACGTGAAGGTATGAACACCAGGAGGTAGGCATCCTGGCGACCACCCTAAAGTCTGTCTGTCTCCTTATCCTACCTATCAACACTTCCTGCTTTGCTATCTAGGCCATGACTGTTCTTCTACCTCATTTGATCTCCAGGCCATTGATCTCTTTTCTTGGTCCTGATATGTATCTCTTCTAGTTTTCACGCCTCCCACTGCCCTCCTTAGATTAGATTCCTTGCTTCCATATTTCAATTACTGTCCTGCTAATATCCTAACTCCCTTGATCCTTCGCCTGTTGGCTGCATTTACCTGGAAAGCCTCCAACTCCAGATAAACCCAGTGATTCTTCCCACCGAGTCTAAACTCAAATGGCACTACTGTAAATTCATGCTCACACATGTCACTTGGCTCTCCACAGTGCTCAGCAATCTTACCATGTTTTTCAACTCAGCTTGCTTTCCTACTTACCACAAAAGCTGTTCTAAACTTTCTTCACTCTCCTTAAATCTTCAAGGCCCTCCTCCTCTACCTCTTTATTATCAGCATATGAACTTACCCCCTGTGTTATACACATGAAAAGAGAAACCATCATGTGGGATTTCCCTCAACCTCCACCAAATTTACAAATCTTCCTGCATCTGCATCCATCCTTTCCTTTCTCCCCCACTGTCACCAGACAAAACATCTGACTCCTATAAAATGTCATATCCTCCGCCTGAATTTCATCCCTCTTCTATTTAACCTGTAGTTTCAACGTCTTTGTCTTTACCAGCTCCTTCTTATTAATATTCAAGTATGCAAATGTTTAAGCTATTCCTTAGTCCCATGTTCCCCTATGTAGTCATGTGCTTATTTTTCTCATCTTTACCGCCTGACTTCTTGACAGAGTTGTGCACACTAGCTGTCACTTTGACCTTACTTTCCACTGGCTTCTCAACCCGTTCCATTCTGGCTTCCAACTCCAGTTCTCCTCAGGGGTTCTGCTCATCTCACCAGTGGTCTCCCAGTTACTATATCCGAATAATGCTTTTCCATCTTCAGCAACATTCAATAGAGTTGACCATTCTTTTCTTAAAATATTCTTTTCCCCTCCTACACTACTGGTGGGAATGTAAATTGGTGAAGCCACTCTGGAAAACAGTATGGAGGCTCATTAAAAAACTAAAAATAGAATTACTATATAATCCAGCAATCCCACTCCTGGGCATATATCTGGAGAAAACTCTAATTCAAAAAGATACATGCACCCCAATGTTCATAGCAGCATTCCTTTTACAACAGCCAAGACATGGAAGCAACCTAAATGTTCATCAACAGATGAATGGATAAAGAAGATGTGGTATATATACACAATATATATGGAATATCACTCAGCCATAAAAAGAAAAAAATAATGCCATTTGCAGCAACATGGATGGACCTAGAGATTATCATACTAAGTGAAGTAAGTCAGACAGAGAAAGACAAATATCATATGATATCACTTATATGTGGAATCTAAAACATGATATAAATGAACTTATTTACAAGATAGAAACAGACTCACAGACATAGAGAACAGACTTATGGTTACTGAATGGGAAAGCATGTGGGGGAGGGATAAATTAGGAATTTGGGATTAGCAGATACAAACTACTATTTATAAAATAGGTAAACAACAAGGTTCTACTGTATATCACAGGGAACTATATTCAATATCTTGTAATAACTATAATGGAAAAGAATACAAAAAATATATTTATATATGCATAACATAATCTTTGCTGTACACCTGAAACTAACACAATATTGTAAATCAACTATACTTCAATAAAAAATTCTTTTTCCCCTTTTTTCATGTGAAGACACATCCCAGGTTCCCATTTTCCTTGGTGTTTCTTCTTCTTTTAAATTGAAGTATAGTTGATTTACAATGTTGTGTTAGTTACTGCTTTACAGCAAAGTGATTCTGTTACACACATATATATGTACATTCTTTTTTATATTCTTTTCCATTATGGTTTGTCAAATGATATTGAATCTAGTTCCCTGTGCTATAGAGTAGAACCAGGTTATTTATCCATTCTATATATAAAAGTTTCTTGCTGTTTCTTCTTAATCTTTTTAGCTAGATTCTCCTTCTCTAATAAACCATTAAGTGTTATCATTCCTCCAAATTCTGTCCGAGGTCCTCCTTTCTCTTCATTTACACTGTCCCTTCTCTAGGCAATGTCCTCTACTTCTATGTGGCTTTAACAAATTAAAATAATTCCAAATTTATATATGCAAACCAGAATCTCATGGAGCTCCAGAATCATATATCTACCTTTTTGATGTTTCTACTTTAATATTTCATGAGCATTTAAAATTCTACTTCTTTAAATCTTATGTCACAATCTTTATTCCATAAACCTTCTCTGCTTTCCATGTTCTGTACCTCAATAAATGGTACTTTTATTTATTGATGACTTGCTCAAGTTAGAAAATGAGTTATCCTTGATCCTCCTTTTTCCTCACTCCATAGTTTTAATCAGTTAGCAAACTGTGTGCTTTCTAAATCTTAATTAACTAATCTCTATTCTATGTCCACCAATACGACCTTAGTCTATGTCACAATTATTCCTCACCTGGACTGTTGCATCAACCTCCTATCTTATCTTTCAGTCTTCATACTTACCCCTTCCAACCCACCCTCCACATTGTAACTAGAACAATCTTTTAAAAATGCAAATAGCATAAATTGATCCCTTGCTTTAAAGACTTTTAATAGTTTTTTAAATTGTCCGTATGATGAATCAAATTTCTTAGTATGGCCAATAAGAAGGTAAGATCCATGAGGGCAGAGACCTTATGTCTTGTCCACAGCTGCATCTCCAGTGCCTACTTAGCACACTGCCTGGTACATAGTGCTCAATAAATATTGGATGAATGAATAATAACCATAAAATCCCATGTAATCTGTGCTGTCTACTTTTATCAGTTAGCTTTTGCTGTGTAACAAGTTATCTCAAAATGTAGCTGCTTACAACAATCATTTATTTACTTATAATTCTGTCGGTCGACTAGGCATTTCTCAAATGGGCTGTTCTGAAAGATTGCTGAGGTCATCTGGCAGCTTTGCTGGGGCTAGTTATTCTGGGACAGCTTCACTTGTATGTCCAACCATTGCAGGCTTGTTGGTCTCAGGGGGCTCAGCTGGGACAGCACATATCTGCTCCACGTGGTCTCATCCTCCAGTAGGCTAGCCCAGGCTTGGCCCAAGTGGTGGTCTCAGGGTTCAAAAGAGCAACATGAGAGCAAAACCCAGCACATAGGCACTTTGCAGGGCTTTGCTAACAGTGTCCAATTTGAGACTGTTCAATTGTCCAAAGCAAATCACACGGTCAGGCTGAGAGTGAGTACCCAGAGGCACAAACAAACTGAGGGTCATTCTTACAACAATCTACTGTAGCACCTCTGCAGCTTCATCTTGACAAATCCACCCCTTCCTCTTTCTGTACCAGTCATATTGAGCAATTTCAGTTCCTTGAATGGGTTGTGCACAATTATCCACTTGTCTAGAAGGCTGTCCTCCTCTTCTAACTCTGGATTACTTAGCCTCTTTTTTCAAGAAAGTATTAAGATATATGTCCAACTGTATGTCACAGAGAACAAAAGTAACAGTAATTTAAACAAAATTGAATTTTATTTCTAAGTTGGTATGGCTGCTATGCTGTGAATATCATCAGAGGCCCATAGTCTTTTCCTCTTACTCTCCTATCCCCATAGTTTGTTTTACTCACATTCTCCAAGACGTCTTATCATCATGATCATATTCCCCGAGCAGAAAGTGATTAAAAATGAGGTCATGTACTTTCCCTCTAAGGGTACAAACCCCAATACATTGTTCTATTCATATTTCATTTGCCAGAAATTAGTCATTTTACTTCATTTAGCTGTGAAGAAAGCAAGGAGTCTTCATTCTGAGTCTCTATGTATCCAGGTAAAGTTCTATTACATGGAATAAGGAGAAAATAAATATTGGAAGACAACTGCCATTTGGTCTTAGTTTAATATAATTTTCTCCAGAGAACCTTTTCTAAAACCCCAGTTGATATTAATTCTCCCTCATGGGATACCATAGTATTATGCATTTCTTCATAGAACTCATTATTTTTGGTTCTTATTGGTTGAATAGCAGTTATTTTTGGTAGAGCACAGGTAGACTAGAGATAATATTCTTCTTAGTCATACCATTAGTTCCTCAGGACCTAGCATAGTGCTTGACACATTGTAGGCATTTGATGCACTTTTGTTATAGAATAATTGTGGGCTGGGCCAAACCAATTACAAATGTGTCCAGGAGAAAGGAAAGCTGGTTGCTTTTATAACTTTATTGTCCACATTAATTTTCTGAAATTGTAATGTACTGAAAATAACATTAAAATGCGAACCAGAAAAGAATCAAGGTTTAGTTAATAGCAAGTAAGAAGCTGTTGCAAATAATTGGTACAGCATCCTCATTAGCTGAAATTAAAAGTAGTTTTTGGTGGGACAGAATAGAGAGGTTTTGACTGCATATTCAGTAAAACAAAACAAAACAAAAAACATTATCAAACAATTTTCATAAGAATATGTGAAGTAGAGATAACCCCTAAATTGCAGAGTAAATCTGTATAAATCCAGTCTCTTTTGGAAAGCAATTTCATAATTAATGAATTTCTTTTGGAAGCAGTTTCATAACATAACAGATCTTCTTATCCACAGAAAATAAAAGCAAATTCTTAACATTGTAGATGTTCTCAATTAAGTGATTATTGTACCACTCATTCTGTTATAAATTTCTTCAAGAACTAAAAATGCTTTTGGAAATTTTCTTTCCTTTTTTTAAAAAAAGTCTTCTTATTTGAAGAACTAAGAGATATGAATCCATGTACATTTCTTCCTTTTTGTTATACCTACAAAGTAGTACTATAATAATGATAAACTACTTTTAAAATATATGAACAGAAAGTGAGCAATATTTTGGATCCCTTGATAAAGAGCCAGAGAAGAGAGAACATAAAAATATAGTTTTTAAAAAACTTTATTTTTTGAAGTATAGTTGATTTACAATGTTGTGTTAATTTCTGCTGTACAGCAAAATGACTCAGCTATACATATATATACATTCTTTTTCATATTCTTTTCCATTACAGTTTATCACAGCATAATGAACATAGTTCCCTGTGCTATACAGTAGGACCTTGTTGTTTATCTATCCTATATATACTAGTTTCCATCTGCTAATCTCAAACTCCCAATCCTTTCCTCTCCCACTCCTACTCCCCCTTGGCAACCACAAGTCTGTTCTCTATGTCTGTGAGTCTGTTTCTGTTTCATAAATAGGTTCATTTGTGTCATATTTTAGATTCCACATATAAGTGATATCATATGGTTTTTGTCTTTCTCCTTCTGACTTAACTTTGCTTAGTATGATAATCTCTAAGTCCATCCATGTTGCTGCAAATGACATTGTTTTATTCTTTTTTATGGCTGAGTAATATTCCATTGTATGTATATACCACATCTTCTTTATTCATTCATCTGTCGATGGACATTTAGGTTGTTTCCATGTCTTGGTTATTGTAAATGATGCTGCTATGAACATAGGGGTGCATGTATCTTTTCAAATTATACTTTTGTCTGGGTATATGCCCAGGAGTGGGATTGCTGGATCACATGGCAACTCTATTTTTAGTTTTTTGAGGAACCTCCATACTGTTTCCCATAGTGGCTGCACCAATTTACCTTCCCACCAACAGCGTAGGAGGGTTCCCTTTTCTCCACACTCCAGCAAAAAATACAGTTTTTAATGTATGTTGTGAAACTGCAGCAGTTTCCTATTGCCTGATGCCTTGCTGTTCAGTTGGCTCTAGTGTGCCCATGTGTAACATCGTCTGCTTGACAGGGTCCCTATAACTCCAAGGCCAGGACTTCCTGTAAAGCAGAGAGGTAGATTGAGGGTGTGGAAGGTAGGTTACAAACCCCTAGAATGTTAACATGCTTTCTGCTAATCCTTTCTCAAACAGATGGGTCTGAACTTAGTAACTGGCTAACCTCTTCAGGGCCAACTGGGGCATTTTCTGTTTCTGGGTTGGCCTGGAGGACAAGACAGGGCCCTTCTCATAGACTGACCACAAGGTGGTTCTGCTGTCAGTGTGAGTGTATCTCACCCAGAGAAGCACAAGGCTCCTAGCAAGTGGCTTGGTTAGGTCTTTTGGCCCCTCTTCTCCTAGTGACTAGGAAATTGTTTCTAAAACCAGTGAATCTATGAATTAAGAAAACAAAAACATCAGAACCTTGAGCACTCCAACTAAGGCAAAGGAATGATTTCTAGGAATTCTGTCTTCTTAAATCTTATGAACACTTTCATAAGAAAATGGTACCACAGTGGATGTATATTTCTTATATTTTCCTCATTTATTTGCATACAGATATTTACATCCAGATAACAATATCCATGAATAGAAATCTAGTGAAGTGAGATGAGCTTGACATTTTCACATAATGAAAGACGTTCCAGGCTGCTAATACTTTCTTAACTGATACCATCTCACACTTGCTGTTTAGATGGAGGTTGATGTCAATGTACAGAACAAAAATAAAATGGAAGTGATTTATTCTTAAAACACATTGTCAGGTAAAGCTCAGTAGCTGTTGTCTAATAAAGAACCACATGGGAAAATACGTATTTTACTTTTGCTTTGTTACTAAATTAATATCCACTGGCAAAATCAGATTTTCATGTCTAGTCTAGTGTCCTACTGATAATACAATATATGTTAGAGGGTAAAATATTGAATCATATATTTAGAGAAATAGCGCACGTTGATTCCCTGATAATAGTTCCTTATGGAGCTGGAGGAAAACTATGAAAATCAGAATAATTTAACTTTCATTCATCAATATATGACATTTATGTCAGGTTTTATATTGTTATCTAAACCAGCAGAGCGAATGTTAAGAGGAATAAAGAGGAAAGTCTTCAAGGTAGTGGAAAAGTTGGGTTTGTAATCACATTACAAACATATAGAATGATTTTTAATGGATACCCATTTGAAAAGAACCTTAAAAAAACAACAACAAAGAAAAGGCTTGCTCATGTCCCAAGTTGGTCAAATAACATTACTCTGAATGAGAGAAGTAAATGTATGGATAAAACCTTTCTGACTGTTTTCTCAAATGCTTTGTGTTGCTTTGTGTTATGAAATCCCCTGTGTGCTTTTTCTTGAAATGAGGTCCTCCTTAATTTAAACCCAGGAACTTCTTATGGGAAATTTAATAAACAAGTGCTTTCCTGGCCAAAAAGAATTCTATGCTAGGCAAATGATGAAGAGAACCATGACACGATGCTGAGTCCTGATGGGCCAGGTTTAATTCCATTCCCTGGATAGTTGGTCCACACACAGAACACTCTGGAAGTCAATGAGAGGAAAGTAATGTGCCACCCAGAGCAGATAAAATTGAAATATGCTGAATTAATGTTTTGAATCATAAAAGTCACTCAAAATTCTTTCAACAGGGTGTCAGCCAGGGTCTGGTTTTATAATTTTTATAGAAACCTTATTTTTTCCTTCTGAGAGGACATTTTGGTTTTCTCAGAAAGAATGATGGTACTGCTTTACACCCCCAGAATACAATATGAATAAGCTTATTTCAAAAACCATTCTTATTTTTTTCTGATTATGAGAGAAATACATGCTCAATGTAGAAATGTGGACAATACGTAAAGCCACAAAGGAAACAGAAATCACAATAATTTCATTCTATCCTACACCCCAAGATAAAAATTGATAACCTTTTGGTATATATTTTAAAATTGTATTGCTTTGAAGCTAATAAAGCTAATCTTTTAGTGTTGAAACGTTTGACTATATTCTATCTGAATGATGGGTATGTATAAGTTTTAAATAGCAAAATTAATGTTTTAAACAGACCTTTCAAAACCTATAAAAACAAGCTGGTAAATAGTCACCTTGGAAAACTAGACACTTCCTGTACCGATGCTTCTTTTGCTCACAGAATTTAAAGTCACTTTCTTGGAATTTCCCTTAGAACCAGTTTATGAAGCACAAGAAAAAAATCATCTTGTAATTTCACAACCTAAATTCTTCTTTTAAAATAGGTCATTTAATCTTATTTTTTCATTTGTTTTTTATTTTATTTTTCAGTCTTTTTTATCTGGAGAAACAAAGCAGAGCTACTTATGGATCAGTTGTGGGAAACAAACGTCTTTGAGTAAACTACTGTGGTTTTTATTAGTGTATTTAAGGTAGGTTCAACCTCAAATATTTCTGCTACAGTGAAGTGACACCTTGCATACCAAAATTTCATATTAGTCATTGGTTTCAAACTGTGCAATATGTCTGTTCCTGTCACATTTGTTAAAGAGCAAATCAACTGCTACAACCCTGACAAATTTTAAATTGAATTTTCAGTGCTATATTGATAGAGGCAAACCTTTCTCTTTTCGTCTTTAAAGATTAGTCTTTTCAAGCACAGAAGTTGCAAGACTTCTTGAAAGGACTGAGGACACAGGGGACTACATTAGCATTCTTAGTTTAAAACGATGAATGGTATATAGCTGTGGCTGTGAAGTAAAGACTTGATGTGTGCAGGCAACTTGTAGAATGTCTCTATTTATAATCACACCATATACTAAGTGACAAATGGATGTAGTGGTTGAGTGGTGGGGAGTTTTCATCTCCAGGGTCTTCTTCTAATTGAGGAGATAAGAATGAGAGACACAAAAGAGACTTAAAAGGACACTGAAAATAGGAGCCATGGGTAAATTCATCAATCAACACTTCTGACTCCTGCCATCTTGAAATTCACCTTCTTGGGTGTCTTATGGCTTCTCAACATTGTAATTTTTTTCTTGCTACATCCACACAGATTTTATTCTATGGATCAAAATTCTCTACTGGTTTTCATGAGGAGTGTTAACTAACTAGTTATGTCCCTACCTCGTGAAAAGCACTGTTACCTGCTGTTCCCCTCTGTATTCAGTTGGGTGTGGCAGCACAAAGAACAGAGTTGTTAAACAGCAGAAGACTAAGGATTGATATTCCTACCTTGTTACTTGCTAACCTATCTGGTAGTGAGGAAACAACTGCCTTCCCTAAGAAAATTACCTCAACAACTCCACAGTTATAGACAGAGAAAGAGATTTTCACTTTGAGAACAGTAGGTAGATTTGGCTAAAACCCACCTTCACCTGATCCCACCACCACCTTTATCACCATGAATGACTCAAGGATACAGGTATGAATGCGTGACACCTTTGTTCTCTGTAATTCCACTGAAAGAGGAACAACATACAGGTTGGGATTGGGGAAAGGTGAAAAGTGGAAAACAAACAAACAAACCCAGAGAATAGCATGAACTGAGATGGTAAGGCTTATAAAATGTTGACTCTCTCAGTCTAGCTGGCTGTGTCCTATCTGAGCTCCTGTCCAGCCACTTTGTGGTGGGCATGTTCTATACCAGTTATCAGGAGTCTTCATCATCCTTGAAGAATAAGATGAAGCCAGTGAGGCCCAAAGGAATAAAAGTTCTTACTTCTGTGGGACAAAAGCCAGAGTTCTGGGTTCTTGTCTGGGGTCCTGCTTCTTTTCCAGTTGCTTAATTCTGGCAGTGCCCTTACCCATCAAGGGAGATAGGCCAACCCATGGCCTCATCTGGTCCGCAGTATCTGGTTTTTGGTATCTAGCTCTATCTAAACATAGCGTGATAACTTTGTAAGAGCAAAAATATTGCGGGGGGGCTGTCTTATTACTGTGACTGTGAGAAAGTAACATTTGAATTTGCTGAGCTGTTGGAAACTCATCTGTAAAACAGAGATAACAAGACCAGTTTTTCAAATTGATTGTCAGGATTAAATGAACTATGTAAACAAAAATTCTGTATACTGATGCATCATACTAATTTAAATCTCTATTATCCCTTCAGTAAATTCTTTCCTTGCTACCCACTGGTGGACCTAACCAAGGTTTTAGTTTGGTAAATTTTTATATGTCTATGGCTTGTCTTTGGAACTGGTTTGCCCATATCTTGAAGACAGGAATATATTTTGTAACCCTGTACTGTGTATCACATACCATAAACACTTGGTACACAGCTGTCCATTGATTTTCTCTGTTTAACCTTGCCATTGCTGTTAAGAAAGGGTCTGCCCCTATAATTTATTACCCCTGCTACCTTAACTTCACTGTGGCATCTGGAAAAATGATAATCAGGGACAGCTTTTTTCCTCTCTTGACTGTATGACTCAATACTGTGTTGTCGTCATTCCCACATGACTCAAAGGGAAAGATGGAAATGAGTCTCACCCAAGACAACATAAAAGCAAAGATAATACAATAAATTAAGACTTTGGTTAGACCTACAAAGGAGAAGTGGTGATTCTGAGAAACATAAATGTTCAGTCTTTTGCAATTTGTTCCAACTACCCCCTCAACCCCATCACTCCTTCTTTTTTTCCTTCCAGAGGCTATTTTCTGAACGAAATGGTGGGGGTACCAGGATGGTCTTGGTGAGTGATGGCTGTGGAGCTTGTTATGATAATGTCAGTACTCTGTGTGTGTTTTCTGGACTATCCTTTGGAAATTATGATGCTGTTAGCCAAGAATCTCCTTGCAATGCAAGAATGTCATGTGCAAAGTAGGTCATCCTGTTTAAATTAGCAATACCCTGACAAAACTAAATTATTTTATGAACAAAATTATTGCGAAACATGAGTTAATTTACACTTAACTCATTCAAAAGATGTATCCTTAAACTTCTTTGTTAAATGAACCAAAAATCATCTATCAGTTTAAAATGGGAAAGGATACTAACACTCATGTGCTTTACAAGGCTAAGTCTTAATTTTCTTTTCCACAGGGTTCTTTAATATGCAAAGAGAAAATTCAATCCTGTAGTCAGAAGTCACATTCTAAAGAAGCCATTTTATTTAATTACATTTAATTTTGCTCATTTGAACCTTTTTATATTTTATCTACAAAATACCAACAACTGCTGCTTTCCTTTTGCTGCTTTCTAAGGATAATGGCTTTTTAAAATAAAAGTTTTAGCATGATTTGGTGCTTCCCTCTTTTGTTCTGTCAGGTTTCCCACCATGATCGTGCTTTTTACATTGTTTTGCAATTTTTTGGTTCTTATTTTCTTCCCTCTCCTAATGAAGGGGAGTGACCATATTTTAGTCCTTTTGTATACTCTGTGGCTGGTATAGTCCCTGTCTCTTTTTACCTGAAATTTTCTCTACAAGCTAGAGAAAAGGGAGATAGTGCCAGCCTCCTTCAATGCCACAACTTGAGGCAAGAGGTTCAGGGTATGAATAAAACCCAGCTATAATATGGGCAGAGTGTAGCTAAGAATTTGGAAGAAGGAGCTGTGGAAATCCTAACTCAGGACTTGAAAACAGTCATCCTTCCTTCCCACGATGAGGCCTTCAAGAGAGCTCATGGGGAAAGAGTTCAAAGGACCACAGAGTCCTTCAGGTTTGGGGTGAGGATGGAGGAGTAGAAAACTTCTGAATAATTGTACGGCTTCCAGTAGCCCTAATCTCTCAGAAGTCAACACGATTACATACCGTCAGAAGTACGCTGACATCCTCCTCAAGTCAGCCAGGTTTGATTGGACCACGGTGGATTGGAAGAGGCAGATGAGGGGAAGGGAGGGAAGATTAATACACCGAACCCAGGCTGGGACACTTCAATTCTCTGTCACAGGAGTTTGACCCCTGGATTCATAGGCAGCGTGTTAGTTTCTGCAGTGGCTGAAAGTGAGATGATGTAAACCAGGAAGCTCAGGGCAGCCATCTTTGCCTACTGAGAAGTAGGGGCAGCTAGGAGGCACAGAGGAAATAATAACGCAGGTGTAAAGAGAGATGAGAGACTGAGAGAACAAACACTTTCTTGGCTTCTGAAAGCTTTCCAGTTATTGGTTTCAGCCCTTTAAGAGGCCCCATTACCCTTGGCTTCCATAAGATATGTCTGTCTCATTTCAATACATTGTCTCTTTCAGATGAAGCTATTTTGTGTTAGTGTCTTGACTAAAAAAGGGGGAGAATTCAAGGCTCCACAACTACCTCTGCAGAACTAAAGGACAGGGGGCTAATCCTTCCTTATAGTTCATGTTTTCTTTTGATTCTTTATCCTGCATTCCTTTAGCATTCCTATAGTCAATTCAGAGCATGCTATTTTTACATTTATTGTTTCTATAACTGTTTTCAAATTATGTTCTATTGCATTAGTGTTTTTTAGAGCACTGCATGTCTAGGACATGATTCAAGTTCTTAGAGTGCTTTACAAGCTCATTAACTACCCCAGGGGGCCAAAGTCTACTGGTATGTTATTCTGAGGTCCCCTGTTATCTATAGGAGGCTCAGGCTTATAAATGGTGAAGCAGAAATGAGTTTGAAATCTTGTCCCAAACCTGCCTCTTTCCCCAGAAAGGCCAGAAGTTAGGGACAGTCCTTGGCAGGACTGAATTCCAAGATTGTCTGTCTGTGAATTGAACAAGAAAAAGTAATAAATGATTACTTTTCTATAAGGATAAGTGAAAATAATCAAACTCTAGGAATTAGTGTTGGGATGGCTTATTTAAGATTTTTTTCCTTTTAATGATCTGGAAGAAAAATAAATGAATGATGAGATCTCCAAGTTTGCAGATGACACAAAATTCTTTCAGAGAAGAAATGGTAAGTTAGAGCATTGTAAAATTCAGGTCTATAAGTTGTAGCATGGTAATACCTTTGGGAAAAAATGTCTTGCACAATTTGGAGGCTCTGAGCTCTCAGTTACAACTCAGGAGAGAGATCTGGAAATGTTTTGTCCCGAATGGAATTTGGCACTCTCTTAAATTAGGATTCAAATTTGCTTATTTTTTTATGTTTGTGGCTAACAGTGCATTTTTATTCTATGCCAGACAGTGTGCTCAATGCCTTAAATACATAATCCCATTTAATTCATGAAACTGTCCAGTGAATCAGGTGCAAACCTAATGAATGAAACTACATTCATCTCTTCATCATTCAGTAAATTTGAGTGCTCACTATGTAGTAGACGTAGTCTAGAGGCTTGAAGTACACTAATGAACAAAACGAAACAGAAAAGATTCCTGTCCTTATGTAGCTTATATCATAATGAGAGGAGACAGAAAGCCAACAATACATACATTAAAATAATAAATTATATGGCATATTAGAAGGTGATAAGTGCTATGGAAAAAGAAAGAAAAAATTGGGAGTTTGGAATTGACATATACACATTACTATATTTAAAATAAATAACCAGGGACTTCCCTGGTGGCACAGTGGTTAAGAATCTGCCTGCCAATGCAGGGGACATGGGTTCGAGCCCAGATCTGGGAATATCCCACATGCTGCGGAGCAACTAAGCCCGTGTGCCAAAACTACCGAGCCTGCGCTCTAGAGCCCATGAGCCACAACTACTGAGCCTGTGTGCCACAACTACTGAAGCTCGCATGCCTAGAGCCCATGCTCCACTACAAGAGAAGCCACTGCAATGAGAAGCCAGCGCACCGCAACAAAGAGTAGTCCCCAGTCACCACAACGAGAGCAAGCCCACACACAGTAACGAAGACCCAACGCAGCCAAAAATAAATAAATAAATTAATTAATTAAAAAAAATAAAATAAAATAGATAACCAACAAGGACATACTGTATAGCACAGGGAGCTCTGCTCAATACACTGTAATAATCTAAATGGGAAAAGAATTTGAAAAAGAACAGATATATGTATATGTATAACTAAATCACTTTGCTGTACACCTGAAACTAACACAATATTGTAAATCAACTATAGTCCAATATAAAATAAAAATTAAAAAAAAAAGAAAAACATATAGCCAGTAAAGAGGAGCAAGAGTGTGAGGGTGGGAGGAAACTGAATAGCGACTAAATTGGGTGGTAAGAGTGGGTCTCAACTAGAAAGTAACATTTGCTCAAAGATTTACAGAAGTGGGGGTTGCCTGTGTAGATGTCTGGGGAAACAGCAATTCAGGCGTAAGTAAAAATAGCGCCAAGGCTATAAGGCAAGAATATGCCTTGTGTTTTCAAGGAAAAGCAAAGATGTCACTGGGGCTGGGCTGGAATGAAGCCAGAGAGGTAGGGGATGGGTAGATGCAGATCATGGTGCTTCCTTAAGGTCATTGTAAGACTTTTTGGTTATAATTTTAGTAAAATGGAGAGCCCAAAGCCTGACAACTGTGTTTCTCTGTGTCAACCATTTTTTTCTAATATTCTGGTGATATAGGCAGAGAGAGAAGACCAGGTTAAAAGAAAGACTATGGGCTTCCCTTGTGGTGCAGTCATTGAGAATCTGCCTGCTAATGCAGGGGACACGGGTTCGAGCCCTAGTCTGGGAAGATCCCACATGCCACGGAGCAACTAGGCCCGTGAGCCACAACTACTGAGCCTGCGCGTCTCGAGCCTGTGCTCCACAACAAGAGAGGCCGCGATAGTGAGAGGCCCGCGCACCACAATGAAGAGTAGCCCCCACTTGCCACAACTAGAGAAAGCCCTCGCACAGAAATGAAGACCCAACAGAGCAAAAATAAATTAATTAATTAATAAATTCCTACCCCCAACATCAAAAAAAGAAAGACTATGACAGAGTGCAATAGAAATCCTCCCTCCCATCTTTGCCCACTCCTATGCCTCTACCTTAGAAATATTCTTTTTTTCTCACAGTTTCAACAATTGGAATTTTATTGGGGTTTATATATCATCTTGATAGGCAAATAGTGTCTAGGCACTATCAGTGTTCATGTCTTTTTTGGAATCACTTCACTTACATAAATAAAATTGGTCTCCTTTCAATATCTAGTAGAGAGATGCTCTTTTTTAGAAAAAATCCCATCCTTCATTATCTGTTAATCTGTTATAGGAGTGATATGTCCTTTTTTTTTTTTAAACATCTTTATTGGAGTATAATTGCTTTACATGTTGTGTTAGTTTCTGCTGTATAGCAAAGTGAATAAGATATACATATACATATATCCCCATATCCCCTCCCTCTTGCGTCTCCCTCCCACCCTCCCTATCGCACCTCTATAGGTGGTCACAACGCACCAAGCTGATCTCCCTGTGCTATGCGGTTGCTTCCCACTAGCTATCTGTTTTACATTTGGTAGTGTATATATGTCCATGCCACTCTCTCACTTCGTCCCAGTTTACCCTTCTCCCTCCCTGTGCCCTCAAGTCCATTCTCTACATCTGCGTCTTTATTTCTGTCCTGCCTGTAAGTTCTTCAGAACCTTTTTTTTTTTTTTTTAAGATTCTATATATATGTGTTAGCATACGGTATTTGTTTTTCTCTATCTGACTTACTTCACTCTATATGACAGACTCTAGGTCCATCCACCTTGCTACAAACAACTCAATTTTGTTTCTTTTTATGGCTGAGTAATATTCCATGGTATATTTGTGCCACATCTTCTTTACCCATTCATCTGTCACTGGACAATTAGGTTGCTTCCATGTCCTGGCTATTGTAAATAGTGCTGCAATAAACATTGTGGTACATGACTTTTTTGAATTATGGTTTTCTCAGGGTATATGCCCAGTAGTGGGATTTCTGGGTCGTATGGTAGTTCTACTTTTAGTTTTTTAAGGAACCTTCATACTGTTCTCCATAGTGGCTGTATCAATTTACATTCCCACCAGCAGTGAAGGAGGGTTCCCTTTTCTCCACACCCTCTCCAGCATTTATTGTTTGTAGATTTCTTGATGATAGCCATTCTGGCTGGTGTGAGGTGATACCTCATTGTAGTTTTGATTTGCATTTCTCTAATGATTAGTGATGTTGAGCATCCTTTCATGTGTTTGTTGGCAATCTGTATATCTTCTTTGGAGAAATGTCTATTTAGGTCTTCTGCCCATTTTTGGATTGGGTTGTTTGTTTTTTTGATATTGAGTTGCATGAGCTGCTTGGATATTTTGGAGATTAATCCTTTATCAGTTGCTTTGTTTGCAAATATTTTCCCCCATTCTGAGGATTGTCTCTTCATCTTGTTTATGGTTTCCTTTGCTGTGCAAAAGCTTTTAAGTTTCACTAGGTCCCATTTGCTTATTTTTGTTTTTATTTCCATTTCTCTAGGAGATGGGTCAAAAAGGATCTTGCTGTGATTTATGTCATAGAGTGTTCTGCCTATGTTTTCCACTAAGAGTTTGATAGTGTCTGGCCATACATTTAGGTTTTTAATCCATTTTGAGCTTACATTTGTGTATGGTGTTAAGAAGTGTTCTAATTTCATTCTTTTACATGTAGCTTTCCAGTCTTTCCAGCACCATTTATTGAAGAGGCTGTCTTTTCTCCATTGTATATTCTTGCCTCCTTTATCAATGATAAGGTGACCATATGTACATGGGTTTATCTCTGGGCTTTCTATCCTGTTCCATTGATCTATATTTCTGTTTTTGTGCCAGTACCATACTGTCTTGATTACTGTAGCTTTGTAGTATAATCTGAAGTCAGGGAGCCTGGTTTCTCCAGCTCCATTTTTCTTTCTCAAACTTGCTTTGGCTATTCGAGGTCTTTTGTGTTTCCATAAAAATTGTGAAAAATTTTTTCTAGCTCTGTGAAAAATGCCATTCATAGTTTGATAGGGATTGCATTGACTCTGTAGATTGCTTTGGGTAGTATAGTCATTTTCACAATGTTGATTCTTCCAATCCAAGAACATGGTATATCTCTCCATCTGTTTGTATCATCTTTGATTTCTTTCATCAGTGTCTTACAGTTTTCTGCATACAGGTCTTTTGTCTCTTTAGGTAGGTTTAATCCTAGGTATTTTATTCTTTTTGTTGCAGTGGTAAATGGGAGTGTGTCCATAATTTCTCTTTCAGATTCTTCATCATTATTGTATAGGAATGCAAGAGATTTCTGTGCATTAATTTTGTATCCTGCTATTTCACCAAATTCATTGATTAGCTCTAGTAGTTTTCTGGTAGCATCTTTAGGATTCTCTAAGTATAGTATCATGTCATCTGCAAACAATGACAGTTTTACTTCTTCTTCTCCGATTTGGATTCCTTTTATTTCTTTTTCTTCTCTGATTGCTGTGGCTAAAACTTCCAAAATTGTGTTGAGTAATAGCAGTGAGAGTGGGCAACCTTGTCTTGTTCCTCATCTTAGTGGAAATGGTTTCAGTTTTTTACCATTGAGAATGATGTTGCCTGTGGATTTGTCATATGTGGCCTTTATTATGTTGAGGTAAGTTCCCTCTATGCCTACTTTCTGGAGGGTTTTTATTGTAAATCGGTGTTGAATTTTGTCAAAAGCTTTTTCTGCATCTATTGAGATTATCATATAGTTTTTATCTTTCAATTTGTTAATATGGTGTATCACATTGATTGATTTGCATATATTGAAGAATCCTGGCATTCCCAGGATAAACCCCACTTGATCATGGTGTATGATCCTTTTAATGTGCTGTTGGATCCTGTTTGCTAGTATTTTGTTGAGGATTTTTGCATCTATTTTCATCAGTGATATTGGCCTGTAGTTTTCTTTCTTTGTGACATCTTTGTCTGTTTTTGGTATCAGGGTGATGTTGGCCTCGTAGAATGAGTTTGGGAGTGTTCCTCCCTCTGTTATATTTTGGAGGAGGTTGAGAAGGAGAGGTGTTAGCTCTTCTCTAAATGTTTGATAGAATTTGCCTGTGAAGCCATCTGGTCCTGGGCTTTTGTTTTTTGGAAGAATTTTAATCACAGTTTCAATTTCAGTGCTTGTGATCGGTCTGTTCATATTTTCTATTTCTTTCTGGTTCAGTTTCAGAAGGTTGTGCATTTCTAAGAATTTGTCCATTTCTCCAGGTTGTCCCTTTTATTGGCATATAGTTGCTTGTAGTAATCTCTCATGATCCTTTGTATTTCTGCAGTGTCAGTTGTTACTTCTCCTTTTTCATTTCTAATTCTATTGATTTGAGTCTTCTCCCTTTTTTTCTTGATGAGTCTTGCTATTGGTTTATCAATTTTGTTTATCTTCTCAAAGAACGCGCTGTTAGTTTTAATGATCTTTGCTATTGTTTCCTTCATTTCCTTTTCATTCATTTCTGGTCTGATCATTATGATTTCTTTCCCTCTGCTAACCTGGTTTTTTTTTTTGTTCTTCTTTCTCTAATTGCTTTAGGTGTAAGGTTTGGTTTTTTATTTGAGATTTTTCTTGTTTTTTGAGGTAGGATTGTATTGCTATAAACTTCTCTCTTAGAACTGCTTTTGCTGCATCCCATAGGTTTTGGGTTGTCGTGTTTTCATTGTCATTTATTTCTAGGTATTTTTTGATTTCCTCTTTGATTTCTTTAGTGATCTCTTGGTTATTTACTAGCGTATCATTTAGCCTCCATGTGTGTATTTTTTAGTTTTTTTTTCTGTAACTGATATCTATCTTATAGCGTTGTGGTCAGAAAAGATACCTGATACAATTTCAATTTTCTTAAATTACCTAGGCTTGACTTGTGACCCAAGATATGATCTATCCTGGAAAATGTTCCATGAGCAGTTGAGAAGAAAGTGTATTGTGCTGTTTTTGGATGGAATGTTGTATAAATATCCAAGTCCACCTTGTTTAATGTGTCATTTAAAGCTTGTGTTTCCTCATTTATTTTCATTTTCGATTATCTGTCCATTGGTGAAAGTGGAGTGTTAAAGTCCCCTTCTATGATTGTGTTACTGTCTGTTTCCCCTTTTATGGCTGTTAGCATTTGCCTTTTGTATTGAGGTGCTCCTATGTTGGGTGCATAAATGTTTATAATTGTTATATCTTCTTCTTGGATTGATCCCTTGATCATTATGTAGTGTCCTTCTTTGTCTCTTGTAATAGTCTTTATTTTAAAGTCTGTTTGTCTGATATGAGAATTGCTACTCCAGCTTTCTTTTGCTTTCCTTTTGCATCAAATATCTTTATCCATCCCCTCACTTTCAGTCTGTATGTGTCCCTGTGTCTGTGAAGTGGGTCTCTTGTAGACAACATATATATAGGTCTTATTTTTGTATCCATTCTATGTTTTTTGGTTGGAGCATTTAATCAATTTACATTTAAAGTAATTATCAATATGTATGTTCCTATTACCATTTTCTTAATTGTTTTGGGTTTGTTATTGTAGATCTTTTCCTTCTCTTGTGTTTCCTGCCTAGAGACCTTCCTTTAGCATTTGTTGTAAAGCTGGTTTGGTGGCGCTGAATTCTCTTAGCTTTTGTTTGTCTGTAAAGTTTTAATTTCTCTGTTGAATCTGAATGAGATCCTTCCTAGGTAATCTTGGTTGTAGGTTTTTCCCTTTCATCACTTTAATAATGTCCTTCCACTCCCTTCTGGTTTGCAGAGTTTCTGCTGAAAGATCAGCTGTTAAACTTATGGGGATTCCTTTGTATGTTATTTATTGTTTTTTCCTTGCTGCTTTTAATATTTTTTCTTTGTATTTAAGTTTTGATAGTTTGAGTAATATGTGTCTTGGCATATTTCTCCTTGGATTTATCCTGTATGGACTCTCTGTGCTTCCTGGACTTGATTGACTATTTCCTTTCCCAAATTAGGGAAGTTTTCAAATATAACCTGTTCAAATATTTTCTCAGTCCCTTTCTTTTTCTCTTCTTCTTCTGGGACACCTATAATTCGAATGTTTTTGCATTTAATATTATCCCGGAGGTCTCTGAGATGATCCTCAAGTCTTTTCAATCTTTTTTCTTTATTCTGCTGTGCAGTAGTTATTTCCACTATTTTATCTTCCAGGTCACTTATCAGTTCTTCTGCCTCAGTTATTCTGCTATTAATTCCTTCTAGAGAATTTTAAATTTCCTTTATTGTGTTGTTCATCATTGTTTGGTCTCTAGTTCTTGTAGGTCCTTGTTAAATGTTTCTTGTATTTTCTCCATTCTATTTCCAAGATTTTGGATCATCTTTACTCTCATTACTCTGAATTCTTTTTCAGGTATACTGTCTATTTCCTCTTTATTTGTTTGGTCTGGTGGGTTTTTACCTTATTCTTTCATCTGCTGTCCGTTTCTCTGTCTTCCCATTTTCCTTAACTTACTGTGTTTGGGGTCTCCTTTTTGCAGGCTGTGAGTCCATAGTTCCCGTTATTTTTTTGTGTTTGCCTACAGTGGGTAAGGTTACTTCAGTGGGCTGTGTAGGCTTCCTGGTGGAGACAACTGGTGCCTGTATTCTGGTGGATGAGCCTGGTGGACAGCCTTGTCCTTCTGGTGGGCAGGATCATGTCTCGTGTTGTGTTTTGGGGTGTCTGTGAACTTTTTATGATTTTAGACAGCCTCTCTGCTAGTGATTGGGGTTATGTTCCTGTTTTGCTAGTTGTTTGGCATTGGGTGTCCAGCACTGGAGCTTGCTGGGCGTTGAGTGGAGCTGGGTCTTAGCATTGAGATGGAGATCTGTGGGAGAGCTCTCACAGATTGATATTACATGGGGCTAGGAGGTCTCTCGTAGTCCAACGTCATAAACTCGGCGCTCCCACCTCAGAGGCTCAGGCCTGACACCTGGCCATAGCACCAAGATCCTGTTAGCCACATGGCTAGGTACGTGGGGAGTTTCTTGCATTTTGGGAAGTCTGAGATCTTCTGCCAGTTTTCAGTAGGTGTTCTGTAGGAATTGTTCCATAGTTAGGTGTATATTTGATGTATTTGTGTGGAGGAAGGTGATCTCCATGTCTTACTCCTCCACCATCTTGAAGGTCAGGAGTGATATGTCCTTGAAGGACAATATTCTATTTGTGCTCTGGAAATACAAGTGCTCATGATTACATGAACTCTATTCTTAAATAATCAATCTTAAAAATAAAACAATCCTGTGTTTTACAATAGCTCTAAATACTGAACCTATGATAAGTTTAGAAGGGCAATGTAAGAGTCTTCATAGTAGGAAAAAGTTAACCACTCAATAAATATTTGAATACTTCTTTCTCTATTGATTACTAAGCCACAATTCTCCATGGGTCTCTTGCATTTCTGCAGGTCTTGGAAGTAGAGGCACTGAGTACCTTTCTTTCAGAATATCTTGTCAAGGATGTTTGTAGGGACCAGCCTTGGAAGATATAGTATCTCCTTATGGAGCAAAGGGTGAGTTTGTTTAGTATCTGATAAAAAAAAAAAAATGATGTCTTTTTCTGGGACCAAAGGTCTGGCAGGCTTACTGCCCATTATAAAATTTGGGGTTCCCTTCTCTCCTGTAGCACAACCAGTATACATGTCAATGTCAATTTACTCTGTGGGAACTGGGGCTTGGGGAAATTAAAAAAAATGCTGATATTCCAGCTACTGTTATGGATGTGAGTAACGAACTGTCCTTTGTTTCTGATCCAGGAGTGTCATGTCTCTGCCAGCAACCATGGCAGGATAACTTGTTACCTTGCAGGTTGGGTAAAATCGCACACCCTTCACATTTTTTGACATTGATTTTGCACGAAGATCACAACAACATAAATCTTACTTCATTTTTGATGTCTTACATATGTGCTTCCTTTATTATATTCTTAAAAGAAGGTCAAAAGGTCTACCTGTGAGGGTAAGCAGTTTCTTTTTAAGTCCAATTTCTCCCTCAGACCAGATGAATTAGTTGCAACTCTTGGTTTTAAGTGGCAGAAACTAACTTTTCTTTCTTTTTTTAAAACAATTTTTATTTTATATTAGAGCTTAGTTGATTAGAATCTAACTCAGTCAAAGAAAAATGTATTTATTTATATATCTAGGAAAAATATATCTAGGAAAGGTATTGGGATAGCTCCTGTAGGAACCAGGACTTGAAGGATGAGAACTGAACCCTTAGCATGTGTCCCTCCTCTGCTTTACTCCGGTTCTGTTTCTGTGCTGGTGCAAGTGTTGGTGCAATGCTCTCCTCCTTTTCATGGCAGGAGGAACATTTTCAATGGCGGCCTTAGCTAGTGATGTAAGATAATTCAACAACCAGTGTACACTGAATGTCGACTAGGTGCCAAGTACTATTCTAAGTTCTCTGGATACAGTGAGGAACAAACAAAGATCCCAACTGTTTTTTGTTTTGTTTTGTTTTTGTTTTTTGCGGCACGCAGGCCTCTCACTGTTGTGGCCTCTCCCGTTGTGGAGCACAGGCTCCGGACGCACAGGCTCAGTGGCCATGGCTCACGGGCCCAGCCGCACCGTGACATGTGGGATCTTCCTGGACTGGCGCGTGAACCCGTGTCCCCTGCATCGGCAGGCGGACTCTCAATCACTGCGCCACCAGGGAAGCCCTGATCCCAACTCTTAAAGAGCTTACATTCTAATGGGAGAGAGATACAGTAAGGAATAAGTCTGATAAATTCTATGCTTTGAAGGTAATAGAGTCCTGGAACAGAAGGAAAAATATGAGGATAAAGGGTGATTTAGAGTGCTGAGAGGGAGGGTGATTTGAGTGGCAAACTGAAATAGGGGAGTCTGGGTAGGCTCCATTGAGATGATGACACTTGAGTGATAATGTGAAGAAGGTGAGGGAATCAGTCCTGTGGACAACTGTGAGAAAGTGCCCCAGGGGGAGGTACCATTCAGTGCACTGGTCCTAAGGTGGGAGTGTTCATCGTTTAATTATGCTATTAATTAAGTTGAGTGGAAAATATTTTTCCATATATATTTTACATCTTCAAAATTTCCATTTGGTTCTATTTTATATCTTTCATATATCTCATCATTGTGTTTATATTTTTGTTTAACTCTTTGGGCAAATTCAGCGTATTTACAAAATCTGTTTTAAAATCTTTGTCTGTTAATTCCATCATTTTTGTCATTTCTGGATCTATGTCTATTGTATGATATTTTTCTTATTATTATGGGTCACATTTTCTTGCATCTTCACCTGTTTAATAATTGTGTGTTTTACTTTGTTGAGTGCTGGATTTTATTATCCTCCTTTAAGGACTCTTGGATTTTGTTATGGGTGGTAGTTAAGTTACATCCAGATCAGATGGATCCCTTTAAGGCTTTTTTTTTTTTTTTAAAGACTTTTAAAGCACAAATCTAGAGTAGCCTTTACCCTAGGAAAAATTTAGTGCTACTGCTGGGTTGTGAACCTTCTATAGTTTGTGTTCAAGTGGAGGGAATTTGAACAATTCCAAGCCATGTGTGCACTCTGAGAATTGTTTGGCTTACAATTCTCTAGTAATTTGTTCTTTACTTAGAACTTGTTTTTGCCTGGCCTTGTGTAGTTTCACCCTCCACATGCACATATTTAACTAAAGACTTGTGGGGCTCCTTCTCTATGGAGTCTCTCCTTTTTTCCCCCCAATTCTATCTGTCTCTGCTGTTCTGAACACCTATCTCTGCCACCTCAACTCAGCAATACTACCAGTTTGGCTTGTCCTCCTTGTGCCATGGTCCAGAAATTGCCTCCAATTGGAAGGAAAGAGAACTAAAGAGAAGAGATTCCACAGGGAGTTTTTCTCCAGCTTTATTGAGATATTATTGACATATAACATATGTAAGTTTAAGGTGTACACCATAATGATTTGATACATGTATATATTGTGAAATAATTACCACAATAAAGTTAGTTAGTACTTCTATCCCCTCACATGATTACCACTTTTTTTGTTGATAACAGTTAAGATCTATTATCTTAACAACTTTCAAGTATTTAATATAATATTGTTAATTATGATCACCATGCTGTACTTTAGATTCCCCAGAACTTATTTATCTTATAGGTGGAAATTGGTATTATTTGAGAAATGCGTCTCCATTTTACCCACCCCTAAGTCCCTGGTGACCATCATTCTACTCTCAATGTCTGAATTCAATTCAGACATTTTCAGATTCCACATATAACTGACAACATACCGTATCTGTCTTTCCCTGTCTGACTTATTTCACCTAGTATAATGTCTGCGAATTCCATCCATGTTGTCACAAAAGACAGGATTTCCTTCTTTTTTATGGCTGAATTTTACCAAGGTAAGGAAGTTCTCTTTTTTGTTAGTTTTGTAGCATTAAAGAAAAACACAAAACAATAAGCAGTGTTGAAATGTATAAAGCTTTTTAAGCACCCTAACCCTAACCCTTACTACTTTGTTCAGGTTGAGTGGTGGAGGGCAGTAGGAAGAAGCTTGTTAAGAACTAGAATCACCAAGAAGCTGTCTTGATCTTTTCATTAAACATTATGTCATTACTTTCCCCCCATGTCTTTCAATACTCTATAAAAGTAAGATTTTTAACACAATTATGTAAAGTATCAAACAAAAGCTAGAATATATACCTATTTTCTGTAGTTGATAATTCTAAATGTTTCTCTGTATTAAAAAGCATATTAGTGACTTTATAATTTAGAGCACTTAGTAAGTGTGCCCCCAAATCTTACCTTTTTCATATTGAAAAAATTAAAATAATGGAGCCATAATTATTACTATAAAAACAGCATCTCAAAATTAAGAATTAGGGCTTCCCTGGTGGCGCAGTGGTTGAGAGTCCGCCTGCCGATGCAGGGGACACGGGCTCGTGCCCTGGTCCGGGAAGATCCCACATGCCGCGGAGCGGCTGGGCCCGTGAGCCATGGCTGGTGAGCTTGTGCGTCCGGAGCCTGTGCTTCACAACGGGAGAGGCCACAGCAGTGAGAGGCCCGCGTACCACAAAAAAAAAAAAAAAAAAAAAATTAAGAATTATATGTGTTTTAGGACTATAAACTAGTATAAAAAGTGTATTTAGAGGGAGAGTGAAATCTAGGCCTCCATAAGGCTCTAACCTGAAAAGTAATTGCTGTCAAATGTTGACAATTCAAATCACTGAAAAAAAATTCATCTATAAAGATCATTTGTCTACACTAAAATTTCAAATTTAATTAAAAAACATTTCAGGAGGCCTTGGTATCAGACTAGATCTAGGCAGACAGAAGTTTTGTGTGTGTGTGTGTTCAAAATAATGAATGTTCTGAAAAATAACTTTTATTTTTGAAAGAATTTCAAAACCAATTTCAAAAGCAGACAGATCCAAGAATTTTCTGGATTTTCACAGTCTTCATTTTTCAGCTCTATGGGTAGAAAAGGAAGGCTATAAGACCATAATCAAAAAAGGTCACAGGCAGGTTAACTTTAGGATTTCAGGCACAATAAAACTGCAGTTCCGCCGTTTTCATGCTGCTTTGCAATTTTCTGGTTTGAGTATTGGGCGCCTGTGAACCTTTGACAGGATAGCTTTTTTGCTTCCACCTGCTCACATGGAGTGTTTACTCAACTGCCACTTCTCCACAGGAGGTTTTTTTGGTTTTTTTTCTGCGAGAAATTATTTTCAAAAGTACCTCAAGAAATACTCCTTATTTAAGAATGGCAACTTTACAACTGTTAGATATGTCTTCTTATGGTGTATACACATTTCCTTTTAAAAAATAGTGGACTAAAGAGCTTGGAAGACTCTAAAACAAAGTTTAGAGTAATTCTAACTGTGTTCTCTTCAAATGGGGCCACTTGTTCTCACCTCCAGACGTTTGATTTGGGGGCAAGGACATGGTGGTTGGGAGTGGGGAGAGTTTTCAAATTAGAAAAAGATTTTAAGGTAAACATAAAATGGAAAATAGAGAAGTAAGACCATCTTGCTCTTAGGAGTGGGGACCAGAATTAAGCCACAATGAAGAACAAAGCACAGATGACCAGGAGGTAGAATTTCCTCTTAACAACATTTAGTATGTATCAACTTGAAACACATTTTAGAGCCATTCCTTTCTTTCCCACCCCAAACGTCCAGCCTGTGCCAGCACCCTGCCCCCAAATTTCTACTTCCTCCCCCCACCACTAGAGGGTAGTGGGGAGTAGAGGGGGAAGCACAGTGCAGCGAGACACAGTAGGAAGGTCATTGCCCTGATTGTCCCAACACTGGGACTCTGATACCAGCTCAGCTCTGAGCTCATTCTGGAATAAAGTTTAAGCCACTTTGCTTCTCTGAGATTCATTCTCATCACTTGTCAGGTGAGAACTAGATGATTTCCATAGTTTCTTTTAGTTCAGGAGTTTGGTGACTGTATGTCTGAACCCCTCACTCCCCAGTTAATTCTGGCCACTGTTAGGGTTTGGCTCTGTTTCTCTTTCACCTAAATTATTTCCCTCCACACACTCTGTCAGGCTTTAACATCACCAGTGCCTCCTTCCTGAACATATCATTTCCTGTGTGGATGCTGGTAGGCGGCAGAGACACCATCAATGACAAGAGAGACGTTCTGAACCTATAATCATTGGGAGGAACTTTAAAAAACTTCCCTAAGGGTTATCAGAGGAAAGGGAAGACAAATTACCAGGCTTCAACCCCTTTCTTTTCTCTATTAACTGGATGATCTAGGAAGATTCTTGACCCCTTTCAGTCTTAGTTTTCCCATCCGTAAAATGGAATAATCACTTGCTACATCCTCACAGTGTATTTTTACATCGCATAATTAATGCTTATAAGCTTTGAGGTTTTGATGAGAGACACCATAGAAGTGTAGCATATCATTATGAATAATTACAGAACATCTGTGTGTAAAATATACACAAAATGACAATATCCTTACCTGGAGACATTGAAAGAAGAGGTTGGAGATGAATAGAGAGAAAATGAATAAGGAAGAAGAAGTAAAGGGAAAAAGAAACATCAAAGAAGTGTTACAGAATGGAGCAAGGCAAAAGGAAAACAATTTTAAAAGGTCAAGTAGAAGAAAAGAGATGAGCATAGTATCTTTGGAGAAAAACTAAAGGGACAATTTGTTCAGAATTTATTAGGATTTATAATAACTGTGATGTTATTACAAACAAAAATAATAAATAAAATATAACAGTATGTGCAGCAGGTAGAATTCTACAACGGCCCCACAATCTCTGCCTCCTAGTGTTATTCCTGTGATTATGTTATCTTACTTGGCAAAGGGATTTTGGAGATGTAACCGATCAGTTGATAACTAAGATAGTGAGATTATCTGAGTGGGCCTATCCTAATCACAGGTGTTCTTTAAGGGCAAAGGGTTTTCTCTGGATGGTAAGAAAAGACAGAGTCCTAGAGATGTTCACTGGTTGGCGGGGAAGAAAGCAAAGGTCATGTGAACTGCCTATGGGGGCCACATGAAAAGCACCCAAAAGTAACACATAGAGAGTAGCCAGTGAGGAAATGGAGACTTCAGTCCTACAACTGCAAGGAGCTGAATTCTACCAACAACAAATACGAGCTTCAAAGTGGATTTTTCTTAGAACTTCCAAATTCAGATGGCTGACAACTTGATTTCAGCCTTGTGATATCCTGAGCAGAGCACTCAGTCACACCATGCTGGATTTATGACTTACAGAACTGTGAGCCAGTAAGTGGGCATTGTTTTAAGCTGCTAAGAGAACACCAGGATAGCATCTATGGTAATATAAAATAGAAATAACTACATTATAGCATTGCTCAATCAGCTAAGACTCTCATGATTGGCTTCTGAGCCTCAGGTAAGGTTAAAACTTAAGAGTAGCAGTAGTGAAATTGTGGATGTTCTAACATTGATCACAATAGTCAAGTAGAAAAAGGATAAATGAAATCTTAACATAAACCCAGCTGAAATCTTATTTGGTGCAGTTTTAACATAGAAAGTAAGAAAAGTGTTGCTATTCACGTACAGGTAACATTTTTGGATGTGTTATTTGTAAATTAAGCCAGATTGAGGAAGTATTCAAAAGGGCTTTTGGGGCCAACTGTTTTGAAAGGAGGAAATCTTTTTGCTTAATCATATGACCCGTGCAAGTTAATTTTTGTGAATTCCAATTTTTTTAAATTAGGTTTCTTTATGGCGAACTCCTCCTGTAGTCAAAACTTTTGTTGACAAGTAGCAAAATGGGCTTATTTGAATTATACCATCCCTGTGTGTGTTATTCCATCCTCTAATGGAGCAATTGCCAAACAATGAAGGGATTGAGGAAAGGAGATCAAAGACAGACTTGGAGAGGTGGAAAAACTAATTAGTGTGTTTCTTCTCAGTCTCTAGCACTGATATTTCCTGTTTTGTTGTCTCATCTTGTGCTGAATATCAAGGCTCTGCTTAAGGACAATTTTAAGAAGTTAGTAGTAAAGTCTTGCCCTTCCTCCCACCAGCTAAACAATTCCTCTTGGTGTTTCTTCTAATGTGAATAATGCCACCATTTATCCAGTTTCCAAGACTTCAAAGCTCTGAGTCATCTTTCACCTCACCTTCTTCCTAATCCCTCATATCCTACAATTAGTTGTGAAATTCCTACAGAATTCTTCTTTTTCTCTTTCTCCTTCTCCTTCTTCTTCTTCTCCTTCTTCGTCATCTTCTTTTTTCCTTAGCCCCAATGCCATTAACTTGAAGTCAAATCCTTTCTATGATTTGCCAAATTATTGCCATCACCTTTTAGGTCATTCAGTAGTCAGATTTCCTATCATAATCCATTCTACAAGTCACAGACAGGATATTGTGTCTAAAATATAGTTCTAATCTTGACTTCTTTTTTTTTAACACAAAGATTTTCAATATCTCCTTTCACCCACAGAATAAAATCCAAACTCCTTATTTTGGTATTAAATTCTTCCACAACACAGACCCAAATATATCTGGCTTTTTTTCAGTGCCCTCTATACATGTACTCTATTCTTTAGCTAAATTAGATTCCTCTGTCCTCTGAAATACGAGTTTTGGAGTTAAATGGATCTTCAGTTAAATCTTGACTCCACCACCTACTACCTATGTGAAATTGGACAATCTCTTAATCTCTGTCAGCCTCACTTTTGGCATCTGAAATGTGGGGTAATAATATCCCTTACAAAACAGTCATTGTGAGAACTGAATATGGTGATGTATGTAAATTTGGGGGCATAACGTCTGACACACAGTGCCTAATAAATGATACTTTTCATTGTTTTCTTTGCTCCTCTTCCTTCCCTTCATCCTCTTGCTATATCTTGTGTGTCTTATTCACATTTGTATTCTGATTCTCATACCTGATATTTTCTGACTCTTTGCTGTTGTTTGTGATGTTTCCTCCACAAGGAATGCCCAGACCTTCATTTCTGTCTGTTGCATTGTATACTATCCATTGTGATGACTCCCCCTCAGATACTTTTCACTGCAGAGGATGGGCAGTCTAATCCAACCCTGGGAATTCCCTGTCTTTTGCAGGGATTGATTGAGGGAACTTTATATGGCCAACAAGATGTAAAGGAAATCTGCTGGTAGAGGCTTTACCCTTCCAGTGAAGGAGACCATTCCTCTTCTTCATTTGAACATGGCTGTGTCTGGATGTGATGCCTGAACTACTGCCACCCAATCAGAGATGAAGGTGAAGATGAAGGTTGTAAAATAGCAGAGGAGATAGAGAGAAACTGACTGATATCATGAAGTTACTCATGACGAGCCCAGAGCCCTCTCTACCTTGGTCTTCTGTTAAGTGAAACAAAAATCTTTCTTTATTGAAACCAGTCTGAGTTGGAGCTTTGTCTTGCAATCAAAAAGATTAAAACTTTTTTGGTAACTATGCGTGGGGATGGATGTTAACTAGACATATTGTGGTGATCATTTCACAGTTTATTCAGATATCGAATCATTATGTTGTACAACTGAAAGTCATATGTCAATTATACCTCAGTTAAAAAAGAATATCTTTGGTTGTTGGCATTCTCCACTACATAATTCAGGAATGCATTCTCTCACAAACAGCAAAAAATCTGACTGAAGTGGCTTAAATAAATGAAGACTCATTATTTTTTTTAAATGATACCAAAATATTCACTATCCTTCAAAGCTAAGTTCCAATGCCACTTTCTTGGTGAAACTGTTCATGGTTTCTCTGGCAGATGTAAGCATGTTCTCTCTCCTCTGAACTCCTATTTGTGCATTACTGGGTCTCTACCTTGCACCTGTCACATGCTGCCGTGTCTGCAGGTATCTCCAGGTCACACTGGAGAGGTGTTTTGCTGAAGGTAGTCACTGCATCTGAGGCCTCTTTGCATCCTCCACAGGGTGTACCATGATGCCTTGTACATGCCATGGTGACTTGCTCAATCATACTTGTTCAGCCAGGTTATTTGTTCCTTGTTGGACCTTTGTATATTGATTTTTATAGTTTGGATATCATTCAGTGATTTTTTTTTTTTTAAAAAGGAGAGTGGTCTTGGTATATGCGTGTGTAGATCCCTTCCAAATTGTCTTGTACAAGAGTATTTTTAAAAAATCAGCTCATTATAGGAGAAATTCAAATATACTCCAACCAGTAGCTCTCTGATAGAAGAGAACCTGAAAGGTTAAGAGTTTAGGAAAAGGGACTTCCCTGGTGGCGCAGTGGTTAAGAATCCACCTGCCAATATAGGGGACATGGGTTCAATCCCTGGTCCGGGAAGATCCCACATGCCACGGAGCAACTAAGCCCAGGTACCACAACTACTGAGAATGTGCTCTAGAGCCCACGTGCCACAACTGCTGAAGCCCGCACGCTAGAACCTGTGCTCTGCAACAAGAGAAGCCACCACAATGAGAAGTCCGTGCACCGCAACGAAGAGTAGCCCCCACTAGCCACAACTAGAGAAAGCCCACGGGCAGCAACGAAGACCCAACACAGCCAAAAATAAATAAATAAATTTATTTTTTAAAAAAGAGTTTAGGAAAAGAAGAGAGATGAAATCTAGGTACTCTGCTTAATGGAACCTGTTAGCAATGTTAGTGGACGTAACTGGGCAAACCCCTGGGCATTGATGTTTTCCAGATGTAGTGATGACCTAATTTGTAATAGAGGCAAATAGCTGTTCTTTTGCTGTTATAGTTTCAATGAGGGAGGATAGAAAATTCACAGAAGTGTTTTTCTGAAACCAAAACAGTCAATAAAAGCTACACTCTCCTTTATTTGAGTCATCTCCTTATTTTGTTTTGCCTCCAAACATCCATCATCTTGACCCTCACATGCAAGAACACAAAATATTTACAGATTTTGACTTTACTGCCATCAGCATTAATTTCTTAATATTAGCATCTGATAAGTTTAAACTTTTAATGTTATTAGTTCTAATTAAAGACCATGTCTTGGTCTTCACTGGGATGAGAAGTAAACCCCGTCCCTCCCCCCACAGTCAATGACTTGAGTTGTTATGAAAGATCATGGAATTTCTGCCTCCTGGGCTTAAAATAATATAGGTGGTAGATTCTTCTCTTCTAAAGTTCGTTTAAGTGTGTCTGAGTCTGAAAATGGAGAAGATGGGACTCAAATTACCTCTCAATGTCTCTGATTTTATGATTGATGTGTCTGTCATACCACGGGTTGCAGAAGAGACTTGAAGTTATTGGAGTTTGAGGAAACATTGCAGGGGAACACAGAGGAGGAAGTAAGAAGTAGTTCTGGAGTGCCTCTAGGAGGGATTTACTTTACAGAGGCTCTTCTCTGATGTAAGGTTTGGCATAAAGAATTATGCTTCGAAGGAGCCATGCAGTGTCTCCCCACTGTTGGGCAGGCTGGGTGGATTCAGTGCCTTGACCCCAAGGAAGGGCCCACCAGGCCGGGAGAGAGAGAGGGTTGTGGGCCAGAGCTGGGGGAAGGGTGCATTTATAACCGAGCATGACTGTTCCTTATGACTGCATCTCAGCAGCTGCTTTGCTTTTAGCCAACACTTCTTATTGCCCCACTGGCAAACATCCCCGAACGAGGGCTTTCTTCCCTCAGTGTCTGCTGGTGGAGAGGCGGTGCTGGTGATCACGTGAGCTACTAATGGCTCCCAAATTTAGTGGACAAAGCAAAATGGTAGAAGTTGGAGACCTGTTAGTGTCAATTTCACCAGCTTCCTCTGTGTTTTTTAAGATCTTGGTCTTCCTGTGTGCCGTATTGATCTCCTCTGACCTAACCCTTTGATAATAAGTTACTTCATTTTATTTTGTTAATCAATCATTTTCATTGCTTCAACAAATGTTTTTTGAGCAACTCCTCTGTGCCAGGCACCTTTGTCCACACTGGGAGCACAGTGCCACAGTGAACCAGAGAAACATGATCTCTAAAGTTAGTGAGTTTATGACCCAAAGTAGGAGGCAGAAAATTAAAGAATTAATTAAACCAAGCTTCAGCCTTTGGGTCATTGTTTGAGGGGCTCCTCCAGGCTGGCATGCTCTTCCCTCAGACTTTTACATGTGAGGCTTCTACACACCTTTCCTGTCTCAGCTCCAACATCATCTCCCAAGAGAGGCCTTCTCGGATCACACAACCTCAAGCCCTTCTCCCCTCCCAAGCATCTCTCCATCCCATCCTCTTCATCCACAGTTCCCAGATCGAAACACCTCTGAAAACTAAAAGAATTTCCCTCTTAACTTGAGTGCAAACGTATTAGTACTATCATCTTTATTTCATTTATTATGAATATTTATATAGTTTATTGCAATGACATTAATGTGTTTGATTCATGGGGAGCCAACTCAGACCCTGTTGGTTTAACAAATAGTATGAGCACTGTATTACCTTTCTAAATTGAAAAATCCTGAATTTTGGAATACTTGTCATCCCAGTGGTTTTGGATAGAGGATTATGAACCTGTCCTACCTAAATTTCTCCTTGGTACTAATTAGTTGAGTTCTTTATTTTCTTGTTCCCCAACTAAAATGAGAGCAGAGACCTTGTCCCTCTTGTTCACTCTATCCAGAATATAGAGCAGAAACTGAGTGCTTAATAAATATTTTTAAGTGAGTGAGTGATGGCTTTCACATGTAAAGTACCTGGTGTTCTAGTGGAGAGTTGGCTGGGGGAGGGGAGAGGTGATGTCAGAGAAAGAACTGATGTGGAATCTAAGACTTAAATAATTATCCAAGCAAAGCCCAGGATGGGGAGGGGGGAGAGGAAGAGTTTGTGCAAGAGAGAGAGGTATGTTTAAGGAAGGGAAAGAAGTTCGACGTGACTGACGCACAGACTTTTAAGGGGGGAGAACGGCAAAGGATGAGACTGGAGGGCAACTAAAGGGGTTTTAGATCATGTAAAGGGATTAGGATTTTATCCTTCGGGCAAGGGGGAGTGAGGATGGTATAAAGGTGTCAACTGTTTAATCCTGCCAACAACCTGGAGAGCAGGTACTATTATTCCATTTTACACATAAGAAATTTGAGAGTCAGGGAAGTTTAAGGGACTTGCCCAGCTTGGTATGTTTAATTTGTGGCAGAGATGTGACTAATCCAGGTTGTCTGGCTCTGGCCTCCATGCTTCATTTTAGAAAAATGGTGAGAACTCTATGAGAAGTGAAAGATCTGGATGATGAAAAGTCACCACCACCAGCACAAAATAACAAGCCCCGAGTGTCCTGGTGGCTAGAACAGTAAGCTTCCGTGTCACGGGCTTGGTCTCTGCGTGTGCTAGTTAGGTTGGGCGGTGCCACAGGCAGAGCCTGCGCGTCTGCTTCCGTCAGCAGTGGCTGATGAGTGCAAATGCGCCAGTAGCAGGAGGGGCGGCTGGGTGAGCAGAGCAAATGGACGCAGATCAAACATCACTGCATTCGTTGCAAACCGTGGTGAGATATCACGTCACACCTGTCAGAATGACTGTCATCAAAAAGAACACAAATAAGAAATGCCAGTGAGGATATGGGGAAGAGGGAACCCTCGTGCACTGTTGGTGGGAAAGTAAACGGGTGCAGCCACTGTGGAAGAGAGTACAGATTTTCCTTAAAAAACTAAAAATAGAACTACTATGTGATCCAGCAATTCCACTCCTGGGTGTATATCAGAAAAAAATGAAAACGCTAATTCAGAAAGGTACATGCAACATAATGTTCATAGCAGCACTATTTACAATAATAAAAGCAACCCAAGTGTCCATCAACAGATGAATGGATAAAGAATATGTGGCATATATATATATATATATATATAATGAAATATTACTCAGCCATAAAAAAGAATGAAATTCTGCCATTTGCAGCGATGCGGATGGACCTAGAGAATATTACGCTTAGTGAAATAAGTCAGATAAAGAAAGACAAATACTATATGATATCACTTATATGTGGAATCTAAAAAATACAACAAACTAGTGAATATAACAAAAAAGAAGCAGACTCACAGATATAGATAAAAAACTAGTGGTTACCAGTGGGGAGAGGGAAGGGGGGAGGGTCAAGATAGGGGCAGGAGATTAAGAGGTACAAACTATTAGGTATAAAATAAGCTACAAGGATACGTTGTACAACTATAGCCAATATTTTATAATAACTATAAATGGAGTATAACCTTTAAAAATCGTGGATCACCATATTGTACACCTGTCACTTCCATAATATTGTAGAGCAACTATACTTCAGTAAAAACAAAGTATCACTGCATTAGAAAAAGCAGCACAGAAACCCGACCTACTGTGGGTCAGCAGCACCGTTCAAGTGCATAGAGGACAGTGCATATTAACTACTGTGCTCAGGTATAGTGAAAGGTATGAGACACTTGCTGGTCACTCCTGGAGGTGGTATATAACTAGGAAACTGTTAGAAGAGTTTAAAAATCATATCCAGAAACTTGTATTCCTTCTTCTTCTTTATGAGAATCTACTGGCCTTTACTTTCTGTCTTTCAAGCTTTAAGACTCCATCCTGTAGAGCCATATGTTGTTCAAGACCTACCTTATGGAAGCATGGAAATGCGTTATTTCAAAATGCCAAATGGCTAAGGCATACATAATTATCAAAGTTTACAATATCTATTGTTGCTAACAACTTAAATTTTTCATATCAGCTTCTGTGAGTGGCGTATTTCCTGGACCACTAGCTCCAACAAAGGCCCAGACTTGAACTTTATAGGTGATTGGGTCAGCAGAATCACTGCCCTCCAAAAAAAGAACGAAAACCACCAGAAGTTGGTAATGGCTCATCTCTGTAATGTTTTCTAAGACATTTGGTATGGCTTTAAGTTTTCTTTGTCTCTTTTTGCTCATCTGGGAGCCCTTCCTTCAGGGAAAAAAGAAAGGACATATTTTGACATGTGCTAGAGGTCCTTATAAATATCTACTAATTAGCAGAAAGGAAATATCTGAAAGGAAAGAAGGGAAGTATCCGCCAATTAGACACCAAGAATGTGGTGTAGGAGTAGGGGCATTGGTTTTGGAGCCAAATGACCTCACCTGCTTACCAATCTTATCAGGTTATCTAAGCTCTCTGAGCTCAGTTTTCCCATCTGTAAAATGAGACAATAATATCCACCCACAGGGGTGTTGTGAGAATTAAGTGAGATTATACATGTGAAATGTGCATTAAAAATGTACAAATGTCTACTGTTAATAATAATACTGATGGGAATAGGAAAACTCAAAGTCTTTTAAATATCAGGATAAATTCAGATTTGCTTAGATGGTTTCTGTGTGGAAATTGAGGGGCTTCTCTGGAGTGAGAGAAAGGAGTTTCATTTGTACAGTTTTATGAAAGTTGTTTCATAAGAGGTTTGGTTGAAGTAATGTGGAATTTGACCAAAAGCTAAAGTGTCTTAGAAGAATACCCCTAGAGCAATACCGTGGTTAACATTCAGCATGTCAGGTAACATGCCTGAAATATTTTAGTGATGTGTTTGAGAGAGTGTGCAACTGTCAGGCTGTTGTTCTACTGGGAAGGGTCATTACACTGCTACATGACAGGCCACAGGAATCAGAAGGTGACCTGAATTCAGTACGGAGACCTTACCTAGTTAAGGAGGGGCAGAAGCATGTTCAATTATCCTGAGAATCAATAGCCCTGATTTTTAAAAAAATGTAGGTAGAGGGCTAGCAAAAACAAAACATAAAACCCCACAAATGCTGGCAGCTATGGTGCCTTAAACTCTAAATTATCTTTATGAGAGCTTGGATAATAATATAAGTTTATCTGTAAGGGAGGCTCCTTGGCAGGGCAGCTAGTAACACAGGTTTTGGATTCAGTAAAATCTATACTAATACTTCTGCTTTGTTATGTTCTCGTTTGAGACCTTCAGCAGGTTAGTTAGTCTGAACCTATTTATAAATCTGTAAAATGCAGAGAGTAATAGTACCCTTACAATGTTATTGAATTCATATAGCCCAGTGCCTGAAGTAAGCACTCAATAAATGATTAGTATATTCATAGATTATTTCAAAACTTAAAAAAACTGATCTTTCAATCTATTTCTGCAAATCCTTTCCCCGAAGAAGAGAATTAACCAATGAGGAACAAAATCTAATGCTATGATTTTGATTCCATGTTCATTTCCTTCCTAATGAAAGAGTAAATAAAAAGAAAGGACTTAGATATGCAATCTCTGAATAACTGGGTCCACGGCCTGGTGAGAACTCAGGCAGGTGATGGGGCTTATGTGCCCAAGGTTTTACAAGTGCTTGTACTCAAAATGAAATAAAAAAATATATTTTTGGCCTTGTATGCCACCCAATAGCACTTGTGGTGTAGTGCTTTTTGGAAAGAGCTTCTAGGTGGGGAAAAGAAATATGAAAGCAATGGAGTTTTACCAAACCTATGAGAGCTCAGAGGAAATCCTTTATTTGTTGAAGAAACGACATTCTTACTTTTGCAGAAATGGGCCAGGGGCCAGAGGAAAAGAAGAAGAAACAAACCAGGTAAGATATGCCGTGATAATAAGCAGAGCCTGATGTGAACCACACACAGGAAGCTGCTTGCCACCTGCAGTGAGAAGCAAAAGCAACAACTAGAACTTTCTGGTCACAATCGACCTACTTAAGGCCCAGAGGGCCCAGCCAGAGACAACTGTAGTGTTGACTGAGCAGAGAGACGTCTCAGTGGGGCCTGTAAAAGGGAAGAAATCCAAAAGGACTCTGGGATGGGGGATGTTGGCCTTAGAAAGACAGTAAAACACTTATGTTCAGAGATGGATCAACTATAGTTCTAGGCTCTGTTCCCTGGGGAGGCCTGGAGGAGAGACCACAGGCTTAGCTGCTGTGGGGAGCAGTACCTCTGCTCCCTTACTTGGCTCTGGACACGGAACATGGTGTATGGATGGGCAGAAGGAGAACATGGTTTTGTACTTCCTGGCTCGGCTCTGCAATGCCCTGTGGTCCAGAAGAGACACATGCTCCCTCTAGAGAGGAATGGGTGTGAAACTGTGAAGGTAAATAGGACTTGCCTTACCCCTCTCTATTTCCAATACTCAATTGAAAAACAATCTTATAAAGAGAGCTTTATTGTATAACAACACTGAAAAAAATTGAGTGCCTCCGGGGATCAAGTATACACAGACATTATTTTGATACGCCTGTAAGCAATGCTGTTATTAAGCATCTAGAGAATAAACAGCTTTTCTCTAAGCGCGGTTAATCGAAGGGATCAAAGCAGCAGTGGCAATGAAAAGGTGGATAAAAGTGATACGGCATTTGGATCTTTAGGAGCTCTCGGCAGGTTGAAAAGCACTTCTGAAACGGGCAAAAAAGGCAGCGTGATGTTGGGAGTCTGGGTTTTGAAATTATAGGGACTACCACCGTTGGAACCAGTGTTGAGAAAGCCACCACCTGCAAGCGAGTGGCTGGGAAGTTGGGGGGATGGGTGAACAAAGGAGCTGGCAGGCAGGTGCAGGAGGTGTGAAGGAGCCGACTGTGTTTCTCCCCTTCCACCACTGTCACAATTTAGCCCTTTGTCCCCACCTTTAGAGTCGCTACATGGTGGGCTCTAGAAAGGGAGCCATAGGAGATAAGGGAAGGAAAAAATGAAGGTCAGATGAAGGAAAGATAAGAAAAGTTGTGGAAATCTTTCCAAACGCAGATGTGTAGCAACATTCAAGGATCCGCTGTGTTGTTCCTCTCTTCACCCCACTTCACGCTTTGATATTGCTGTTCTGCATGGCAACTTCAAGTCACGTGACAGCTTTGGGAGTGAGTGATCGACAACGTTGGTTTGCATCCAACTACCGCCCACAGCAGAGAGCAATGGCCGCCCTAGTGAGTTTCCAGATGGTCTTCGGGGACCATTTTCTGTCTTTTTTCTCTTTCCTTCATCTTCGTCTTCTTCCCTCTCCTCTCTCTGTCTCTGTCTCTCTTTCTCTTGTTGCTGTTGGTTTTGCATTTAAGTTTACTTTTTACCCACCACCCAGGGTGGCAGTTATTTATTTTCAGAACTGTTACATACGGGGGGAGAAGTGGGCACTCTGACTTTTGGAGGATGAAGCAGCAACTCAGGGGCAGAGAACTTACCTGATCTAACCCCCTGAACCTCTTGTTCCTTAGCCTCCGTGAAAGTAAAGCCATCATTTAACACATAGTTGTGAGAAACAAGAGGCCAAACACTAAACTCTTTGGCAAGTGCTGTACTGAGGAACAACGCAATTTTTCTTCACTTACCGTCATGACTGCTAAAGAAAGGAATACAGGGCACTTGAATTGCAGGGCACTGGGGAAATGAAGACAGTTAAGCAAATATTAGTTCATACGTGGTGATCCTCTCCTTTGTGTACACTTTGAACTAAAACAACAGGCTCTTAGCAGAATGGTTGAAGTTAAAGTGTTCTGACACACATTTTAAAAAAAAAAGAACGTTTCAAACAGCAGTCTGCCTCTGTGCTATACAAAGCCTCTCAAAGGTTCAGTAGGACGAAATTAATGTGCTCTTAAGACGTCTGCTTCTTGCACTGGTACAAAAGTAAGTAGAATATAGTTAGTTATTCGGTGACATTGGAATTCTAAAGGTGATAAAAGAAAAGGAAATATTCTGGAGTTAGAGTGCCCTGTTTGACTACTGCCAGGGAGTTAATACATTAACGAGGAAATTCTGGACCTAAATGGACAAAATTCATTATTTTTTCTGCTGCTAAAATTTTGTTTGGATAACTACAAAAGATGAAGTGGAAAAAGGAGACATTCATGTCTCATATGGAAGGAAAGGCCTGGTTGTGTCTGATATTGGAGAACAAATTTTTCTAGGACTATTCATTCTAGTGAAAATATTACCTTTGTGTCTCTGCCAATGGGAGTGTTTTAATTTGTGATTCAGGGTTATTTGTCTTGTTGTGGTTGTTTCATTCTCCTTTAAAATTCTTCCTTTTTTCTTTTACTACTTGTTTTGCTTTCAAACTCCAGCTAATGTACATGGCTGAATAGTCTTCCAGAAGATGAAGTTAAAATCTCAGTTGGCCTTCAGCTATGGAACCATTGAAATTATTTCAAAGCTACACACCACCTCCCATTTGGAAAGAGATTTGTGTATTTCTAACTTGGAAATTAGGCTGTCAGTTAATAAGGTCTCTTTCTTGGAATGGAGCCTTAACCCAAAGTCTTTTGTTGTACATCAAGCTGAGGCATGAAAATGACATCTAGCCATACAGAAAGGATATTTTGCTCCTGAATTAGTCAGTGGGCATGCCCCAGGGTCTGAAAGTTAGAGGGTAGACAACTGGGTTCTCTGTGTAGTGGGTCCAAGTTGCTCAGCTCCGTGTCACTTATGGAATCTCTATGGAGATTCCAGGGAAGCACAGCTACTTTGGGGGCTTTTTTTTTTTTTTTAACATCTTTATTGGAGTATAATTGCTTAACAATGGTGTGTTAGTTTCTGCTGTATAAAAAAGTGAATCAGCTATACATATACATATATCCCCATATCCGCTCCCTCTTGCATCTCCCTCCCATCATCCCTATCCCACTCCTCTAGGTGGTCACAAAGCACTGAGCTGATCTCCCTGTGCTATGCGACTGCTTCCCACTAGCTATTTTACATTTGGTAGTATATATAAGTCCATGCCATTCTCTCACTTTGTCCCAGCTTACCCTTCCCCTTCCCCATGTCCTCACGTCCATTCTCTACGTCTGCATCTTTATTCTTGTCCTGCCACTAAGTTCTTCAGAACCTTTTTTTTTAAATTTCATATATATGTGTTAGCATACAGTATTTATTTTTGCCTTTCTGACTTACTTCACTCTGACAGTCTCTAGATCCATCCACATCACTACAAATAACTCAGTTTCGTTTCTTTATACAGCTGAGTAATATTCCATCGTATATATGTGCCACAGCTTCTTTACCCATTCATCTGTTGATGGACACTTAGGTTGCTTCCATGTCCTGGCTATTGTAAATAGAGCTGCAATGAACATTGTGGTACACGCTTCTTTTTGAATTATGGTTTTCTCAGGGTATATGCCCAGTAGTGGGATTACTAGGTCATATGGTAGTTCTATTTTTAGTTTTGTAAGGAACCTCCATACTGTTCTCCATAGTGGCTGTATCAATTTATATTCCCACCAACAGTGCAAGAGGGTTCCCTTTTCTCCACACCCTCTCCAGCATTTACTGTTTGTAGATCTCTTGGCGATGGCCATTCTGCCGGTGTGAGGAGATACCTCACTGAAGTTTTGATTTGCATTTCTCTAATTAGTGATGTTGAGCATCCTTTCATGTGTTTGTTGGCAATCTGTATATCTTCTTTGGAGAAATGTCTATTTAGGTCTTCTGCCCATTTTTGGCTTTGGTTGTTTCCTTTTTGATATTGAGTTGCATGAGCTGCTTGAAAATTTTGGAGATTAATCCTTTGTCAGTTGCTTCATTTGCAAATATTTTCTCCCATTCTGAGAGTTGTCTTTTAGTCTTGTTTATGGTTTCCTTTGCTGTGCAAAAACTTTTAAGTTTCATTAGGTCCCATTTGCTTATTTTTGTTTTTATTTCCATTTCTCTAGGAGGTGGGTCAAAATGGATCTTGCTGTGATTTATGTCATAGAGTGTTCTGCTTATGTTTTCCTCTAAGAGTTTTATAGTGTCTGGTCTTACATTTGGGTCTTTAATCCATTTTGAGTTTATTTTTATGTATGGTGTTAGAGAGTGTTCTAATTTCATTCTTTTACTTGTAGCTGTCCGCTTTTCCCAGCACCACTTATTGAAGAGGCTGTCTTTTCTCCATTGTATATTCTTGCCTACTTTATCAAAGATAAGGTGGCCATATGTGCATGGATTTATCTCTGGACTTTCTATCCTGTCCCATTGATGTATATTTCTGTTTTTGTGCTGGTACCATACTGTCTTGATTACTGTAGCTTTGTAGTATAGTCTGAAGTCTGGGAGCCTGATTCCTCAAGCTCCGTTTTTCTTTCTCAAGCTTGCTTTGGCTATTTGGTGTCTTTTGTGTTTCCATACAACTTGTGAAAATTTTTTTCTAGCTCTGTGAAAAATGCCATTCAGAGTTTGACAGGGATTGCACTGAATCTGTAGATTGCTTTGGGTAGTATAGTTATTTTCACAATGTTGATTCTTCCAATCCAAGAACATGGTATATCTCTCCTTCTGTTTGTATCATCTTTGATTTCTTTCATCAGTGTCTTATAGTTTTCTGCATACAGGTCTTTTGTCTCCTTATGTAGGTTTATTCCTAGGTATTTTATTCTTTTTGTTGCAATGGTAAATGGGAGTGTTTACTTAGTTTCTCTTTCAGATTTTTCTTCATTAGTGTATAGGTGTGCAAGAGATTTCATGCATTAATTTTGTATCCTGCTACTTTACCAAATTCATTGATTAGCTCTAGTATTTCTCTGGTAGCGTCTTTAGGATTCTCTATGTATAGTATCATGTCATCTGCAAACAGTGACAGATTTATTTCTTCTTTTCCAATTTGGATTCCTTTTATTTCTTTTTCTTCTCTGATTGCTGTGGCTAAAACTTCCAAAACTATGTTGAATAAGAGTGGTGAGAGTGGGCAACCTTGTCTTGTTCCTGATCTTAGTGGAAATGCTTTCAGTTTTTCACCATTGAGAAAGATCTTGGCTGTGGGTTTGTCAATATGGCCTTTATTATGTTGAGTTAAGTTCCCTCTTGCCTACTTTCTGGAGGGTTTTTATCATAAATGGGTGTTGAATTTTGTCGAAAGCTTTCTCTGCATCTATTGACATGATCATATGGTTTTTTCTCCTTCAATTTGTTAATATGGTGTATCACATTGATTGATTTGCATATATTGAAGAATCCTTGCATTCCTGGGATAAACCCCACTTGATCATGGTGTATGATCCTTTTAATGTGCTGTTGGATTCTGTTTGCTAGTATTTTGTTGAGGATTTTTGCATCTATGTTCATCAGGGATATTGACCTGTAGTTTTCTTTCTTTGTGACATCTTTGTCTGGTTTTGGTATCAGGGTGTTGTTCGCCTCATAGAATGAGTTTGGGAGTGTTTCTCCCTCTGTTATATTTTGGAGGAGTTTGAGAAGGAGAGGTGTTAGCTCTTCTCTAAATGTTTCATAGAATTTGCCTGTGAAGCCATCTGGTCCTGGGCTTTTGTTTGTTGGAAGATTTTTAATCACAGTCTCAATTTCACTGCTTGTGATTGGTCTGTTTATATTTTCTATTTCTTCCTGGTTCAGTCTTGGAAGGTTGTGCTTTTCTACGAATTTGTCCATTTCTTCTAGATTGTCCATTTTATTGGCATATAGTTGCTCGTAGTAATCTGTCTTGATCCTTTGTATTTCTGCAGTGTCAGTTGTTCTCCTTTTTCATTTCTAATTCTATTGATTTGAGTCTTCTCCCTTTTTTTTTCTTGATGAGTCTGGCTAATGGTTTATCAATTTTCTTTAACTTCAAAAAGGACCAGCTTTTAGTTGTATTGATATTTGCTATTGTTTCCTTCATTTCCTTTTCATTTATTTCTGATCTGATCATTATGATTTCTTTCCTTCTGCTAACTTTGGGTGTTTTTGTTCTTGTTTCTCTAATTGTTTTAGGTGTAAGGTTAGGTTGTTTATTTGAGATGTTTTTTGTTTCTTAAAGTAAGATTGTATTGCTATAAACCTCCCTGTTAGAACTGCTTTGGCTGCATCCCATAGGTTTTGGGTCATCGTGTTTTCATTGTCATTTGTTTCTAGGTATATTTTGATTTCCTCTTTGATTTCTTCAGTGATCTCTTGGTTATTAAGTAGTGTATTGTCTTGCCTCTATGTGCTTGTGTTTTTTACAGTTTTTTACCTGTAATTGATGTCTAGTCTCATAGCATTGTGGTCTGAAAAGATACTTGATACAGTTCCAGTTTCCTTAAATTTAGCAACACATGATTTGTGACCCAAGATATGATCTATCCTGGAAAATGTTCCAGGAACACTTGAGAAGAAAGTGTATTGTGTTGTTTTTGGATGGAATGTCCTATAAATATCAATCAAGTCCATCTTGTGTAATGTATCATTTAAAGCTTGTTTCCTTATTTATTTTCATTTTGGATGATCTGTCCATTGGTGAAAATGGGGTGTTAAAGTCCTCTTCTATGATTGTGTTACTGCCAATTTCCTCTTTTATGGATGTTAGCATTTGCCTTATTGAGGTGCTCCTATATTGGGTGCATAAATATTTACATTGTTATGTCTTCTTCTTGGATTGATCCCTTGATCATTATGTAGTGTCCATCTTTGTCTCTTGTAATAGTCTTTATTTTAAAGTCTATTTTTTCTGTTATGAGAATTGCTACTACAGATTTCTTTCTTTTTTTTTTTTTTTTTTTTGCTGTACGCAGGCCTCTCACTGTTGTGGCCTCTTCCGTTGCGGAGCACAGGCTCCGGAAGCACAGCCTCAGTGGCTATGGCTCGCGGGCCTATCCACTCCGCGGCATGTGGGATCTTCCCGGACCGGGGCATGAACCCGTGTCCCCTGCATCGGCAGGCAGACTCTCAACCACTGCACCACCAGGGAAGCCCCTCCAGCTTTCTTTTGATTTCATTTGCATGGAATATCTATTTCCATCCCCTCACTTTCAGTCTGTATTTGTCCCTAGGTCTGAAGTAGGTCTCTCGTAGACAGCATATATATGGGTCTTGTTTTTGTATCTATTCAGCCAGTCTATGTCTTTTGGTGGGAGCATTTAATCCATTTACATTTAAGGTAATTATCGATATGTATGTTCCTACTACCATTTTCTTAATTGTTTTGGGTTTGTTATTGTAGGTCTTTTCCTTCTCTTGTGTTTCCTGCCTAGAGAAGTTCCTTTAGCTTTTGTTGTAACGTTGGTTTGGGGGTGCTGAATTCTCCTAGCTTTTGCTTGTCTGTAAAGGCTTTAATTTCTCTGTCAAATCTGAATGAGATCCTTCCTGGGTAGAGTAATCTTGGTTATAGGTTTTGTCCTTTCATCACTTTAAATACGTCTGGCCACGCTCTTTTGGTTTGCAGAGTTTCTGCTGAAAGATCAGCTTTTAACCTTATGGGGATTGCTTTTTATATTATTTGTTGTTTTTCCCTTGCTGCTTTTAATATTTTTTCTTTGTGTTTAAGTTTTGATAGTTTGAGTAATATGTGTCTTGGCATGTTTCTCCTTGGATTTATCCTGTATGGGACTCTCTGCACTTCCTGGACTTGATTGACTATTTCCTTTCCCATATTAGGGAAATTTTCAACTATAATCTCCTCAAATATTTTCTCAGTCCCTTTCTTTTTCTCTTCTTCTTCCGAAACCCCTATAATTCAAATGTTGGTGTGTTTTATGTTGTCCCAGAGGTCTCTAAGACTGTCCTCAATTCTTTTCATTCTTTTTTCTTTATTCTGCTCTGTGGTAGTTATTTCCACTATTTTATCTTCCAGGTCGCTTATCCATTCTTCTGCCTCAGTTATTCTGCTATTGATTCCTTCTAGAGAATTTTTAATTTTCTTTATTGTGTTGTTCATCATTGTTTGTTTGCTCTTTAGTTCTTCTAGGTCCTTGTTAAACATTTCTTGTATTTTCTCCATTCTATTTTCAAGATTTTGGATCTCCTTTACTATCATTACTCTGAATTCGTGTTCAGGTCGACTGCCTATTTCCTCTTCATTTGTTTGGTATGGTGGGTTTTTACCTTGATCCTTCATCTGCTGTGTGTTTCTCTGTCTTCTCATTTTGCTTAACTTACTTGTTTTGGGGTCTCCTTTTTGTAGGCTGCAGGTTTGTAGTTCTTATTGTTTTTGGTGTCTGCCCCCAGTGGCTAAGGTTGGTTCAGTGGGTTGTGTAGGCTTCCTGGTAGAGTGGACTAGTGCCTGTGTTCAGGTGGATGAGGCTGGATCCTGTCTTACTGGTGGGCAGGTCTGGTGGTGTGTTTTGGGGGTGTCTGTGACCTTTTTATGATTTTAGGCAGCCTCTCTGCTATTGAGTAGGGTTGTGTTCCTGTCTTGCTTGTTGTTTGGCATAGGGTATCCAGCACTGTAGCTTGCTGGTTGTTGAGTGGGGCTGGGTCTTAGCGTTGAGATAGAGATCTCTTGGGGAGCTTTCACTGTTTGATATTATGTGGAGCCAGGAGGTCTCTGGTGGACCAATGTCCTGAATTGAGCTCTCCCACCTCAGAGGCCCAGGCCTGACACCCAGCTGGAGCACCAAGACCCTGTCAGCCACATGGCTCAGAAGAAAAGGGAGAAAAAAAGAAAGAAAGAAAGAAAAAATAAATAAAAATAAGTAAAGTTATTAAAATAAAAAAATTATTAAAAATAAAAAAATTATAAAGTAATAAAAAAAAGAAGAAAGAAAGAAGAGGCAACCAAACCATAAAACAAATACACCAATGATAACAAGCTCTAAAAGCTATACTAAAAAAAAAAGAGGACATACAGAATCCTAGGACAAATGGTAAAAGCAAAGTTATACAGACAAGATCACACAAAGAAACATACACATATACACTCAGAAAAGAGAAAAAGGAAAGAAAAATATATCTTTATATAAAAAAATGGAAGAGAGCAACCAAATCAATAAACAAATATACCAATGGTAATAAACTCTAAATACTAAACTAAGATTAGCATAAAACCAGAAACAAATTAGATGCAGAAAGCAAACCCCAACTCTACATTTGTTCCCAAAGTCCACTGCCTCAATTTTGGTATGATTCATTGTCTATTCAGTTATTTCATAGATGCAGGGTATATCAAGTTGATTGTGGAGATTTAATCCACTGCTCCTGAGGCCTCTGGGAGAAATTTCCCTTTTTCTTCTTTGTTTGCACAGCTCCTGCGGTTCAGCTTTGGATTTGCCCCGCCTCTGCGTGTAGGTCACCTGAGGGCGTCTGTTCTTCGCTCAGGTAGGACAGGGTTAAAGGAGCAGCTGGTTGGGGGCTCTGGTTCACTTAGGCTGGGGGGAGGGAGGGGTACAGAATGCAGAGCGAGACTGCGGTGGCAGAGGCTGGTGTGATGTTGCAACAGACTGAAGTGTCATGTGTTCTCCCGGGGAAGTTGTCCCTGCATCACAGGACCCTGGCAGTGGCATGATGCATAGGCTCTTGGGAGGGGAGGTGTGGATAGCAACCTGTGCTTGCACACAGGCTTCTTGGTGGCTGCAGCAGCAGCCTTAGCGTCTCATGCCGGTCTCTGGGGTCCGCACTGACAGCCGCGGCTCGTGCCCATCTCTGGAGCTTGTTTATGCGATGCTCTGAATCCCCTCTCCTCGCGCACCTGGAAACAATGGTCTCTTGCCTCTTATGCAGTTCCAGACTTTTTCCAGGACTCCTTCCCAGCTAGCTGTGGTGCACTAGCCCCCTTCAGGCTGTGTTCATGCAGCCAACCCCAGTCCTCTCCCGGGGATCTGACCTCTGAAGCCCAAGCCTCAGCTCCCAGCCCCTACCTGCCCCGACAGGTGAGTGGACAATCTTCTTGGGCTGGTGAGTGCTGGTCGGCACCGATCCTCTGTGCGGGAATCTCTCCGCTTTGCCCTACACACCGCTGTGGCTGCGCTCTCCTCCGTGGCTCTGAAACTTACCCCCTCCACCACCCGTGGTCTCCGCCCGCGAAGTGGCTTCCTAGTGTGTGGAAACCTTTCTTCCTTCACAGCTCCCTCCCACTGGTGCAGGTCCCATCCCTATTCTTTTGTCTCTGTTTTTTCTTTTTTCTTTTGCCCTACCCAGGTATGTGGGGAGTTTCTTGCCTTGTGAGAGGTCTGAGGTCTTCTGCCAGCGTTCAGTAGGTGTTCTGTAGGAGTTGTTCCACATGTAGATATATTTCTGATGTATTTGTGGGGAGGAAGGTGATCTCCACGTATTATTCCTCCGCCATCTTGAAGGTCTCCCAGCGGGGCAGCTTGTTTTGACCTTGACCTTCTCCTCTTCCAAAAGAACATCTACTCCAGGTGTTTTGAAATGCACAGGAGAAAATACTAGCCTCTAGATGATTGTAGTCATTCAGAGAGTCACACTGGTCACTGACGATAATTTAGTTTTATGCAATTCTGGAAGTGCTTGCCTTGCTCTGCTCACATTAGCATAGATGATCTTATTTAAAAAGCAGAAATAGAGACAGAGATTTAAAGAACAAACGTGTAGATACCAAGGGGGAGGGGGGGAGGATGAATTGGGAGATTGGGATTGACATATATACACTATTATACTATGTATAAAATAGGTAACTAATGAGAACCTACTGTATAGCATGGGGAACTCTACTCAGTGCTCTGTGGTGACCTAAATGAGAAGGAAGTCCAAAAAAGAGGGGATATATACATATGTATATATGTATACATACATATATATGTATATATATATGTATACATATACATATATATGTATATATACATATATATACATACATGTATATATATACATATATATATGTATACATACATATACATATGGCTGTTTCACTTTGCCGTACAGTATAAACTAACATGATATTGTGAAGCAACTGTACTCCAATAAAATTAAAAACAAAAAACATGGGTTCCTACATCTTTAGGAATTCTCCCCTCCGTGGTGGTTGCAAAGCAGAATGAATTTCTGGAAACTCCTCTGATCCAAAGTTACATTCTCCAGAGATCCCCCAAATTCCCAGAGCCTCAGCTCACCCATGTATTATAAAAACTGAGTATTTCTTTGGTTCATACCCATCTGTATCTGGCTTTTGTCTCATATTCAGAGATCCTCTGTAGGTTCCTATCACTCCCCCTGCTCTAGAATCTTAATTTGGAGGCAGTAATGATTTGGAAAGCTAAAGGTGATTTATATCTGGGAAGAAAAGTGTGTGTCACCAAAGTACCTTTTCCTTAAAATAATAAACCACTCACTTTTTATTCTCCTAGAAGGTAGCATAGCTCAGTGGATTGTTAGTTTCACTCTATTATTAACAAGGAATCTGAGATCTCACTCTTGTAGTCAAATCAAATCCTGTGTTTATGGCTCTACACTGCTTACATTTCCCTTGATAATAACCTGTAAATTTGCTCAATTAAGAGTCTTTTTTTTTTTACATCTTTATTGGAGTATAATTGCTTTACAATGGTGTGTTAGTTTCTGCTTTATAACAAAGTGAATCAGTTATACATATACATATGTTCCCATATCTCTTCCCTCTTGCACAATTGTCTTGATACAGATCTGACATCTGAAGTGAGAAACTCCTGTTTCTTTGATTCACATTGAATGTCAAGACTCTTAACTGCTATTACATTCCTCTAACATGTAGTTTTGAATTTCTGTATTAAATAGCTATGATATTGTGATTTATACGAAATACATGTTTGGTCATTCAGATGACCAAAATATATTTCTCACATATATTTTGTCTTTGTCCACAGTTCCTGGCTCCCAAAACCCTTGGAATTTCCTAAGTGTGTAGAGTGATAAAGGTGTCTTTTGTTACATTAATGAGGTAACTTTCAGAAAGCACCTACGGATGGGGGCTGGTTGCCCGGAGAATCAATCACATGATTAGAGGGTTTGAGCTTTCCGTCCCACCCCCTGACCTCTGGGCAGGGGAGTGGGGTTGGAGGTTGAATTAATCACCAGTGGCCAATGATTTAATTAATCATGCCTATGTAGTGAAGCCTCAGTAACAACCCCAAAGGACAGGCTTCTGAGAGCTTCTGGGTTGGTGAGCAAGTGGAGATTCAGGGAGAATTGTGTGCCTTCAGAGAGCACGGGAGCTCAACACTCTTTCGCCATGCTCTGCCCTGTATGTCTCTTCCATCTGGCTGTTCCTGAGTTAGATTCTTTCATAATAAACTGGTGGTCTAGTAAGTAAAATGTTTTTCTGAATTGTGTGAGCCACTCTAGCAAATTACTTGAACCCAAGAAGAGGGTCTTGGGAACTTCCAATCTATATCCAGTTGGTGAGAGGCACGGGTGACAACCTGGGCTTGCGATTGGCATCTGAAGTGGGGGGTGGAGTGGGAGCCTTGTAGGATGGAGCCTTAACCTGTCGAATCTGATGCTTTCTTTGGGTAGATAGTGTCAGAATGGAGTTGAATTGTAGGACATTCTTCTGTTGTCCAAAGAATTGCTTGTTGGTATGAGGAACACCTCCTCTCCCCACATTGGAATTGGTACCAGAAACTATTTAATAGCCTTCTATATTTCCAAAGAATATTTGAATAGTATAGGGATTTGAAAAACTACATAAGGTTTGGTTGTGGGAACAGAAATAATTCATAATCAGATTCATGTTATTATTTTTGCTGGTGAGTTTGAAAACTCAAGGACAACAGGAAGGCAAGTCACATCTTTCTGAATTAGGGATAAGTGTGGTGGAACCACTTATAATACCCAAGTGATTTTTAAAATATATATATATATATTTATTTATTTTTGGCTGCGTTGGATCTTTGTTGCTGTGTGCGGGCTTTCTCTAGTTGCGGTGAGCAGGGGCTACTCTTCGTTGAGGTGCACGGGCTTCTCACTGTGGTGGCTTCTCTTGTTGTGGAGCACGGGCTCTAGGCGCACGAGTTTCAGTAGTTGTGGCTTGTTGGCTCTAGAGCACAGGCTCAGTAGTTGTGACTCATGGGCTTAGTTGCTCCGCGGCATGTGGGATCTTCCCAGACCAGGGCTCGAGCCCTGTCCCCTGCATTGGCAGGTGGATTCCCAACCACTGCGCCATCAGGGAAGCCCAAGTGGTCTTTTTTCAAAAAGGAATTTATGAAGGAAGAATACATGAGAAAGAAAAAAGTATGTATCAAAGTGGTATTTTTTTTCTTAAAAATTTTATTTATTTACTTTTTTTATTGAAGTATAGTTGATTTACAATGTTTCACGTGTACAGCAAAGTGATTCAGTTATATATATATATGTATATATTGTGAATATATATGTATATATATGTTCTTTTTCAGATTCTTTTCATTATAGGCTATTACAAGATATTGAATATAGTTCCCTGTGCTATACAGTAGGTCCTTGTGGTTTATTTTATATATAGTAATGTGTATCTGTTAATCCCAAATTCCTAATTTATCTCTCCTCCCACACAAAGTGGTATTTTCATTTTTATTAAGATCAGATATGGATTATACCCAGTAAATTACTTTGAGTTTATTGGTTGAAAAGAGATAATACAGAAATTGTGGTATAGTTTATTTTTCTAAACTGATAGCAATTTAAGTTCTCTCAGCATCTAAAGACTGAAGGTAAAAGTCCACAGACAGGATCATTTGTTTCATTTTGAAGTAAAACAAGTCCTGTATTTAAAATCATCTTTGAACAAGGTTCTTCATCTTTCTGAATCTCAATTCTTATCTCTAATAGGATGATATTATTTGCCTCACATACTAGTTGTGAGAAATAAATATATTATCATATATAAAGCAGGTGGTATACTGCCCAGAACATATGAGGTTGCAATAAAAGATAGTAATTGCTTTTACTACTTTTATGGTCATTATTATTTAAAGCTAGATGATCCACCCAAGCATTCCACCCTAGCTCTTATCTAAGTGTTTCTTCTCACGTACTCTCATGTCCTGGGTTCTGAACTCTTGGTTCTGTAACCCAGCCTCCTAAGTTTCCCATCTGCCATGCTTCCACATAGGAAATCTCTCTGAAACTTCTTATTGACTCTTCTTCAGCTATCTGGACCTTTGTTTTCCTGGAGGCTTTCTAGAGTCACTAAGTCTCCTGAAACACTGGCTGTCCTGGGGGAGGCTGACCATGTGGATGACTCTTGGTTTTGAATATATTTGATAAGAACCAAGGACTTCAGGATAGTAGAAGATCAGAATTGGTAAAAACCTGTTTTGGACATTTGGTTGGTTGTCTATTTGACATCCATGTTTTCCAACCATCTCTCTTCCTGAAAGGTGAGAGGAGAACTCCTTTGCAAATATTTGGTGATTCTGTCTCAGAACTATTTCTCAAAATTGGCCTCATCGGCTGGTGTCTTGGTTTAGTGCTCAAGGACTCTTCCAACAGTCTAGTAGTCTCTGAATCACTGTCCCCTCTGGTCTCCAGTCCACCCCCTACACTGTTCACATGTATCCAGTGAGTAACACCAAGATCTTTGATGTGCCAGGCACTGGACCGAAGCTAAGTGGTGAATTAGTCTGTGCAAGCGCCAGGGGCTGGCACCCGTATGCTGGGGGTGTGTAACCTCTCTCTCCCTGAGCCTCCATCTGCGCCTTGGTGTGGATGAAGGCTTTGTTGCTGGAGGACAGTGGACATGGTCAAGGAGAAGCCAGAGCAAAGGAGGAGAACATGTCTTGACACCACTTGATAGTGACTACAGCTGACAATCTGGTTTTCAATGTTGGGAGCCCAGAAAAAACTGGAGAGGCTTTGAAGTGTGTATATATGTCGAGGACAGAGGCATTGAGATAGTGAAGTAGGGGCCATTGTAATTTGGCTATGTATGTGTATATGTACACATGAATATGTATATATATTTAAATATGCATTAAGTACATTTAATTAATATTGAATAATATTAAATTAAATATTAAAAAATATATATTTAAACCACCCTATTGGGGTATGATTGATGTACAAAAAGCTGTACTTATTTAATATATACAATGTGATGAGTTTGGAGATAAGTATACACCTGTGAAACCATCATCACAATCTATCCATAGACATGTCTGTCACTTTCAAGAGTTTCTTCCTGCCCCGTTTATTTATTAATTTTTTTGTGTGATAGGAACATTACCCATAAGATCTACTCTCTTAGCAAATTTTAAGTATTATACAGTATGGTATTATTAACTATAGGCACAGTGCTATATAGTAGATCTCTTAAGACTTATTCATCTTGCACAACTGAAACTTTGTGCCCTTTGGCATTTTGTTTCCCCCTTCCACCAGCCCTGGCAACCATCATTCTACTCTCTTCTCCTGTGAGTTTGACTATTTTAGATCCATCACATAAGTGTTGTCTTGTAGTATTTGTCCTTCTGTGGCTGACATATCATTTAGCGTAAGTGATAGGTGCGTTTATGTTGATGCAAATGGCAGGAATCCTTTCTTAAAAAAGAATAATATTCCATTGTGTGTGTGTGTGTGTGTGTGTGTGTGTATGTGTGTATGTGTATCTATCTATCTATCTATCTCACTTTTTTTTTTTTTTTTTTGCGGTACGCGGGCCTCTCACTGCTGTGGCCTCTCCCGTCGCAGAGCACAGGCTCCAGACGCGCAGGCTCAGCAGCCATGGCTCACGGGCCCAGCCGCTCCGTGGCATGTGGGATCTTCCCGGACCAGAGCACGAATCCGCGTCCCCTGCATCGGCAGGCGGACTCTCAACCACTGCGCCACCGGGGAAGCCTTATCTCACATTTTTAAAATCCATTCACCCATGACAGACACTTAGGTTGTTTGCATGTCTTGGCTATTGTGAATAATGTTGCAATGAAGTGCAAGTATCTCTCTGAGATACAGATTTCAATTCCTTTGGATATAAACCGAGGACTGGGATTACTAGATTGATTGCATGGTAGCTCTATTTTTAGTTTTTGGGTAACTGCCATACTGTTTTCCATAACGACTGCGCCGCTGCATAGTCTCACCAACAGCGTACAAGGGTCTCCTTTTTTCCACATCCTCCGCAACACTTATCTTTGGTTTTTTTTGGATAATATCCATCTCGACAGGTGTGAGGTGATATTGTGGCTTTGATTTGCATTTTTCTGATGTTAAGCATATATAAACACAATGGAATATTATTCAGTAATGTTTTATAGTCAAACATGTATCATATATGTATAATTACATATTACAAATAAATACGTGTATTATATATATTTATATGCCTAAGCCCCTCTATAGTCCTTTGATAACATGGCTTTGAATGCCTGTCAACATTTTGATTAGTGTTGACTACATGGCAAATTATCTGAAACATTTTTTATTTGCTTGTAATATATTTGGAATCAGCCTCCAGCTTTGTTCTTTTTGCTAAAAATTGCTTTGGCTACCTGGGATATTTTATGTTTCCATATGAATTCTAGGATTGTTTTTCTATTTCTGCAAAAAATGCCATTGAGATCTTGACTAGGATTGTATTGAATCTGTAGATCACTTTGGAGAAAATATTTACAAACAACATATCTCTATAAATTTAAATAATTGTTTAATCATCTTGCCTACATACTCAAACTTATTATTAAATAGTAAACCCATGAACTGTTAAGAGACTTTTTAAATGATCACATCTCTGATTAGAAATGAAAGTGGCAGCATTGAAAGTATAAGATAGAGTATGATTTATCAAAAAGGGGTTTGGACTAGGTGTACAGAGACCTGGGTTCTAGTCTCCACTTAGTCACAAGTATACTGTGTGATCCGGGCCTCAGTCTCCTATTCTCAGATTATTATAGGAAGGGAAGAGTCATAATGTCCTGTATTAGCTAGAATAATTTATGCTGCAAGGACAGAAAAACCCAGCACAAATTAGCTTAAAGGAGAAGGGATTTTCTGATATGTATAGATGAGCCTTATGAAGATAATACGCAAACTTATGCAATATGATTTTCAAAGGAGGCATTTAAGACTCAACTTTTTTTTTCTTTAAAGCAGAACTATAATATTAGCATTTCTGGCCTTATTTATTCCTCAAATTACTGAGACCAATTATAGGAATATTGTAGTAAGTTTACAATACTGGGTAGGAAGTGTCTAGTTCTATAATATCTGATGGGAACAAAATATTACCCGTTATATCAATAATAATGTGTTTAAGATGAAACACTTATCATTGAGAGTTTATAAAAAGTGCTTCAGATAATTTGCCATGTAGTCAACTTTAATCAGAATGTTGACAGGCATGCAAAGCCATGATGTCAAAGGACTATAGAGGGCCTTTGGCATATATATATACACACACACACACACACACATATGTATAATATGTAATACATATACTTAAAATATGTAATTTTATATATAGAGATACATGTTTGGCTATAAAACATAACATAGCATTTTTACATTTTCTCTAGTGTTGATGCATCCCACTCGTATTACATTATTTAGCAATATAACTGCACACTGGCCAGTGATCCCCTGATGAACTGTGTATGGCAAGCCATGCTTCCCATGATAAGCTGTGTTAAGTGTCTCACAGTCTAAATAAACTCCCCACAATGGTTTGGGAGCCAGTATGAGGCAAAGTTTATCATTTTTGGTTCCTTGTGAAGAATCAGTAAGAACATTCTGTTTACTTATGCAAAGAAGTGCTTTTGATGGTTCTGGGTTCCTGAAGGCAGTGGGGAGATCCAATGGCTTAATATTAAGAGATTGTGAATGTGCTTCTCTTACTTATACTTTCTTTCGAAGAATCTATTCTTTCCTGTTCTTCACCTCTCCGTGAACAACAGCTGCATACACTTCCCTTACCCTGACACTTGGAAATCAGACAAGTAGCCTTTTCTTACTGCCATAAATGCCACTCAGTGAACCCGCCACTAGGTCATGCTCATGTGCAGTGCAATCTGTTTCCTTCCTCTTGGGCTCCAGCCTCACCTCTGTAATGAGGAGCCGGAGCGTCCCTCGGGGAGTCTGTTGTTCTACACTTAAGCTTTTGTCGGGTAGTAAACATAAAGCCATTATTTTCCAAGTAAGCGGGTTATACAAACATGAAATTTCCAAGTTAGAAGATTTTCTCATCTAGGATCAAACTCAGTCGGTGGAATTAACTTCTTATACTTTATAAGAGAATATTTAATGATGGAAAATATCCTGATTTTATTTGCTCATATAGAATACAATGCTTTTAAGAACACCTCCACCCCATACAATCCCTCTCTTCCATGTGCTGATAAGGAAAACCGATGCTCTCTTCCCAGGCTATATAGAGGGCATATTACAATAATCCCAAAGTCGACATCATGAGAGAGAGGATGGAGAAACTTGAAGATAAAGATTAGGAAGCATTGCTAATATAAAATAAATCATAGTAAAAAATAAACCAGCTCTAAAATTATTTTGTTAGTCACTGGGAATATAGGAATAAATATGTAATGAATCTCAGCAGATTTCACATTTAAAAAGTAGGCTGCATCTTACCACTCCAAAATTATGACCTAGTGCTATTTTCTTCAAGTGTTCAGAAAACCATACCCATAGTCCAAATGTTCTACCTCTCAAAACACTCATGGGTTAAATTTAGACAGAAGGACACGGGTCAGAGTTTGTGGTTTATCGTGTTTACTATGCCAGTGCAAGTGAAGGTTTCTCTTTTTAAAGCATGCTTGCCTGCCACGAGTTCAGTCGAAGAAAGCTGAGAATGCCCACCCCAAGCATTCCTTTCTGCCTCTGAAATCAATTCTGAATTTACCTTTCAGTGCCTAGCACAGTGCCTGGAGCATAGTGGGGCCTCAAAAACTATTTGTTGCAAGGGTGAAGAAATGGATGAATAACTCCCTCTTTGAATATGCTGTGTTTCATCCTTCTCTCCTCTCGGGGAAGGAAATTCCACTGGTGCTACCATGGATCAGACTACTTGACCTTGGGTTTTCCTCTTTGAAATTTCAAGGAGTGTCTCCTAGGTCTAATATGTGTAGACAAGTCCATGTTGCTTGTTTCCACAGCCAAAAGATGCTGACAGCTAAGAGCATGTGTTCTGGAGTCAGACAGGCCCACCTTGGCGGTCCCAGCTGTGTGATCTCAAGCTCAGAGAACCATTTCCTCCCTTGTAACATGGGTTGGGACAATGCCTCCCCCGTAAGCTGGTTGGGAAGACCAAATGGGAAAACATATTGAACGAACTTAACACACTGCCTGGCTCACAGTAAACACATAGGACATTTATTATTATTGTTTTAATTTTGCACCTGTGAGAAAGAATCTTGCTTTCTAAACTTTATTTTCATAAGCCTCCCAAACCCCAAGATCATCCTCTTTCCCTTTTTTCTGGAGGGTCAGTGACCATTAGTACTGCATAGAGTATATAGGGACTGTCCACTCTTGTTTTGAATGACATTTTCACCTTTGATGTCTTTGGTATTTTATTGCTCCTTTTGCCCACAGCAATATATTGGGATCTTAATTCAGGGAGCAGCATACAATGATTGTTATAACCCTTTCTTAGTTTTAACTGATGGCTCAGAGTCCTTCACTTATAAATATTACTTGGATATTTCTTCCCAAATGCAATTCTCCCCGTATGTGTAAGCTACGGCTCACCCAACAACGGAACGTTCTGTGATCTCAACATTTAGTTAACCATTTCAGTTTTACATTTCAAAACTGCCTTCTATCTGGAAACAATGAGTGGCATTTTCAATGCTGAAGATTTTAAGAAAAGACTAACTCTGACCAGCACCAGTATTGGTTACAGGAAGAAACATTAGTAGCATTACCCCAATGAGCTTCCCTTTCTGTTTGTGGTCTTTAAACTAGTTCCCTGTCATGGTGGTTAGGGTTTGTTTTATTGATTTTTTTTTTTTTTTTTTTTTTTTTTGCGGTACGCGGGCCTCTCACTGTTGTGGCCTCTCCTGCTGCAGAGCACAGGCTCCGGACGCGCAGGCTCAGTGGCCATGGCTCACGGGCCCAGCAGCTCTGCGACATGTGGGATCTTCCCAGACCGGGGCACGAACCCGTGTCCCCTGCATCGGCAGGCAAACTCTCAACCACTGCGCCACCAGGGAAGCCCTGTTTTACTGATTTTTTGAATAAATTTGTATATTATAAGAACATTGACTATTGTCATATTTATGGTAAGATTCTTTTAGTTTGGTTTTAATTTTGTTTATACAGTTTTGAAGTTCTGTGTTTTTATCTAATTAACTCTAGTATATATTTTTTGCTCTGTGATTTCTTTCGTTGCAGTTAAACTTAGAAGTTCTGAGTACTGAATTCAGATAAAAGTTCATCAAAAATTTCTTCTTGGGGAAGGGTAAACTGGGACGAAGTGAGAGAGTAGCATTGACATATATACACTAGCAAATGTAAAATAGATAGCCAGTAGGAAGTAGCTGCATTGCACAGGGAAATCAGCTTTGTGACCACCTAGATGGGTGGGATAGGGAGGGTGCGAGGGAGACTCAAGAGGGAGGGGATATGGGGATATATGTATATGTATAGCTGATTCACTTTGTTATACAGCAGAAACTGACACAACATTGTAAAGCAACTATACTCCAATAAAGATGTTTAAAAATAAATAAATAAAGTGCCTGGTACGCAGGAAAAAAAAATTTCTTCTTGATATTAATGATTGCCTTTAAAAATTTTTGACACATCAAATTTGTCATTCCATCTACCATTTCTTTGGCATATGTAATAGCTAGGAACATGACTTAAAAAGAGGTAACAAATTTTCTTAGCACCGTTTATTGAATAAATCTTCTCTACAGATTTGACTTGTAAAGGCAAGCTTATCATATGCTCAATTTAAAAAATAGTATCTAATATTTTTAGTATTATAGTATCTGTTAACAGGTTGATACTAGGAAAAGAATGAAACTTCATATAACGACAGGGTTATTTTTTGGTGTGGAAGAGCGGATATAATCCCAGTGTCTAGAGTTGTTCCTGGCATACAGTAAGTGCTCAGTTTTACTGAATGAAAGGGTTTGGGAATTTGAGTTAATTCTTTGATAGAATAAAGTATTCTCTTCCCACCACTCCCCCCATGGTTATTGCTCTTTTCAGGCTTTCTATTTCTTAAGACAAGTAATATATTTCTACACAATTTGTGCATTCACCAAATACCACTGAACATCTCCCTGTGGAACCAGCATTAAATATTAAGATTTAAATTTTATTACCATAGCGTTTTCTACAATCTAAAAGTTTTTAAAAAATTAAAATAATTCATCCCTATATGTTCCTATATCTTCTTTCTCACAATAAATTTGTTATTCCATTTAATTTTTCCTTGATTGAATTTTTATCGTTTTTTCTGTTTTCTTTTTTTTTTTTTGCTTCTTCTTAGTTTTTTTTTAAATAAGCAGAAATGGAAATGATATAATTTATAGTTCTAAGAATTTACCCTTTTAAAATAGCATTACATTTTTCTAATATTTTGTGTGTGACTTTTTAAATTAACTATTTTTTTTTTATTGAGGTACAATTGATTTACAATGTTGTGTTAGTTTCAGGTGTATAGCAAAGTGATTCAGCCATATATATTCTTTTTCAGATTCTTTTCCCTTATAGGTTATTACAGAATATTGAGTATAGTCCTCTGTGCTATACAGTATGTCCTAGTTGGTTATCTATTTTATATATAGTAGTGTGTATCTGTTAATCCCAAACTCCTAATTTATCCCTCCCCGCCTTTCCTCTTTGGTTACCATAAGTTTGTTTTCTATGTTTGTGGGTCTATTTCTGTTTTGTATATAAGTTCATTGGTATCTTTTTTTCTTAGATTCCACATATAAGCGATATCGTATGATATTTGTCTTTCTCTGTCTGGCTTACTTCATTTATTATAATAATCTCTAGGTCCATCCAAGTAGCTGCAAATGGCATTATTTCATTCTTTTTTATGACTAAGTAATATTCCATTCCAATATCTATGTATCTATGTATCTATCTATACCACATCTTCTTTATCCATTCATCTGTCGATGGACATTTAGGTTGCTTCCATGCCTTGGCTATTGTAAATATTGCTGCAATGAACATTGGGGTGCATGTATCTTTTTGAATTGCATTTTTCTTTGGATTTATGCCCAGGAGTGGAATTGCAGTGTCATATGTTAGCTCTATTTTTAGTTCTTTAAGGAACCTCCATACAGTTCTCCATAGTGGTTGTACCAATTTCCATTCCCATCAACAGTTAGGAGGGTTCCCTTTTCTCCAGCATTTATTTTTTGTAGATTTTTTGATGGTGGTCATTCTGACCAGTGTGAGTTGGTACCTCACGGTAGTTTTGACTTGCATACCTCTAATAATTAACGATGTTGAGCATCTTTTCATGTGCCTTTTGGCCATTTGTATGTCTTCTTCAAAGAAACGTCTATTTAGATCTTCTGCCCATTTTAAAATTTATTTTTAGTCTTTATTTTTAATAAAAGTATTTACAACTATGGCCTTATTATTTTTTTTTAATTTTTTTTTTTTTTTTTTTTGCATTATGCGGGCCTCTCACTGTTGTGGCCTCTCCCGTTGCGGAGCACAGGCTCTGGACGTGCAGGCTCAGCGGCCATGGCTCATGGGCCCAGCCACTCTGTGGCATGTGGGATCTTCCCGGACCGGGGCACGAACCCGTGTCCCCTGCATCGGCAGGCAGACTCTCAACCCCTGCGCCACCAGGGAAGCCCTATGGCCTTATTTTTTATAGACTTTTGGTGACAGTTGACAAATTTTGCCCTTGTTTGAATAAGTTTTTTGTCTTTCAGGTTTTTGTGAGGTATAATTGATATATAGCACTGTATAAGTTTAAGGTGTACAGCATAATGATTTGACTTACATCATGAAATGATTATCACAATAAGCTTAGTGAACCTTCCTCATCTCACATAAGATATAAAATACAAGAACTGAACAAAATATTTTTCCTTGTGATGAGAACTCTTAGGATTTACTCGTTTAACAACTTTCATATATAACATAAAACAGTGTTAATTGTATTAATCATGTTGTACCTTGTATCCTTAGTACTTATTTTTCTTATAACTGGAAGCTTGTACCTTTTGACCACCTTCATCTAATTCCCCCTCCTCCACCCCCCACCTCTGGTAACCACAAATCTGATCTCTTTTTCTATGAGTTTTTTGTTTGTTTGTTGAAGTATAATTGACCTACGACACTATATTAGTTCCCCATGGTACACAACTTAGTGATTCAATATTTCTATGCATGTTAAAATGATCATCACATTAAGTATAGTAATGATCTGTCACCATCAAAGCATTACATTACTGTTGACTATATTCTCCACATTATACATTTCATCCCCATGGCTCATTTATTTTGTAACTAGAAGTTTGTACCTCTTAATTTCCCTCAGCTATTTCACTCATCTTGTTTTATTAATATTATAATTATCCTATAACTTTCTATCCAGTTAGACCCAACATTTATTCCAACTGTCCAGTAGTAACTGGAGTGTAGAGAGGTACACATGTTGATGCAAATGTGTTCATTATATTATTCCAATATTTTGTGAAGTCTTGGAAACTGAAGATGGCAAAGGCTGAGAGGGGCACGCTAAATTCAGAGTAAGGTGGGAGCAATAGGCGGGGACCAGAACATGCAGGGCTTCTTAGGACACACAAAGGAGTCAGAATTCTGTTCCAAGAGCAGTGGGTAGCAATTGGAGAATTTTAAGGATGGTGCCATGTCTTATGGTTGCTGCATGAATTGTCTGTCAAAGGAGGCTAAGATAAAAGTTAGGGAGATCAATTAGGAAGTTATAGAAGCAGTCAGAGGTGGGAAGAATGATGGATACTTGGGCTAAGGATGTGATGGTAGAAATGAGCAAATTGGATGAAGAAGATCATGCTCTCAACTTCATCCGTGTTGTTTCAAATGGCAAGATTTTATTCTTTTTTATGACTAAGTAATATTTCATTGTATATACATATACCACATCTTCTGTATTCACTCATTTGTCAATGGACGCTTAGGTTGTTTCCATATTCTGGTTATTGTGAGCAATCCTGCACTGAACATAGGGATGCATATATTTTTCCAAATTAGTGTTTTTGTTTTCTTCAGATAAGCAACCCCAGAAGTGGGATTGCTGGGTCATATGGTAGTTTTATTTTTAGTTTTTGAGAAAGCTCCATACTGTTCTCCACAGTGGCTGCACCAATTTACATTCCCACCAACAGTGCACGAGGGTTCCCTTTTCCCCACATTCTTGCCAACACTTGTTTTTTGGGTCCTTTTTTGATAATAGCCATTCTGACAGATGTAGGGTGATATCTTATTGTGGTTCTACCACCATTCTTTTTTTTTAATTTATTTTTGGCTGTGTTGGGTCTTAGTTGCTGCACACAGGCTTTCTCTAGTTGCGGCGAGCAGGAGCTACTCTTCATTGTGGTGCACGGGCCTCTCATTGCGGTGGCTTCTCTTGTTGCAGAGCATGGCCTCTAGGCACGTGGGCTTCAGTAGTTGCAGCATGTGGGCTCAGCAGTTGTGGCAAATGGGCCCTAGAGTGCGTAGGCTCCAGTAGTTGTGGTGCACGGGCTCAGTAGTTGTGGCTCGTGGGCTCTAGAGCACAGGCTCAGTAGTTGTGGTGCACGGGCTTAGTTGGTCCACAGCATGTGGGATCTTCCTGGACCAGGGATCGAACCCGTGTCCCCTGCATTGGCAGGCAGATTGTTAACCACTGTGCCACCAGGGAAGTCAAGCCACCATTCTTTTATAGAATACTTTCCAATAGTTAGGTTTTTATTTTTGAATTAAATCTTGACCACTATGCCTTCTAATATTTTCCAGAAGGACATGTGACTCTTGTTTGTTTGTTTTTAGACCTGACATATGAAGAAATATTCTGTTGCCTTCTCACACTGGAAGCATCTTAGCTGGGATATCAAACTTTTAGTTCACAGACCACACTTTTTCCTGAAAAATGTGTGTGGCTATGGTTCTATTACCTCAGACCTTTCTCGTTTAAAAAAAAAGCCAACCGGATTTCATCCTTCTTGTAGTTAACCTGTGTTTTCTGTTTAGATATTTAATAGAATGCTTTTCCTTTGTCCTTATATTTCAACACTTTATGCTAATGCACATGTCTCTGTGTGGATCTTCTTTCATTAATTTTCTCTCAACAACATAAGACCTTGAAGGGCAGCAAAGCTAGTGAAAACTGTCAGGTTCCCACACCAACAGATGTTCTTTCACACATTAAACCAATGGCATTCATGACACCATCCCTCCAGCAAATACTGCCATTGACTTCTCCCTATCTCTGTTCACCCAGGAAGCAACGTGCAATCGCCAGTACATCTTTATTGCTCCTTTATTTTTCTGGGATATATAGCTTCAAAACAAACATGTGGTTGGGGATATAGTACTCTGCTGGTCTCAGAGAAGACACCATCTGCCTAGGAGAAGGGAAGTGGCCTCTTTTCTAATTAGTAAAGGGCGCTGGGTCACTGACCTGGATGGCCATAAAAGGGTCTTCTCCTCTCCTTCTAGGTAAATAAGGCTGCTCTTTTTCAAGAGGTAAAAATATGGCTAGGCTCTGAATTTTTGTGTTTTTTTCAGATTCGCTCCATTTATGAAAATCGTCCCTAACTCTAGCAATAGATAATTGCCTTTATTTTCATTTTGCATGTGTCCGTGGGAATTAAATGGGAGCTTGGGACAAGCCATTAGGAGTGGTTTCCTTGACACACCATTTTAAACGGCAAAGTCTCTTTGATTTTAATTTATACGTCAGTGTTTCCATATTGCCCAGTCTCTGAAAAATGTTTCTCAGAATTTACATGCCATTTTAGGTCTCTATATTTTTTTAGACTAAACATGTTTTCTGTATTTTTGAGGCCTCAAACTGCAATTTACATTATCTGAATTGTTTGCCTACTTAGATCACATTCTCTAGACAGTGCTCAACTCTTTACTAGGCTGCAGATAAATAGGCTTATACACAAAATCTTCTATTTATAAAACCTCTCTTTGGGATAACAGCATGCTTTTTGCAATTCATAGATCTCTTCTAGCTTTGGATGCCCAACTTTGAATATTCTTAATTACAAACATGAATGTTCTCCTAAAGGAATACCTAATTTACAGTGATGTACGACATATATATTGGACATCATATATATATGGTATATGTATTACACAATGTTTATTTTTATTTGTTTTGTTTGAAAGAAATTTGCTCTCATATGTCTATAAATCTGATGCCAGAGAAGTCTTTTATGCTATAATAATATCTGTGAATCCTACCAATTTTTCATTTCATCTGTGTGTCCATTTCTCTGACTATATGAAATGGAGGGAAGGAAAACATTTTATTTCAACCAGTAGAATTCAAAGTAGGCAAATATGGTGCACTCAAGTTTTTAGCCCTTTACAAAAAACACAAGGTTTTCCATTAACAAAAGTGTGATAAAATAAGGGAAAGTTGCAGCCCAGAGCAGAAGGTCTAATGTGAAGAAGGAGGACCCTAGAAAGGGGTTTCTCTCTTATTCTGAGCACAGACTCTAGGGTGGCTCAGACTCAGCTGTCTTCTCGCCATTACCACCACACCTCATGTCCCCATCTTATTAAAAACATGTGCATTGCTCACTTCTCAAAAAGGGAGTTTCTTCAGAAAGTACACGTATAAGGCCAAGAAATTATTTTCCTCCTTTCAAAATTCTGTACCAAAAGTGCCTTCCTTTATCTTTTTGATGTCTTTTAAAGCATATATATAATTTATTTTTTTAAATATATTGTATATAATTTAAATTATATATATAATTTAATATATACATATAATTTATTTTTTAAAATATAAATATTTTGGGCTCTTTATGTCAGTTTTGGGTTCCATTCATTCATTATTTCTTGCAATAAACACTTATCAATCATCTGTAAGTTCTAGATGTGACCTTGACCCTGGAAGTTCCACAGCAATTGAGGCATCATTACGGAACTTAAGGGCTTTATATTTTCAAATGGAAGACAAACATGTACCAAACCAATATAATGATCTATACAATAAAATGTTATAAGAAATTTAACTGAACCATAGACACAGATATTGGGTACCATGGGGCATAAAGAAAACTGGTCAATGGTATTAGAATGGGGGTGGAAGGTGGCTTTGAAATGTTGTAAGAGAATCCAGACCCCAGTAGTTTTTCATATCACAGTGCTTTTACGGATGGGTGTGAGTGTTCAATTTTAGCGATTTCATACTTAGAAAAAATAGCCTGAACGCTTCTCATACTGATTATTGAAGAAGAAAGTATACTCAGCTCATAACATGCTAGATGCAAATGCTGAGATTCACGCCTCTCCCTTCAGCATGCTTCGGGGAAATACTCTAAACAGTTGAGATTCTTAAAAAGCTGGGCTATCTAGTTGATCCATATTTTTCTATAAATATTACAAAACACAAAAGACGGTGTCTATTTTGAAGAAGAAATAGGAAAGCCTGTGATCCTTTTCTGCCGCTCCGAGGATACGGATACTCTGAGTTGCATAGAATGTATTTCCATTTCCTCACCGAAAAAGATAATCTAATATTTTGAGAAGCCCTGGGAAGTAAACAATTTTTCTTTTGGATACTTTTTTATTAGGTTAAAAAAAAACCCAGAAAAACACCCTTTCAACTTTGTTGAAAATTCCCCCTGAGAATATACCTTTGAACACTGATTACATTTTTGTTACACTGGAAAATAGCATGACTTCACTCCCTCTACCCCATGGCTTGCCAGTGCAAAAGCAAGAATTACTTTGTGGGCCACCACCATGGGGAGAAAATGGCTTCTCTTGCATGGCATAACACAGCTTCAATCATTGCAGCTCTCTCTCACCCTTGCTTAAGTATAGCTCAGGAGCTAGGTGGAGTTGTTGCTAAATGGGAAACACTGTTTTCCACAGAGAGCTTGTGGGACACCCAAGTAGGCCACCAGGGTGTTAGGGAGAACCAGAAAAACAAAGGTATGAGGCCTCTTCTCCCACCGCACCCTCCAATTGCAGGGCTATCAAACCAGAGCCCTGAATGGGCCAGTGGCTGAAGGCTTTGGGGTTTGGATAAGAGAAGGAACAGGAGGGCGGAAAGCAACATTACAGAAAACGGATCCAATTAAATACCCAAAGCAAGTTCAAGATGTTTCAAAAGATCTCCTGGTGAAAAAAAAGAAAATCCTGTTTTGCTTTCCATGAAAAATTCATGAAACAAAACCTAGGAATTTCTCACAGTGCACGCAGGCGGATGGGTGTTTCCACTTCAGAGCCAGCTGAATGAGAGACAAGTGATGTGAAATACTGTTTCTGCGAATAGGAATATAGGGTACGCTTAGATGCTCAGGAACCCTTTGTCCTTACGGCCTTCTTTTAGCACGTAGCAAGCTCTCCTGAGGCAAAGGCAATTCTCAGAAACTCAGCCTGGAAATTGAAGACAGGATATCAAGGGGCAGATTAAAAATTTTGCCTTATCTTTAAGCAGAGCATCTGGCTGATGATCTCACTGCTCAGAAAAACACCACTTCAGTTTAATAAACATGTTTGGCTGCAGAATCCCCTTGAAGGAGTTCCCTGAGCATTTCTTGGGTATACATGGATTGTTGAGTTAGAGCCCCTTCCTAAGGTACGAGGAGCTGCATCCTCTTGTGACGGCCTGTCTCTCTACCAGCATCCCTGAGGGAGACTAAGTCGATCGTTTCAAACACACCGGAAAGAACTCTCAGTACAATGTAGTTGCTTGTTGCATGGGGGCTGATGGGAAGTGCACAGATGGGTAGTCAGAAATTGAACAAAGAGGATGTTTCCAAAACTTCCAAACAGGCTCCCATCTCCTTCATTCCTTGCCTAAGTGTAAGTGAGCACAGGCAGCTTCCCAGAGGTTTCAGATAATCAAGACACCATTGGTAGGAACAAGAAGTTATGAAAATAGTTTCTGCTTTTCACGTTGCGGTCTGATTCCTCTCATTCTTAAGTTAAGGGTCATTCTGCTTTTTTTTCCTCCCTTTTGTGCTTCTCTGCCCAACCACTTTTCACCCATTCAACTTCCTGCTCCTCTCTTGCATCCAGGTCTTTGTATGACTTGGCACCTCGAGCCTTCACATGTACGGAATACTTTTTGAGCAAATATTTTATTGAATTTCCTAAAAATACACAGGTAGAATGAAAATAGGGCCATGTAAATAAAGGCAGTGGAGTGCTTATGTTTACTAGAAAACGTGCAGAAATATGCTGGTGTAGGACTCTCTGATTCTGTCTCCACTCTGATTCTTTTCAGTGTTAAAAATGCCATTGGACAGAAATAAACTCACAGCCATTTTTACTTGATTTTCTGAACACCAATTTCTGTAGTAATATATTTTCTGAAGTTCAGAACAGTCTGTTCTTCCATAAGGTGATGGCTGCCTTCCTCATAAATTCCCTGTTATCAACAACAACAACAAAATCGCATGATGAAAGAGTTGCTTCAGTGGAAAAGATATGGTTCAGAGTTAGAGAAATCAAGTTAATTTTTCTAGTGGTAATGTAAGTAAATGGGTGCATGCTTTAAAAAATACCTATATCGGGCTTCCCTGGTGGCGCAGTGGTGGAGAGTCCGCCTGCCGATGCAGGGGACGCGGGTTCGTGCCCCGGTTCGGGAAGATCCCACATGCCGCGGAGCGGCTGGGCCCGTGAGCCATGGCCGCTGAGCCTGCGCGTCCGGAGCCTGTGCTCCGCAATGGGAGAGGCCACAACAGTGAGAGGCTCGCGTACCGCAAAAAAAAAAAAAGCCTATATCATGCTTAGATATATAATCTAAAATGTATTCAGCAAGTCAGCATCTGATTACATCTAACTTTTCCTATTGTCACCAATACTTAACCCAGCATCTTCATACATTTAATCATTAGTACTTTTGTCATTCATCAGTAGGATAAACCAAGTGAAAAGCCACTAGCCGAAATATCTGTGCCATTAGGGCAGTGGCTTTCTTCTCACCCAGGTGCTAATACCTGTTCACAATTGTCCTGTTACATAAAGCAGTCTCGTAGAAGCAAATCATGCTTTCTCATTAGTCAGGTTCATCATAGCACCTCGGTTTTGTGAAAGTTGGACTGCATTTGTAGATGCAAAGTGGAAGCCCTGAGTTAAAGTTAGATATAAGTTGATCTTGGATCAAAACAAGCGGGCTTTTTGAAGTTGAAATGTTACCTAACTGTTGACATTCACTGAGGATCTTTTATTCCTTTTCATGCTATAAACCATTGAGACAGGAGCCAAAAATGGTCTTTCCTAAGGAACGCTCCATCTTTCTCCTGGGACGTTTATTTCTGTTTTATTTTCATCTTTTCTTTTGAATGGGATTCAAACGCTAACTTTATATTTGCCTATTTATAATTGTTTAGAACAGCACATTAAAAAATAATGGGGCAATGACTGTGTTTCAAATTCTTTTATTTAAATTTATTTTATTGAGGTATAGTTGATTTACAACATTGTGTTAATTTCTACTGTAGAGCAAAGAGATTCAGTTATACATATACATTCTCTTCATATTCTTTCCCATTATGGTTTCTCACGTGTCTCAAATTCTGGTGCATATACTTTTAAAGTATATTTGCAAGTAAGTTTGTAGTACTGTGAAGAAGCTGCATAGATTTAATGAGGGTGAACCAGGTATTCTAAACAGCTTTTCCAAAAAAGGGAACTCTAAGTTAAAGGCAAGCAAGCAAAATTCCTTTTTTCCCTCCTAACTAAAGAGACAAGTTAACTTGCCAAGGGAAAACTCGAAGTCCCAAGAAATACCCTAAACACAGAAAAATAAGCACATAGATGAATGCTTCCCCTTTTCCTCCTTGGTTTGAGGCCGACTGACAGCACCAGGTGGCAGCCCTCGGGAGCTGCCCACTGCAGATGCCCTACCTCACAGCCAAAAGCTGGCAGGAATTAAGCAGAAACATGTACTTCCTGTGGAGGGCAACGGTCAGCAGGTGGGATGAGCAGGCAGACTGCGTTCGGAGCCCGTCCTCCTGTGTGGTCATCTGGGCTGCCTTCCACGTGGGCACCCAGGGCCCGGAACAGGACATTTGCTCAGCGTTCTGTTGGACGCTGTTCAAATGCAATTATGCTGTATGTCGTTGCGGAATAGATGACTTAGAGGTTCCACACAAATTGAATTTTGAGGCCAGCTTGAAATTACATTAGATCTGGGGGCTCTGACTAAAGCCTGTCTGAATCCCCCCTGCATTCCCCTTAGGGTCATCTTTCTTTAATCATTCACTAATGTTTTTCTGGTTAGGTCACTGATGAATAGATGACATTAAGTCTCCTTCCCCCCCCTTCCTTTTTAGTATTGTATATAACGTTTTATTAATTTGTCCTTTTTGGCTGCTGTCAAGAGAGCAAATATGAAACTGATTGCCGAACCCCAAGAAATTGACTTTTCTCATTCTGTTTTGTACCGTTAAGTCTCAAAGGCAAAGAACAATGACCAGAATGTGATAAAAGTGAGGTGCTCTGATGCTTAGCTGTTGTCTGTAAGAACACTTTTATCAACAGAGAGACACCAAAAGAATTAAACAGATTTGACTCATGAGAAAGATAAGAACTTGCCCCTCAGCCTGGGAAGCACAAATGCCCATTCTTAGATTAACAGCACCCTGTGTCTCTGATGATTACTTCATTTTTCTTGATATCCTATTAAAGCAATAAACGACAAATCTCAGAAAATTGTTAAAGGTACAGCAAAGTTAGAAAGCTTCCTCCATCCTTACATTGTCTCTGCAAACTTTAGCAGGCAGTGTAAGTATATTACCAATGCATTTGTTAGGTTGTAAAATTTCTCTGATAAATTATAGAGTCGGCTAAGCTATGCACAATAGCTTTATTTTCATCATTCAGTCAAGAATTGTTAGGAAACTTTCATGAGGAAGGTACAGCTCATGATGTCCTCTACATCCTATCATCAGAAGAGCTTAGTGAATAATATTCTAAAGCTGGGGAAAAGTGATGAATTGTTTGCGGGAAATTTGTTGGGGGGAGAACTCAGAAGACACTTGACAAAGATTGCTGGGTAGCCCGCTTGACAAAAATTGATGTTTCAGCAAACTTGGCGTCAAATCATATTTCTATAAAATGTAAAGTAAGTTGTATCTCATTTCCCATTAGTTTGTTTATTTATTTATTTTAGCTTCTTTTTTAATTAAAAAAATTTTTTATTGGAGTATAGTTGATTTATAATGTTTCAGGTGCACAGCAAAGTGATTCAGTTACATATATATGTATATATACACATATATATCTATTCTTTTTCAGATTCTTTTCCATTATGTTATTCTTTTCCATTATAGGTTATTATCCCATTAGTTTTATATTGTATTCATTCAAGAAACATTTATTAGAGGGCTACTATGTGCCAGGCTCTGGGTTGAACACTGGGGAGAGGATGATAAATAAGACACAGTCTCTGGCCTTAAGCAGATTATGGCTGAGTAGGGGAGACAGACACATAAATAAGTCATTTCAAAGCATTGTATGAGGCACCAGGGTACAGGGTTAACTGGTGGCATAAAGAAGGGACTTCTCAGCAGTACCTGGGGAGGTAGCTCCCTCAAATATCTCAACTGTTTCTGTTACAGCTGTTAAAATGATCAAGACTCCTACTTGCATTGAAATATTTTTGAAGTTCAACACGCACACACATACACACATTGTGTGCATATGTATCCATGTATGTGTACATACTGGCAAATGTTCCCTAAGTGAACACATGTAATCTGCCCCCAGATCCACAAGTAGAGTACGAGAGGATTCTGGAAGCTCCCTTGTTCCCTCTCCCATTGCCACTCTCTCCAAAGACAGTGACTCTTCTGTCTTGTAACACCAGAGTTTACTCTTGCTTGCTTTTAAATTTTATATAAAGAGAATCATCCAGCAGGTCTTCTTTGATATATGGCTACTTTTCTCAATATTATATTTGTGAGATTCATCCTTGTTGAACAAACTGGTTTTAACAATGGTTTGTTCCTTCTCTATGACATACAGCATTCTATTTTGTGAATATATCACAATTTATTTACCCATGCTTGTGTGATGGAATCTGGGTTGTTTCCTGTTTGGGCTGTTATAAATATTGTCTCTGTGAACATTCCTGCACACGCCTTTTCGTGAACACATGCATTCATATCTATCGGGTATATACCTAGGAGTAGAATTTCTGGATCATAGGGAATGCATATGTTCAGCTCTCATAGATGCTGCCAACCAGTATTCCAAAGGGGTTTTTAGCAGTTTACATGACCACCGTCTACATCCTCGAGTTCCATTTGCTCCACATCCTCCCCAATGCTTGGCATTGTCTGTTTTTTCCACTTTAGCCATTCTCTTGGCTATATAGTGGTCTCTCATTGTGGTTTTATTTATGAAACCTGGGAGTTTTTAAATTATTAAATCAGAGATGTGTTCCCACAGACAACTGCTCTGAATAGAGAGCTGGAAAATTTTTGGAAAGGAAGAGGTTCAGTAATTTAATCTGCTGTCTGTGGGACTTTGAGTGCTGTGGTATTGTTGCAATACTCAGAATTGTGAAGCATCTCCTCAATTCATGCCTCTTCCATAGTTTCTTTCATTTCATCATTCTGCTTTTTACCTTCCCGCTGGCTTCCTCAAACTTTGGGAATAAGAATAAAAATGATGGTAATAGCTGACAATTTTGTGGGCTACTATTTGCCAGGCACTGTTCCACAGTGGTTTACAGGTACCCTCACAACAATTTCGTGAGTTAGATAGTATGATTCCCTCCATTTTACAGGTGGATGAATAAGGCACAGAGACGGTGAGTAACTCATCCAGGTTACACAGGAAGTCTTGGAGCCTGGATTTGAACTGGGGTGGAGAGACTCTGAACCCAGGCTCTTATACCACCCTGTGCTGGTGGAGCTTGAAGCCTGCCCCTTTTCTTTCCAGTGTGTATTTGTATTTTCCAATAGAAACAGATTAGAGAATCATAGCTTCTCGATAGATATTCTCATCTAAAACAAATCCTCCATCAGTTACGGGAGACTTATTGGCAGTGTCCCCTGAGCTGTTGTTAGATGCTATGGTGCATGTAAGGTGAGGAGTTTAATAAGATTCTGCCCCTTGCATAGAACCCATAAACTTCCAATTTCTTTTCCATCTATATTCTCACTTGATCTTCATGAAAGTCAACTGAGGAGAGAATTAAGACTGAGAAGTGAGTTGCCAAAGGTCAAATGGCAAGTGAATGGCAGAAGCAGGATCTGAGCCTAGATTCAGATCCTGGGTTTTCCTGATGAACTTTAGAATGTGATGCGCAGAGTCAAATTTGAATACTAGGTGAAAAAAACGCAAAGGTGAAAAATACTAGGTGAAAAAAACGCAAAGGGTAAAATTCTGTATAATCCAGGCCAAAAGTTTCTCCAGGTTCTACGCATGAGTGTATCTCTTAACTCTGTGAGTGAAAACCATCTATGCTGATTTTAATTTGCATTTGCATCTTTTAATTGGTTTTCTCCCCAAGTTTCTTGTCTAGTGTTTGGAGGGTAGGGGTTGTGTTTTTAGTAGTACTGATATCCAAATGGCTTCATAAGGACTAAATTCAGTGATTGAATTAATAATGAACAGAAAAAATATGTATATAAAAGTTTGACTTAATAGTGAATAATAACCAATAACCAAAAAATTAGTACAGTCCTTTTGTATTTTTGGAGTCATAAAAGTCTACTCTTTTAGGTTAATTACTACAGAAATCTAAAGAAGAATCTCTTATTAGTGACTTTTATGCCATCCAGTGGACAACTCTATAATTTTCCTAACACTTATTCACTAAAGAAAACAAACTTAATTTCCATGTGCCACCATGTTGATAAATGTTGCCTCTAAAAAGGGCATTAAGTATTTCAGTGCCACCCACCATGTAAACACCTATGTCATATGTAACTTCCAGACTTACAACTATAATGTTGACAGCAAAGGCAGGGTCAAAATTAAAATGTGAATCTTGTGGGCTCCACCACAATGATATTCCTTGTCTCCTTGCAAGAACTTCTCTGAAATCAGAAAAACAAGTCTTCCCATCCTTTCCCCACATTTTCCAAGTGGCTCATAGAATTTTGTTGGAATTTGATAGGAGTCCCTCTTCTCAACTGTGTACACTTTGAGCCCATGGAACCGCAGGAATCACCCACTTCTTTTTCATATTTGAGACTCTTCTAGGACTTTAATGAAACCAGTTAAGGGTGGTATAAGTAGCATTTAAAGAATAGAATAGAATAGATTATGTAGTGCCTACCATTGTGGCATGAAGCTTGTTTCAGTTGGACGTGCATGGAAGTGTCATGATACTGAGTCCCGATGTGAATATATTTCTTACCGTGATTGTGTCTGTGCCAGTTATTTACCTTTTGTCTCTCAACTCCAAATCCACCCTCTCTACACTGCTCTGTAATGTTGGCATTGGGATTCTCCTATGTTGTCTGGCTCTTGTTAGGTTCTGCAAGAAGGAGGTGCTAGAGAGAGAGGAGAAGGTGGGAGGAGGGGAGAAGGGGCTTCCTTTCGGTTCTTCTGTTTCCCTCAGCATCACTCCAGCAACAGCATCAGGTCCAGCCTCCAGCTTCTCTCACCTTCTTTCAGGTCTCCAGCCATAGAGGTACCAGCCAAAATCGGAGGGTGCACCTCCTCAAATGTATGGACGTCAGCTTCTCAGAACCCTTCCTGCACGATCCCGGTTCTAACCACCCCACCTCTTATTCTTTGTCCCCCCTCCCAAGACTAGGTAGCTGATTGCTACGGTTATTATCTCTAGATATTATTTTAGTGCTCCCTTTCTGCTCTTTCAACATGGTTAACCAATTCCTTGTGTTTTTTTTTTTTTTTTAGAAAATGAAGGTGGAGGTTTGATAGAGGTTTGTTTTTTTTTTTAATTAATTAATTAATTAATTTTTATTTTTGGCTGTGTTGGGTCTTCGTTTCTGTGCGAGGGCTTTCTCTAGTTGTGGCAAGCGGGGGCCACTCTTCATCGTGGTGCGCGGGCCTCTCCCTATCGTGGCCTCTCTTGTTGCGGAGCACAGGCTCCAGACGCGCAGGGTCAGCAGTTGTGGCTCACGGGCCTAGTTGCTCCGCGGCATGTGGGATCTTCCTAGACAAGGGCTTGAACCCGGTCCCCTGCATTAGCAGGCAGATTCTCAACCACTGCGCCACCAGGGAAGCCCCAATTCCTTGTTTTAAATCCCTCTGTTTGAAATACCCACAGGGATTTTCATTTTCTTGACTAAATCCTGAATGAGACATAGTCAAGAAAAAAAGTTGAAAAGCCATTGCTTTGGGCATTGACTCTTCAGTCTTTTGTCA
>NW_021703777.1:23892969-23921016 GCF_005190385.1 Monodon monoceros | reverse complement strand
AAGAATGCACCCTTCCACCTTGCGGCTTGTGCCCTGACCCCATGCTTATAGGATCCTTTGGGGATCACTTTGGATCGTGCCTCCCAGCACCCTAACAGAAATGTGTTTCTATTATCTCAGTTGCACTGGGAGTTGGTTAGTAATTTACGTTCCTTCCGATAAAGGGCTTTGGCAGCTTTTAGTGATTAACTTTGTAAAAACCTTCCCTGCCCCTCACCACCTCCGATCGGCTTGCTAACTCTTACCCACTGAAAAAAAATACCCCAAACAGTCTGAGTTACCCTAACCGCTCCCTTTCCCGTCATAACAGCACTTGTGTTCTTGCATCCAGGGGAGTCTATGGGCTTCACTGGGCCTGGGCTGGGCCCTTTTTGACGTTTATTACTCAGTGCCTAGTACAGTGTCTGACACAGAATAGCTTGAAAGGAATACAAAATTCTCCAACTTTTGCTATGAATTACCAAACTGCTTTCTGACAAGGTAATCAAGAGTGGCAACCAAACTTCATATTATCTTCAGAAGAAACCCCCAAACTTGCTCATATAAAGGGGTAGGAGAAAAATGACATCTTATTATTTCTATATACTAGGGTTGCATTTTTTTTAACATATTTATTGGCAATCTCCTCTTCTTTTTTTGTGAATTTTCTATCCTTGCCCTTAGTTCCTTTTTCTAGTGGGTTGTCTGTCCTTTTGATTGATAAGAACTCTTCATGCACTAAGAATATTAAACATTATAGCATGAAATATTGCAAATATATCTTCCACGTTGTTTTCTGTTTGTTTTTGTTCTGTTTTGTTTTGTTTTTGCTACTTGACTATCAGATAGTTGTTCACACTAAATGATTAGATAATAACTTGAAACCACGTCTCTTGCTTCTTGGAAAATGGTCCATATGGCTGCCCCTCAGCCTCAGTGAATTAGATGGATCTAATCCTACTGGTGTGGTAAGCAGCAATTATAGTATCATATAACACAAAATTTCAAAGTGAAAGCTTGCATTGTTTCCCTATCCTTAGTATGTTTTGCAATATATATTCCATTCATAAAAATACTTCACTTAAATGTGTCTTAATGGAGAAAACACTCAAAAAATTATGGCTTATAGCTAATATAAAATTAAATATATAATATACGTAACACGTATTATATTATCATAATTATTTTTTTCCTGGCATTAATATTACCAGTTTACATAAAACAAATCTACCTTGATTTTAGGAAGCAAATTTCTCCATGTTCAACATTTTAAAGGCCTTTTAAATTGAGTTAACATCAGAAGCCATGTGTTATACATAATGAAAATGTATTTCGCCTGATCCAGCATCCTGACTCAGCTGCCATGTCGAGTGTCTCAGGTGTCTAGAACTATCTGACAACCTCCTGAATGTTATTTACTTTGACCAACTTAGTGGTAAAAGTCATGAATGTCAAACACTGAAAATGATTCTGTCAAAACTTCATTCATAGAATTCTAGGCAGAGAATGATGCTTTCCTCTAGGTTATTTCTCAAATGGAAAGGAAAATGTCTATATCTTATATTTATTTCCATAATCTATAATTTTTAGTATCAGTGTATAGGTTAACTCTATGGGCCCTTTCATTGTTAATACTGATAATGAATCCAGTACTATTCCTGTATAAGGAGGCTTTTTATCTTCAACTTTGATATAATAAATTTAGACCTTCAATATTGTTGTTCATGAATCTTAACATATATTCAACTAGTACATCAGAATTATAATTACAAGAGGGTGTGATGCTGGCTTCTTTTCAATTGCGATAGTTACTCTTATGAGATACAAAATATTTGTAGTGTTCTCCTCAAGTTCTCTTTTAGATATCATTATCTTTATAACACTTGTAGAAGAAAGCACATTTATTTTTATTTTTAAATTTTTTAATTGAAGTATAGTTGGTTTACAATGTCATGTTAGTTTTAGGTGTATAGCAAAGTGATTCAGTTTTTTATTTATTTATTTATTTATTTATTTATTTATTCTTTTCCAGATTCTTTTCCATTATAACTTATTAAAAGATATTGAGTAGAGTTCCCTGTGCTATACAGTAGGTCCTTGTTGTTTATCTATTTTATATATACTTTATATATATTTTATATATATTATATATCTTATATGTATATTATATATATTATATATATCATATATATACTATTTTATATATAGTAGTGTGTATCTACTGTTAATCCCAAACTCCCAATTTATCCCTCCCCCAATTTTCCCCTTTGGTAACCTTAAGTTCGTTTTCAATGTCTGAGTCTATTTCTGTTTTGTAAATAAGAACACATTTCTTTATTGTTTTTAATGAAATTGAATCTGGAATGGTATTCTTCTACTAGGGTCAGAAGAAAATCAACTCTCGCACATTTTAGTTAGTCCGCCTGAAGTATCTTGGTAGAGGAACTAAGATAGATGTTATACTGTCTGGAGACCTGGAAAAGGCTCTTGATTTCAGTGGACTGGAACTGAAAGCCCTTTGCACATGGCTGGCTGGCGTGATCCATCAAAGTCATGTGGCCTCTTGACTTGAAGTTGAGCTCAGGCCCTGAGATTCATAACCTGAACATTTAGGGATGTGATATTCCTCCTTTAAAAGCAGCACAAGATGCAAGTGGTGAAGTTTAGGAGCCGAGGGAAGTGATTGTATATGGGGTAAGCCTTTTTGAGGAGATGCTCTTCTTATCTTGGTCATCTTTTTGCTGCCCTCAGCATGTAGCACAGTGTCTCTTACATAACAGGCACCCAATAAATGTGTGAAATGAAGGAATGGAGTAGCAGCAAGTTAATCATACTGGACAGACAGTGTTGAGCTATGCAGGACAGCAGAACACATGAACGAGTTGATTTAAATTTTCTTTTCCATGAAGATGTAGGTGTCAGGCATTCAGTTATGGCCGCAGCATATTCAGGAATAAGTAAGGAGAGAGAATAAGTTAGCTAGTTTTAAATGTTGATGAGACTTGGTTCCATCCAGTTAAAATGACTTCTATTACTTATTCATTTTCTCAATTGTTTAAAAGTTTTTAATAAAATCTTCTCTGGGGCTTCCCTGGTGGCGCAGCGGTTGAGAGTCCGCCTGCCGATGCAGGGGACACGGGTTCGTGCCCCGGTCCGGGAAGATCCCACATGCCGCGGTGCGCCTGGGCCCGTGAGCGATGGCCGCTGAGCCTGCGCGTCCGGAGCCTGTGCTCCGCAACGGAAGAGGCCACAACAGTGAGAGGTCCGCGTACCACATTTTCTCTGTTTCAGCCCCCAAAGATTGTTAGAAATAAGAAATTTAATTTATTTCTGGACCTTGCAAGAGGATGCCTTTTATGATTTTGTAATGGGGAGTGGCCAGAAGTTATGCTCCAATACCTTAAAAATTACAAGAGAAAACAATTAAAATGCATGAAAATATACATTTAGAATCATTTTTATCCACTCTAGTTTTTTTCTTGATTAAATAAAATTATTTAAATACTTCTTAGGGTTAGGATGACTCTAAGAAATGTGTTTCACGTAATCTCCTTACCTATTTTTTTAGTAAATCACTAAGACTTGTAAATTATCTAAGTTTCTTAAAGGGCAGAGATAATTTCAGAAGTCATCTAATAATAATTCTAAATTGAAAGCAATTAACATACTTAACAGCATATCCTATAAATGAGGCAATTAAATGCAAAAATAATTTAATAAATTTGCAGACAACTGAAATTCAGTTTTGAAAACTTAGATTGATGATATGTGACGTTAATTAGAGCATTGTGAGCCTCAGCATGTGCTAAGGCATAGAGATGTAACCATGTATATTTGTACAGCCAACAGCATGTTGAGGTGTTACTACCAGAGAAAATTACCTATAGTCAGGCTGTGTTCTAAGAAGCTATACAGGGTAGCATTAATGACATTAGAAAGTTGTATCAAATTCTAGCATCTAGCTCTTAGACTGGCAGGCTTTGACAGTTGATTTTATGTACACTTGGAGAGCTGACCCCCCTCTTTAGAGAAGATTCATTTTAAAACCAGGAGGCTATTTAATTAATTGGCAGTGACAGTGATAGTCCTAGGAATCACAGTACTCTTAGTCCATTTTCTTTCTGTGGTCAAATTTTATTAGAAACCAAATTATAACCCCAAACCACTTTTACTTTGAGAAATTACTCTTACATGGATCAGAAATACTATAAATCAGACCAGAATTTCTGGTAATGTAGCAGATTGCGCTGGCATGAACACTCCCTCTCATTCCATTTATTCGATAAAATAAAACCAAGCAACAACAACAAAGGTAAAACCCAGCACAAGAGAAATCCTCAGAGGCCAGAAATAAATAAGGAATTCAATGCCAGAACAGAAAACATGGGAGTGGACACTGTGAAGATCCAAGGCATTCTGCTGAAATATTTCTGTAAAAACTGGTCTGGGACAAATGGGGTCCAGCAGATAACAAAGACAAAACTACTCCACAAGAACACTCCCACAACCCTTGGTGCACAGGACTCCCACCTGAAAACAGGAACAACCTCTACTGAAGATAAATTCACAATAAAAAGTCACAAAGTACTTGAGGAAACAAACCTCTATGAAAAAGAGTTAATGAGAAAATATAAAGAAACCACAAAATTATTGCATTTAAAATAATTAAAGAGATAACATAAAGAATGGAAGAAAGATAAGAGCTATTGCATAGATACTGATTGGCAAAAAGTAAATGGTTGGAAAATGCCAAGCATTTGTGAGGACAGCAAATACTAGGAACTTTCATACTCTGCTGTTGAGAGTTTAAAACTGTATAGCTACTTTGGAAACGATTCAGTACCACCTAATCAAGTTTACAGATACATACCTGCATCTCAGGAATCAATGTCCAGGGAGGTGTTCTACATTAACCCTTATGTTTGTTTACTAGAAGGCAAATATAAGAATGCATATAGGAGTATTGTTCATCAGAACACTCCAAATACCTATTAAGAACAGAGTTATCATGGGCTTCCCTGGTGGAGCAGTGGTTGAGAGTCCGCCTGCCGATGCAGGGGACACGGGTTCATGCCCCGGTCCGGGAAGATCCCACATGCCGCGGAGCGGCTGGACCCGTGAGCCATGACCGCTGAGCCTGCGTGTCCGGAACCTGTGCTCCACAACGGGAGAGGCCACAACAGTGAGAGGCCCGCGTACCGCAACAAACAAACAAACAAACAACAACAACAAAAAAAGAATAGAGTGATCAAATAAACTGTGAAAATACAATGGAAAACTCAACAGCAATAAAAATGAAGGAGCAATGTATATGAACTTTAGAAACATAACTGAGGGGGAAATAAGCAAGTCAAAGAAGAATACATAAAGATTCTGCATGTATGTTTTAAAATGGACAAAACAACAACAGATTTGCACCTCATGTGCAAATTCTTGCTAAAATGCTTGGCTGAGCTTAGCAATGGTCCCCAAGTACAGACAACAGAACACAGTAGTTATTCCAGGACTCAAGAAGTTCAAGATCAAGGGCAACCAGAGTAGAATGACTAAAGCCACAGTTGTAGATATCACCATTTGTTCAAGATATTAGGGGAATTCTAGAACTGATGTTGGAAGTAAATGTCCACTAACCAATACACATAGCATCAGCAGATATTAGTTAAACTTTGGCTTTTCTGCTACTCATTCTTTCAAACAAAAGCAAAATCCAACCTCCAGTCTGAGCAATTTCACACTGTTTGGTTAATGTGAAATGTGCAGTTAAAACAGTAACATTAAGCTGTTGGATGAAAATTCTGATCAATGTAAAAAACAAAGTCTATTTATTGTTCTTGTTTTATAAGCTGACTTAATGATAGTATTTTCAGATTTTGCATTTTTTTTTGTCTTAACAATAAGGTAAACTTTTACTAATCATTTGGTATGTTTGTGTCTGTTTTGATTTAGAAATTTAGCTTATGGAATGAATGGAATTCCAAGAGTCTGTCAATCTATCACTAATATTGATTTCTTTCTTTTTGCCTAACATGAAGCAAGACTCACACTTTTGAAACAATAAGAGGCAATCATCACATTTCCTCATTTCTAAGACACTATTGAAGTGTAAAGTGTGACATTGACTTAATGATAGCTTTCTAAAAATAACAGCATTTTCACGTTAAAGTTTTCATCTATTTTAAGAAGTATCCCCGTTTCAGAAACATTCAATGTGAAAAAAGTGTGCATTTTAATGATTTTTCAGACCCATTTTGCCCACCCCCTCACCCCCTACCTCTGGCAACCAAAAATATGCATCTTAGAATTGAGCTCTATCAGTTTTTGACCATGCATTTTGATGTTCTCTTGTTTAGTACATACTGATTTAGGATCCTCTCTTTCTGGTGGATTGATTCTTTTATCATTATGTGATGTCTCTCTTTGTCTATAGTAATTTTCTTTGCTCTGCAGTCTATTGATTTTAATAGAGCCACTTCTATTTAAAATTTTCTAAATTACTGTTTTCATAGCACTTTTTTCCCATTTTTTTACTTCCAACCTCTCTATGTTGTTGAATTTGAAGTGAGTTTCTTGTAAGCAGTATATATTTTCATCATTTTATTTAATCCTCTGACAATCTCTGTCCTTCGATTGATATATTTAGACTATTTACATTTAAGGTAATTATTGATATGGTAACACTTAAGTAGCACATTTTACTATTTGTTCCTCTTTGTTTTTCATGGTTTTTGTTCCTTCTCTTTCTCTTTTCTTGCTCTCCCATGAGTTATTTGAACAATTTTTAAAATCCATTTTTATTTACTTGTGTTTTTGTGTGTTATCTCTTTGTATAGTTTTCATAGTGGCTACTCTAGGTGTTAAAATATACACGTGACTTATAGTCTACTGGTATCAACATATAACCAGTTCAAGGGAAGTGTGGAAACCACTTTCATTTAACCTCACATCACTTTATCTTCCTCACTTTTAAATATCATTGTCTTAAGTATGAGATGGTGCTATAATTTTTTATTGAAATATCAGCTGTGTTTTATAAAATTTATGAGGAAAAGCATAGTCTGTTGTAAACTGATTTCTGCTCTTTCCATTGTTCCTTCTTTCCTGATGTTCGAAGAGCCTTTCTTTTATCATTTCCTTTTTGTCTGAAGAAAATCCTTTAACCAATCTTTAATGGTAGGTTGGCTGGCAGTAAATTCCTTTAGTTTTCCTTGGTATGAGAATGTACTTATTTCTCTATTCTGAAGGGTAGTTTCACTGGATACAGTTTTTAGGTGGACAGTTTTTCCTTTCAGCTCTTGAAAAATATTCTGCCACTTCTTTTTGGCTTCCATAGTTTCAGATGAGAAATCTGCTGTCATTTAAGTTATTGTTCCCCTGTAGGTAATCTGTTGTTTCTCCAGATGTTTTAAAGATTTTTTATTTGTCTTCAGTTTTCAAAAGTTTAACTATGAAATGTTGGCATGGATTTCTTTAGGTTTATCCTGTTTGGGGTTTACTCAGTTTCTTGAATCTGTAAGTCTGTGTCTTTTGGTAAATTGGGGGAGTTTTCAGTATTATCTCTTTAAATACTCTTTTGCACCACTCTTTTGTTATTGTCTCACAGGTCCCTAAGTCTCTGTATATATATTTTTTCAGTCTGTTTTCTCTGTGTTGGTCAGATTTGGTGAATTCTACAGTTTTGTCTTCAAATTTACTGATCTTCTGTTATCTCCGTTCTACTATTTAGTCCATCCAGTGAGATTTTTACTTCTATTATTGTATGTTTTCCATTCTATAATTTCTACTTGGTTTTCTTAATATAACTTTCTTTGCTGAGATTTTTCTATTTTTTCCTTTGTTTCAAGAGAATTTGTAATTGATTGCTGAAGCATTTTTATGATTACTACTTTTAAATCTTCGTCAAGTAATTCCAACATGTGACTCTTCTCAATGTTGGTGTCAGTAGATTGTCATTTCCCATTGAGGTTGTGATTTTCTTGGTTCTTGGTATGACATATAATTTTCTACTTTGTCCTGAATATTTTTATCTATTATGTTAGGAGATTCTGGGGTCCATTTAAATCTTTTATTTTGGCTGACAGTCATGCTGTTTAAAGTTAGCATGTGGGTCTTGCCCTACATTTGTGGGCTTTTATTTCACTGGAAGTTTAATTTTCAGATCCTTTACAATGTTATTTTGGTCTTATTGGTTTATCTGGGGCCACTGAGGATCCCACTATTTTCTGCTGATGCTATCTGAGGTGGAAGAGGGATTTCTCCAGGCGCTGCCTCCAGATGTCTCTCAGTGGGTGAGGGTGTGTTGGGGTCCCCCTATCACTGCCTCCAGGCTACTCTGGTGTCTCTAGGTTGGGGAGGAGGCACTTGGGCCCACAGGGACAAGAAGCTTCCTGGACCGGGCTGTTTTCTGTAGCTGGGTTCCTCTTACTGATTTTTCCCTCCTGTCTTTGTGTCTCTAGGTGGAAAAAGGGAGTCTCAGGTCTTATGGGAGAGGAGAAGCCTTTTCCTCACTGCTTATTGTTTGTGAACCTCTCAGACAATTCCCTTATGGGTTTTGTTGGGCTCACCTGATGTTGTCAGAGGGAGTCTCATTCAGTCCAGAGGAGTAATGAGACTAACTGGGTTACCTTCTGTTGCTAGGTCAGGTATTGGGAAATGATGGTCTGAGTAGCCTTCTTTTGTTGGTTGAGGAGGCATAAGATGTCCTTTTGCTGTGTTATTTTTCCAGTTCTGTGGCTCTAACGAAGTGATCTTTCTTCCTACCAACTTTCAGAGTCCTTCTTTGGTATTTCTCATGCCATTTCTGGGTTTAAAGTTGTGCCTAGCCAAGGAGGAATAGGGAAAAATGGATCTCCACTATCTTGTCCAGATCAGAGGTCAACTGTACTCTTTGAAACAAGATACATTTTTTCATTATTAACATTTGACTCTTTCTAGAACCTGCTTACATTACAAAGACTCGAATGTACTTTTTCTTTTCTTAATTTAACGCTATTTTTCATTACATACACAGATAATTATCTTGGTTTTTCTTATATATAATACTGAATGAGTTTAACGATTGGTCTTGTGAAAGAACAAAATAGATCTGTCCCTGTTTTCAGAAAATAAAAGCACATTCTTTCAAAAATCATGGCCTTATGCTAGCCTCAAAATGTGCTTACCTTCAACCATCAAAGTTGGTATCAAATCCCTTTGATATTCTGCCTGTGTTTCCTAAACATCTCTGACTCTCTTATGTAAAGTTATCCTTTAGCTCATGATTCAGTGATTCTTTAATAACCTGATACCACAGGTACTTTCAAAGCCACTCACCATAAAAGGAGGAAACAAAAACATCCCTCTATAGAATTATTTAGTCATTTTACTCCTTTTAACAGTTCCCACATGCAATATCTTATTTAAGCTAAAAGAGAAAACATTGGAATAGAAACACATTTCAGTAAATATTTTCACTTTTTTTTAGCTCAATTTAAAAGATAAAATCACAGGTATAATTGCCATCTGTGTCAGATACTCTCACTGCCTATCAATATTCTCTCCTTTGTTAATTTTAAGAAGTCCAGTTTTCAGCTAGGCCCATTGCTGCCCAAGTACACAAATGCATAAGAAATATTTAAAGGAGGGTTAAGTAACTGGCTTTGGAGCCTATCTGAAACCTTCATAGAAATTTCCTTATTCTTTTACTTGCTTTCTTTGTTACCTTTTCTTATTTTTCTTTGGTATATTTAATATCAACATATTTCATTTTTATCCATCTTTCTCTTTCTACTGTACTGCTCGTGTCTTATAATGTGTGCAGTCTCTTTTGATGATGTAGTTTCTGGTTGAATGCTAGTCTACACTCATCTCCCCTGTTCTTGGAGCATGAGGCTCTGTGGCCACTACAAGTGAGAGGGTCAGAGTGGGCAGTAGAGATGGGAGGAATGAAGTTTGCTTGATGAACTCTGATTTATTCCAGTAAACCCAACAATATTTTTCTCATCAGGACATCAGGGCATGTTAGTTCACTGCAAAGATAGCTCTGTATATTGCTTTATCATGAACATTAGACAATTTCATTAGAAAAATAGGAAATCATGATATAGAGAGGAAATAATTTGGGAAATCATCTAGAGAATGAGGAATATGGATAGAAAACTCAATATGGATGTAAATGGATTAAGAGAATAGAGCGTGTATCCTGGCAAACTGAAAGTATGTGTGACACCCTGCTATCCTCTGCCAATATTTTGCATACCATGAAATTATATTCTTAACTCTTCTGCCATTTTTGCCTTTGGTTTTCAGTTTTTTAAAATAAGCTCCTCTCACCAACCCTGGAAAGATATCACACCAATTTTTATATGTTCTACACATTTTTTTTTTTGTCCTGAGTAGTAAAACTGTATTTATAACTAACTGTTCTTTTGTGATCTGACCTGTTTAGTTTTGTTGCTAAACGTTGCTCTCCAGGGTAGATATTTCTATAGAAAATGCTCAAAATAAGGGACAGTGTATTAAGATTGAATTATGACCTTGCATATATTAAAAACACTGAGTGTCAACATGTATGGGTATGGTACCAAATTGTTTTAAAATCCATTTATATCATTAAATGTTTCCTTCAAGGGAAGAATTGGTAGTTGATTTGCAGTTACATTAAATAGAGTGGAGTAAAGAGAACCTTTTGTAAGCCAAGTGCATGAATTCAATTCAACAAATGCCACCATCTTCAAATAACACTTTTGAAGTACACAAGTGTTTGAGGTCTGGACTCTGTTTATTAATAGAAAAAAAAAGACATATGTTCGAAAGAAGATGTGAGGTGTTCCTCGGCTTTTGTCATTCGACTGATATGTGTGTGAGGTGTAAATGAAACTTTATTGATAAAACACTTCTTCATTCATTTACTTCATAGGAGATTTTAGACTCATCTAATCCTTTTCCTACACAAGTCAGAATACAGTGAGGATCCCAGGCGTGCATGAAAACTCTGTGGCTGGGCCTCCGCCGTGTTCCAGGCGCACTGAACAGCCTGTTTACAATCAGCGGCCATTTGGAAGGCAGAGCAGAGCCTCTCACTATATCTCACAGAATGGCCCCAGTTGCCCCAAGCCAGGCCTGTGTTGCTCACACAGTACCCTCTTTATGAGCCCAGGGACGGAATTTCAATGAAGAGCACTGAGGTATGTTTTTCCAAAAGTGGCATCTGGCTCAAGGATTGGTTACGTGAATGGCCCAGCAGCTGGTTATACCTGTGGTTTCTGCTAATTAGGCTGAGGTTGTGCTGGCTGCCTCCTTGGGCTTTCAGAATACATCCAACTTTTCGTCATCGTCACAACTCTAAAGATGGCCTAAATGTGTGTGTGGTAAAGTCCAGGGGCCTTTGAACTTGGTATGGATACCTGTCTTACTGTGGACACAGTGGATATTTATTCCCTGGCCTACACTTATCCACTAATGATGGGTCAAGTCATTTGGATTTCAAATACAGTAATAATTAATCCTGAGGAAGTTTAGCCTAAGTACAGGTTTCCTTTCCCTTAGAACTGACTGTTTCTCCCCAAAGCAGGCAAATGTTTTCTTAAAAAATTAAAAATACTTCTATATCCATCTGTCTCTGTCATGTTTCTTCTTTGTGTATTTATCTCTGTGGATACAGAACTGCTCTGGACATTTGAGGGATGTATATGTTTGCGTATGGGTGTGCATATATTTATAAACAGGGCTTTACTATAAGGGGAAAGAAGGATTCCTGGTAGAACTGTGGCCGGAAGGGCCCACTTCCTGCAGTGAAGGCCTCTGGACCACACAGAGAACAGCCCCATCCAGTCCTCCTCTCCACTTGCTCCACCGTTCAGAAGAGAACCAATGCAGAAATTGTCTCTCAAGCAATGGGCAAAATCTCACCAAAGTATAACCATACCTCCTTTCCCTGTTTCTAGTGGCCTCGGTGCACCCAAGAGCTTGCTACAGAGTCAGATAAATATTGTCTGGAAGAAAGAGCACAGATCCAGAAGTCCGAAGGCAGGCTTCTATTTCCAGGTCTATCCTCTGACAAAGGCGATGCTTGAGGACAAATCCCCTCAATTTCTCTGCCCCTCATTTTTCCGGTTTATGTAAAATGGCGATAAGTTAGTCAGATGTGTGGATACCTTGTCTCACAGAGTCCCTCTGACTTTACTATGAAACTGTCTCAGGTAAAAATCTGGGAAAAGAATTGAGAAACTGTACGTAATTTATAAAGTTCTACCCAGAAGAGATTCTTAAATACTTAACATGGAGGGGCCAATTGTGGTTAGAAGGCTATATCAGATTGGATCAAAATTGGATCAACTTTTGCAAACTTATGGTTACCAAAGGGGAAAGGGGGTTGGGGGAGGGATAAATGAGGAGTATGGGGTTAACAGATACACACTACTATATATAAAATACATAACCAACAAGGATCTACTGTATAGCACTGCATATATAGCACATATGTATATATATGTATGTATAACTGAATCACTTTGCTGTAGACCTGAAACTAAATTGTAACTGTAAATCAACTATACTTCAATTTTTAAAAATCAAATATACTTCAATTTTTAAAAATTATTTAAAAATTGGATCAATTTTTGCATCACAGGAACATAGAAAATTTGGCTAATGATGTCATAACACTGTTGGTTTAGCCATATAGTCCCCAAAGCCAATGAAAACTCCTGCATTTTTTTTTTGTTTGTTTGTTTTTTGTTTTGTGGTACGTGGGCCTCTCACTGTTGTGGCCTCTCCCATTGTGGAGCACAGGCTCCGGACGCGCAGGCTCAGCGGCCATGGCTCACAGGCCCAGGTGCTCTGCGGCATGTGGGATCTTCCCAGACCGGGGCACGAACCCGTGTCCCCTGCATCAGCAGGCGGACTCTCAACCACTGCGCCACCAGGGAAGCCCAAAACCCCTGCATTTTACACTATCCTTTCCTCTGCCACTTCTCAATCATCCTGTATGGGCAGCCATATAAAATGAAACTCCCTAGCAGGAGAAAAACAACCAAACAAAAAAAACCCTTTTTACTTCTTCTTTCTTGGAAACCTTCCACCTCATCTCGCTTCTACTTTTTGTCCTCTTCAATTACTGTTAACATGCACGTTGGCTACTGGGGCACAGTCAGCCTCAGTTTTAGTCCTGCACCAATCTTGAAGCAGGACTCTGTACATTATTTCAATTCATACACTCCCCCAACCAAAATTCATCCCAAAGCATTAGTGAGCAATGCAGCGTTTTACAAAGACTTCATAGATGAAAAGGATGAGGGTGTTTACATATACACACTAAATAACCTAAAAAACCACAGTTAGACAATTTTTTCCCAATAAAATCTGTTGAACCTCTGACTCAGACAGTTATCCCTTCCCACCCAAATTTCTGTCCTTGCTCCCCTACCTTAATTCATCTCCTTCAGTAAGTCTGAATACCAGCCTGAGGCTTCCTTTAACCATGCAGTAGCTTATCATGTCTCTTTTCCAGGAATTCAGTTCAGGTGGGTTCTGGAATCTACTAGGAGAGCCTGTGCGCATCTCTTCCCAACTCTGTGTTCAGGGATGTTGTTAGCTTAAAATTGGCTGTGATGGAAAATCGGGGAAATTGGAGATGCTACACATCAAGGCTTCCCCTCCCTGTCCCCATTTCCCCCCAGAAGGCCAGTTGTTAAGCATCCACCAACGCACAGCTGGGTGACTTACAAAGTGTGTAATGCCAGGTGCACATGGCGCTCAACAATCAAAATGGACACAATCATTTTTGCCTCGGAAATGCATCAGCTGAATAGCAGCCCAGTTATTTTCAACAAAGCAGGTGTCTCCTTGCAAAAGAATGTTCCTCCCAACTTCTAAGTAGTTCATTGTTTCTCCAGGTCTTCCAGAATCGCTTTTATAAGAATGCCAGGGAAAAAAAATTGTAATATGTGTTCTTCAAAATTTAGAGGGATTATTTAAAGTCTAAATAATGAAAGAAATTTAACAACATCTTACTAAGTTTTTTTAAAAGTGTTTTAAAATTTTTTCAGTGAGGGGCAGATTCACCCTTGAAGAAAATAGTTTTGTATTAAATGTGCTTTATATTTTACAAGTTTTATATTGAATATAAGCTGCTGTCTTTATTAAAAAGGACTGCTGCATTGCAATTAAGATAATGAATAAAAGGTAACAAGGAAACTTTGGCAAATTCAATTAAAGCTCCAATTTTAGAAATATTAAAAAGTGAAAAGTAATGTGTTTCTTAGAATTCAGGAAATACAGCATAACTGAGTTGAAGCAGGGAAATAGAGAGAGGCAGACCTCGAGATGTGAAAAAGCAGCTAAATTCATATTGCTGACATGGAGACAGTCCACCTAATCTCCTTGTAGATTTCTTCGTTACTTTCAGGAAAGAGCTGGACAAAAATAATCTTTTACCTAATTAGTAGAGAAAGCATATATAGGAAACATTTGATAAGAGTTAGCATTTATAATTAGAGTGGAAGAAAAGAGGATTTGATATAAAGAAAAAGCTCAGATGTTCCTGAATCAGGCAACTCAGGAAGCCAATTTAACTCAAAATTAGGAGAATAGGGTGACACAAAGTAGCACTTTCAAATAAGATCAACAAAGGAATTGAAAGTTGTACCAAACAGGGGTGGGTGGGACAGAATGGTTTCAAATTGAATTGAACTGCTTTTTAAATCTTTACTAGCCACATCTCATCTTTAAAATATAGACGTTTTAATGTTATTACATTCAGTTATTTTCAGTAAAATCTTTTTTTTTGAATTTAAGCATGATAAAAATACAGTGTTTCTCTGAGTGTGCAAATATGGTTGTGTGTCTGTCTTAGTCTATTCAGGCTGCAATAACAAAATATCACAGACAAGGTAGCTTGTAAGCAACAGAAATTTATTTCTCACAGTTCTAGAGACTGGGTAGTTCAAGATCAAGGCACTAGCATGGTCGTGCTCTCTAGCGAGTACCCTCTTCCTGGTTCACAGGCGAGGCCCTCTCGCTGGGTCCTCACATGGTGGAATGGGCCGGGGATCTCCCTGGGGCCTCTTTTATAAGGGAACCAGTCCCATTCCTGAGGGCTCTACCCTCATGACCTAAGCACCTGCCCAAGGCCCCACCTCCTTAGAGCATCATTTTTGGGGGGTTAGGATATCAACATACGAATTTTGGGGCGATACAAACATTCAGACCATAGTAGTGTCAGATCACATCTTTTGGGTTTATCAAGTCAGTGTCTGCGTCATAATCAGAACATACATGTTTGTTGCAAACGTTATTTCTGTTTGCTCTCCATTTGCTTAATTATTAGTACCAGCTTTTAGGTTGATATTTGCTTAGATTAAGCAAATCTATTTTCTTAGGTTTTCTCCTGTTTTCTCTGTTTAATTTAGAAGCTTTGACAAACTGATATGTTAAAATTTCATGTTTTTGAATCTGTCCACACCTTCTTAATTTCTTCTGTTGATTTTTATCCCATGAAAGACGTTCCCCATTCAGATTAGGAATGTATCAGATCAAAACTTTTATTTTAGAAGAATTTCTATCTTCACAACATTATCTAGAGACATGGTACCCTTTCCGTTTTCATATGACGGGGAATTTATCTTGTTGACTGCCGCATGCCCAGGGCCGGGTAGATTGCCAACGAATGCTTATGGAAGAAAGTAATCTTAACCAGAAAACACAGCTTAAGGATATTTGTGAGAAGTTTCTAATCTTCACCATAAAGTAACAGAAACTTGAGGAAACAGGAGGGGAGCAATGGACTTCTAATCACCTGTTGCACCAGCATTGTTTTTCCTCTATTAGTTCTTGCAGACTATTTTCTTTCTGAACCAGGTCTAAATTTCTCTGCCTAGATTTGAAGATTCTGAAAAACCAGTTTGGTTCCTCCTTTGCATTCTCCCTCAATTTCTACTTTAACTAGACACCTACCTCAACCCCACCCCAGCTTCCCCACTGCCCCCAGTCTTTATCTTTACTCCTTTACCTTCTTCACTGGGGCGGGCGAAGGGGATGGGGGGAGTCCCTGTCTGCCTCTCTAACTAACAATCACCAGCCACCAATGCCTACTTCCACTCCCATGCTGCTAATTCTCTAAATAATCCCTTCAGCAATTTAATAATTTTTAAAATCATTGACTTTGTATTTTTTTGACTGTTCACTCTCCTTTGCTCTAATGCTTTTATTACTTTTAATTGCTTGCCAGTTACTTACATTGGCTTTTTAAAGACAGACAATCATATGAGAAATTAAGATAGTTTGTGCCTCCCCTTTAAGGAGTGAATTGTCTTGTTTATGCTTAACATCTGAATCTACGGGCTAAAACTTACCAAGTAATCCTTAACAATGGTGGCAGAATTGCCATCCTTACCTTGTTTCTGATATCAATAGAAATAGAAATGTGTCAGGTGCCTTGAAGTAAGTATTGTTATAGAAACAAAGGATTTCTCTTTCTAGTCTGTAGCTGAAATTTGAATGAATAATTGTAATATTGGTTGCTGGCCCCTAGTGTTTAGAAATTAATAATAGTGTCTTTTGCTGTACTTCACCCTTGGAGCTCTGTCTGAGGGGGACTGAGCACAATCTCACTGAGGGGCATGCCTGTCCTCAGCGGCCCTGAAAGGCAGCACAAACAGACCTGGTTCACCATATTCTGGCATTTTTACTGGGTAGGCTGCAACCTTCAGTTGTTAAAAGTAAAGAAAATGAGAATTTACAAACTGACACCCTCAAGATCACACAGCCAGATGGTGCAGGTCTGGGATGAGAACTTGGGCTCTTTCCTTCTTTTTTTTTTTTTTTTTTTTTTGCTGTACGTGGGCCTCTCACTGATGTGGCCTCTCCCGTTGCGGAGCACAGGCTCCAGACGCGCAGGCCCAGCGGCCATGGCTCACGGGCCCAGCCGCTTCGCGGCATGTGGGATCTTCCCGGACCGGGGCACGAACCTGCGTCCCCTGCATCAGCAGGCGGACTCTGAACCACTGCACCACCAGGGAAGCCCTGCTTTCCTTCTTATTCATCTACCACTTTAGCATCTTTGGGGAGAGCAGGCTGTCCCCGGGACAGCTCCAGGTCTTTACGTATCCTCACAAGCTTCCACATTCTGATTTATTCTGTCAACAAGGAGCTGTCACAGCAGTGATCTAGTCACTCTGGAGTTGGCTGGAGTGAAAGTGACCCACAGCCTCTCTGGATCCACTGAATTTATTCCAGTGGTGCGTATTTAGCCCAAACGTATACCTTATGGAAGAGATAATGAGTCTCTAGTCAACTTCAAACAGCAAAAAAGCTGAGCCTGATTGAGGGGACATTTGAACAGAAAACACGAGAGACTGCATAACAGAATCTCTTTTCTTTTCTCTTTTTGTCCTTTTCCTTTCTTCCTTTCCTTTCTCCTTCTTTCCTTCCTCCCTCCCTCCCTCCCTTCTCTCTCTCTGTCTCTGTCTCTCTCTCCTTCTTTCCAGATACTCTTACCAGAGTCCCTCCATGGAAAATACAGAGCTTCTCCTCCACAATGTGTGGAGGTAGATTTCAGTACACTTTGAAGAGGTTTGAATGGAACTGTATGATCAGTACAAGGTGGACATTGACACTCCATCAATACAGCCTGGTGACCAGTGAGTCCAAGACGCCATATTTTCCACAGCTTTGAATTTCACAAAACAGCGAAATAATAAAAAAAAAAAATGACCAAACGAATGTGAGAGACAAAGAAAGGAGGAGGAGGAGAGGAGACAGGGAGGAAGGAAGGAAGGAAGAGAGGGAATAACGTGAATTTCATCTTTATATTTAGCAAAGCCGGGCCATTAAGGAAAACTTGCAATCAACCGATGCCCATCATTTTTCAGAAGAAAGAACACCAAAACGTAGAAAGGCAGGAAGTACCTAAAGTTAAGCTATTGATAGCTTTTACAGAGTATGCATTTAAATTTAGGAAAAAATAAAAATCACTCCCTTGCCCTCTGTTTCCCTCCTAATTTTTGCTGCAGACTGGCAAACATTCTATACAGACTGCCGCTAGTCGCTGAACAGGCTTTTAAAATCTCAGGCAGGGCTTCCCTGGTGGCGCAGTGGTTAAGAATCCGCCTGCCAGTGCAGGGGACACGGGTTTGAGCCCTGGTCCGGGAAGACCCCACGTGCCACGGAGCAACTAAGCCCGTGCGCCACAACTACTGAGCCTGTGCTCTAGAGCCCGTAAACCACAACTACTGAGCCTGCGCGCCTAGACCCCATGCTCAGCAACAAAGAGAAGCCACCATAATGAGAAGCCCGCGCACTACAACAAAAAATAGCACCCGCTCACCCCAACTAGAGAAAGCCCCGCGTGCAGCAACGAAGAGCCAACGCAGCCAAAACTAACTAACTAACTAAATAAATAAATAACTCTATTTCTTTTTTAAAAAGTGTTTAAAAAAAAATCTCAGGCAACCAGGAATGTTAGGAACAAGGTCCTTGACTCTGAAGGATGGTGACCCTTAGGGACAAGAAGAACCAAAGGAATGTTCTTATGGCACTGAGTCCAAAAGGTCTTTATTTTATTTTATTTTTTGGCTATACACCATGTGGGATCTGAGTTTCCCCAAACAAGGATAGAACCCGTGCCCCCTGCAGTGGCAGGGAGGTATCTTAACCACTGGACCACTGGGGAATTCCCCAAAGGGTCTTTCAATTCAAGAAGGGAACATGAAGGGAAGTTGACCCTGATGTAATGTCAGGCAACGGGCATCTGCCCATGGGACAGAGTCCTTAAATGGTGAAGCCATTGGAAGGATCATTACACTTGTAGCAAATGTGTGGGCAGACACATGGCCTTGTAGCTGGTAACTGGCTGAGCCATTGCGGAGACCAGAATGAACGTAAGTGATGTTGTGACGGGGGCTTCATGGGGAATCAGGATTGCCCCTGGTCTTTCTAGGGAGAAGCATATGAGCAGTATCCCTGTAACACATGTGTAGTATCAGTGTCAGTATAATTTAACATGCATTTCCTCATATAATTCTCTTCATTGAATACGCCAATTTGTCCTAAGCTCCTCTTTGCTAGCACTCCTGGGAATGTCTGAAATACAGACAGTAACCATTTCTACAGAGTTACCGTAATACACTTACTAGCACAAAACAACATCCTGGGAATTTGTTATATGAATCTAGCTAATTCATTTAACTCTCACCTTATGAGGGTTCATTAACTTGACATGCTTGATTATGAACATCTTTCTCTTTGGTTAGTGGATTATTTCACCCTAATACCTGGGTAGGTCATTCTGCCTACTCATTAGAATCTTTTGTCACAGTGCTAGAGGCTGAATGTGCCATTTGCATAAGGATTGTCTTCCTAGAGCCCAACTCAAGTTTTGCCGTCAGCAATCATAACTGATTTGTCTGAGTGGAACAGAAATTATCTCGATGACGCATGCCTGACAACTATTTTAGTAAACCTTCATATAGTGTATGCACAGTGTTATTTTAGTTATCCTCAATGTTTTAAAATTGTCTTCTAATGCCCAGCTTTAAATAAACTTTGACTAGTTCAAAACCAAAAATAGTAGAACCTAGATAACCACTGAGTACATCAAAGAATTTCATGTAATCGGTGCACTGATTTCTGTTTCTGATTTCAAAGCAAGTGTTTTATAAAAGCAACCTTTTGGGAGTGAAGCATTTTAAGGACAATGACATTTTGCCTTGCTTTTTTTTTTTTTTTTTTTTTGTGAAATCGTATCTCCATAGTCAACAGACCTGGGATGCTAGCCGATAATCTTGGATTTCATTGAAGACCAGAGGAAGCAGAATCAAGTTGTATGTATTCTCTAGTGAAAATTGCTATTTCATACTCATTTTCTTCAAAATCTTAATTAGTTGTTGTGATGATATAGGACCTGGATAGGAAGGCCATCTTGCTATAGAATCTGTAGCCTCCAGCTGGTACGCATATGCATTCCACGACATCCTTTCAGAGAGAATCATACTTTCTTTACTGCCAACTACTTGCCTAGTTCATTGTGCATAGCTGAGGGAACTCACCAACACTTCCTTTAACGTCGATCCATTCTCAAGAGTGTTTTCTACCTCTTACTTCTATTCAATCCATCTCCTTGCCAAGAAGTGGTGAACTTCCATGGAGATTCAGAAATTGCAAAATATCAACGAGCCTGATATACTTCTTGAAAAACTCAGTAACTCAGCTGATGAAAGGGCTTGGGACCACCAGCCTGAGCCAGGTGGGCCCTGGGGATTCAGAGACACTCCAGTCACGTCAACCTATGACCGTTAGCAGCAGAACAACTGATGCATTCTGTACCAGCAGCTGGAGCTTCTGGGAGGTCTTTAACCATAGCCCTGAGCAAAGAGCATTGAGGTAATCCAGGATGGAGGTCACCAACAGATGGAAAACTGTGGTGGGATTGTCACTGGTGAGGAGAGAGAAGAGGTTACAGCCTTTTTGCCAAATCCTCTGTGGCTGGATTCAGTGCCCAAGCGATGATTTCCATTGCGAATGCAGTCTAACATTGGTGGTATCTGTCTTGGGAAGAAAAACAAGTCCTGATACTGAGTCCCAATCTTTGGTCAAGAGACACTGCCAAAATGTGTTCTTTGGGTGCGATTTCACACAGTTGTGATGAGAGATTTTCTTATCTGGAGTAAATATTTCAGGAATAAAAATGCCTTTATGAAATTAAATGAGTGGTGAAACTTAACGTGTGGAAATCATCCTGGAAGTAGAAGGTCCTATATTCTTCTTCTTTTTTAAAATTTCTAGGTTGAAAGAGAAGATGAGGAGATTCTTAGTCTAATTAACAAATATAAAACAGAAGCAATTTTTGCCTTCTTCCGCTCCTCCAACTTGCACATTTTTCTTTGAGATTTTAGCAATAGATGATTAGTTGATAACTCACACAAAGCCTGGTTCAGAATGCACTTCAGAGCTTCACTCTAAACAATAATCTACAGCAAAAAACCATGACCATATACTTTTGACATTGAGCTGACACTAACCGAGATGGATAGGGTCATACTCTTCAAGGTCTACTTCCCCAAACAAGGGAGGACAGATGTATGAAAGAACAAACATACCCAGCTATGCCTAACATTGTACAAATGCACACAACTGAAGTATTTATAGCTTATATAGGCGAGTTTTGTTTTGTGGTTTGGAAATATTTGTGGCTCTGCTTGTGGTAAAGGGAGGATTGTTGCCATAATAGGCAACAATCTCGTCCTCTCACCTCTGATGTGTGTGCCACATGGCCTTTGCGATGGACAGGCAAGAAAGCTGAATAGGACATTCATATTTGAGCAATAGGCTAACGCATACAAGACCTGGCCATACGACTAGAGCTGTCCTGCGTCAGGCTCCGTGGCAGTCTGCTTTGTAAGCACCAGAAAACAAGAATTCGTTTTGTGAAGGCTCACCTCCCACGTGGACGCAGATCACTTAGAAAATTTACCGAGAACAAAAGTTTCAGCCATGTCCTCCTGGTACTTCTCCCTGTTAAGATGATGCCAAAACAACAAAGTCCTACTGTACGGTGCAGGGAACTATAGTTAATATTCTGCGATAAACCATAATGGAAAAGAATATGAAAAAGTATGTGTATATATGTATAACTTGATCACTTTGCTGTATGGCAGAAATTAACACAACATTGTAAATCAACTATCCTTGAAAAAAAAAGATGATGCCTGTGCAATGGGTATCTTTCTGCCTGTTCAGACTTTGCTCTTCAAGCCTATACTGATACTTGTTGGTTTTCCTGGATTCTATATATCAGTCAGGATTCTCACAGTGTCAAGTACACGTGTGCTTGCACATATGTATTTTTATTGTACTAGAATTAATAGTTCAAAGTGTAGCAAATGATGAAACATTTTACATGCCTTTTTATTATAAAAATTATAATAAAGTGTTTATTATTGAAACTTTTTATTATAAAAAAACGTATATTTCTACCTGCTGTTGAATGCCCAACCAGATTTTGAGAATAAATGAACTGTGTTTGCTGAGCCCCAAATATGCTCTTTTTTCCCATCCATCACACTGAGTCTACCATCAATTCCTAACAGTCGATCCAAAGTGATATTAGAAATAGGCTTGTCGTTGGTCTGCCTCATTCAAGGCTCATCGCTCGTCAATTATTCTCACCAGCAACTGTGGTCCTCAGGACTTATTTTGATTGTCACTTACCTTCTTAGAGCATAAAAGTGGTTCTATTGTCCCTTTCTGATCAAATTTAATCTGTGGATTTTTATAAATAAAAGCTTTTCTAATTGCCTTCTCCTCATCTTGTTCCAAAGGCTCATTTCACCACCTATGCCATTGTTTCTGTCGGTTATCGTTTATACAGGAATCCTCATTTCCTGTATAACTCTGCAGAGATCTCCTGTCTAGCCCTCTGACAGCTTCTGGATCTAATTAAATCCAACAAACATATGGTAAGTACCTATTTTCCAGGCTCTGTGCCAGGCTCTATCCCCTCATTTAGAACCGAATTACATACTGTTTCTATTTATTTATTTATTTGTTTATTTTGAATGTTTCTCTAGGTATGCCATCTAGCCAACCAGAAATCCTGCTTCCTGAGGGTGCGGACCTGGTCCTACACCTCTAGCAGCGAGCCTCAGGAGTGCTTCACACAGGCATGCGCACACACACTTTTTGTTTAATCTGTTTACCCTGTCTTTTCAGGTCACTCTCCTTTGTGTTACATTATTCTCCATCTCTCTGATCCTTCCCACTTCCCTAACTGCTCAGAACTTAGAGCTGCATCCCAATAGAGCCCCCAAATGTATGCATCCTGTTACTTACATCCCTCCCGCTCTAAGCATTTGATTATCAGCTCCTTCAAGGTGGAAGCTATATCCCCTGCCGTCTTCATTAATCCCTACAGCTCTTTCTCTGCTATACCAGAGTTTCCATATGGTAAATTTCCTGTGTAGTACACTTCTCTGCTATAGCAAACTTTCCACAGTTTCTGGTTTCTTTTGTGGGGAGTGGAGGGTCATGCAGCTTTTCTACCTCTCATCTTCCATCTGGTCCTCCCTGGGGTGAGAGTGCTTCTTGTTCCACAATCCTTGGCCCACCTACCAAAGAGAGGGAGAAACCCAGGACTTATGTTCACTCAAGGAGGAAAGTGACATTTAGGTAAAATTGAATAGTATTTTGTCAGGTGCCTAAAGTTGATGTTTGGGGTGAAAAGCATGGGAATACTTCATCTTTACATTTGGCCTTGTTATATACGATACTAATTATTCAGGCCATTCAAAGCTCAGTTCAATGGATATTTTTCAGGTGCACCAATTAGGAGTAGAAATAGGAGCCTGGGGCACTTCCCATGACATTCAATATTCAGCATTCAACACCCAGCATAGCAAGACGGGCCCGTCACTCACTGAAGGTGTTTGGCTCCTGTTATAGCCCTAAAAGTGAGTGGAATGCTTGGAAACTTTAGAAAATGGGTCCATACTCTAGATAACTTTCTCCCATGCCAAATAAAACAATATTAAGTGTTTAAAAATGTTATTGATAATATACTTTTTCTAACAAAAATATGTGTTCTAGAAAAATGGAAAAAACAAATATGTAATTATCTTACAAAAATAGGATCATGGTGTGTACATTGTTTTGTGATTTTGTTTTGGTTTTTTGACTTTTGTTTGTACTTTTTAATTTATGTCATTAAATATTTTTCTATGCTAGGATATTCCAAAGTGAGTCTGTTATAGAAGTTATTAATAACTATTACATATTAAGAAAAGAAGAGAGTTTCATGATGAGATAAATGTTGGCAATGCTGGATTCAATAGGATTTTGTTGCTATAGGACTTTTTAGAGCTTTAAATGAACTAATGTATGTTGTGATTCTTAAAAATAAGGATATATTATAGAAATTCTCTCAATTGTTTTACCAAGTACATTATTTATGTAATTTCTGTAGAACAAGTGTTCTTGACCACACTTTGAGAATAGAAGCAGAAGTAGGTCATAGACCTGCTTATGACTAATCTTAGGATGTAACCTGGAAAATTTATTAAAACATGTTATTAAAAAGTCCTGCTTTGAAAATCAAAACCACAATGAGGTATCACCTTACACTGATCAGAATGGCCATATCAAAAAGTCTACAAATAACAAATGCTGGGAAGATGTGGAGAAAAGGGAACCCTCATACACTGTTGCCAAGAATGTAAACTGGTGCAGCCACTGTGGAAAACAGTATGGAGTTTCCTTACAAAACTCAAAATAGAACTACCGTGTGATCCAGCAATTCCATTCCTGGGTATTTATCCAGAAAAAATGAAAACACTAACTCAAAAATATACATGCAACCCAGTGTTTATAGCAGCACTATTTATAATAGCCAAGATATGAAAACAACAGAAGTGCCCACCAGCAGACGATTGGATTATTAAGATGTGGTGTATATATAGAATGGAATATTACTCAGCCATAAAAAAGAATGAAATACTGCCTTTACACCAATGTGGATGGAGCTAGAGAATATTATGCTTAGTGAAATAAGTCAGACAAAGACAGACAAACACTGTATGATATCACTTATATGTGGAATATAAAAAATAATACAAATGAATATATATGCAAAACAGAAACAGACTCACAGATACAGAAAACAAATTTGTGGTTACCAAAACAGAGAGGAAAGGGGGAAGAGACAAATTAAGGGTATGTGATTAAGGGATACAAACTACTATGTATAAAATAGATAAGCAACAAGGATAGATTGGATAGCATAGGGAATTATGCTCATTATCTTGTAATAACCTGTAACGGAGTATAATCTGCAAAAATACTGGATCATTATGCTGTACACCTGAAACTAACACAATATTGTAAATCAACTATACTTCAATTAAAAATAAAGTCTACTTAAAAAAAGTTACTGCTTTGAGCTTGTTTCTTATGTGTCTGTATATATGACCTTCTTTATTAGCAAGGGAGTGAGAGATTTGACTATAGAACATTCATTTGACATAACACCTGCTAACATCAACGGAACTAATATTCTGTGCAACATAATTTGAGAAATACAGCTGTGCAGGGTTCCCTGATATTATTGTACAAATGGTGATTTGGGGTTCCGTGTTCCTTATTCCTTCCAAGTCTTGATGCTTCTATACTTAACTGTGTATTCAGAATCTGGCATCACTGTTTGCTTTATTAAAGATACAGTATGATCCACATCAGTTAACTTATTTTTCCAGTTCTATTTTCAGTCATCATAAAAATACACTGGCCAGAAAGGAAGCTAATAAATCAGTGCTCTGTAAAATTGCAGGTTAGAATTTCTTAGGAAATTTAAGCAGAAATGCTCCTTTGTTGGAGAAAAGTAGCAACAGTCTGGATTTCTAGGAGAGATTCACCTCCACTCACAGCGGCCATGTTTTCTTTAATTTTGTGCCCTGCCTAGAATTTTGTCCCCTGCAACCAGCCAGCCAGCATCTTTGTTTGCCTTCTCATGAGCATATTTGTCCTGTTTCCATAGTTGTATATGTGCTATGGTTTCTCATTTGCTTTGCTTAAATGAATAATGTACACAGTTACTCTCTCAAGTTAAGTTGTGCTTATCAGCATTTTGCAAAAAAACTGTTCGAAGACAAATCTGCCGCAAATGAGTTGTTTGGTGCTGCTGATATGGTTTCTTTAAAAAGCAGAGGTTTCAGAAACAGCTTATCCGTCAATAGCTCCGACGGCACTTTGTGGTTGCTTTGCACAAACATCTCCCCTTTCTCTCCCAACCCTATCACCACAGAAGATAATTTACTTGCCATGTTGGCTGTTTTCCTTTTGATTTTAAGAATCTTCCCTTTTCTATTTAGTTTATCCTAGGTGGTCCTGGGAAACTTCTATACATGTACAATTCAGGGATGGGTGATACAATTCATGTTAAGACCATAAGAGGAAAACTAATGGAACTATGGTTTGGACTTTGTCCTCAGGCAGAATGGAAGGGTGGCTGATCCTTTAGACTTAAACTTTGGTCTCCTGATGAAAATACATTGTTCCAGTGAATTTTTGGTACACAAGTTATAAATGTTTGAAAAATGTGAAATAAATGCTGAGAGGGTTGGTTACATCCTCCATATGTGATCTTTAAAAAAAAATACTTCCTCTTGATCTTACCTGCCTAATTTATCCATTTATTGGTGTATAACTTTCTCGTAGCCACCCAATTTTTAAACTATTTGTTCAACTCTCTCTCATGAAGCACTTATATGTTGGATGCTGTGCTGTAGAGAGGGGATAGTCCATTATATGAATTTACCTAGAAGAAGTTCATTATACTCTATGTAGAAATACACCTTGACAAATATCATTATCAGTGATACACAGTTGCTATTAGTAAACATTGCAAAGGATTGTCCTGGGCATTGAAGGAAGATATAATATTGGAGCCTTGCTTTCCAGCAGCTGGGATGAAGTTGGAGAAATAGGACCAATGTGTACAGAGGGAGCTATGCAAGTATCAGCTGAGTGGTGCAGTCAGGTATTCAGCAAGGGGTTAGCTGACCTGAGTTTTGGAGGAAAGAGGATATTTAATTAAGTGAGGGAAAGCAATGGAGTACATTTTAGTCAAGGATAACAATTTGGTAATTGTTGTCTTTGTGACTTTGGAAAGACCAGTTTGTTTGGAACAGCTGTCTTTATTTCAGCGATACTCAATGTTTTCACATTGCTTTCTGTGATTTCAGGAGCTTTTAATAATTTGAAGAACTCATAATGAAAGTTATAGACCCTTTTTCCCAGAAAGTTACTCAGGGCACTGAACTTCCCAGGTTTTAGCGACCCCTCAAAGGCCATTGCTGTCACCATAATTCTTAACTTTTCCTGGGCATAAGTCTATGTCAGATGTATTTTCTATCTATATACACACTATCTCATTGAATCATCTTGACGTTCTTGTGAAGCTAACACTATTGCCATCCCTGTTTCATAGGAAACTAAAGACAAGGTAAAGTAGATTGCTGGAAGTCATTCAACTAGTAAGAGTCAGAACTGGGATTCAGACACCTTGGTAAATTGCCTTCCATGCGTCTCCTTTCCTTCCTTCTGTGACTTACCACATTTCTTCCACAGCCAAGCTGATCTAGTCTCTTTATCTGGTGTCTGGCTACTGGGGGCTTTCGGTAACAGCAAACAAACCCTTGACTTCCTTGGAGGGACTTAGCGACCAGGCAGCTCCATCACCCTGCTTGTTTACAGAAATCAGATATGGGCTTGTGTTGGCACCTGAGTGACAGCATGTGAGAATTCAAGGGCCTCTTCCAGGGGTGGCAGTAAATAGGCCAAGATTGCTCTTGTAACGTCAGTGATAGAGAATACAAGACAGGATACTGAAAGGAAGCTTTAGCCTTTTTGTACCGGAGCTAAGGATTAAGATGCAAAATTAGGATCCAGGCTTGGATCCAATTATCCAAAGCATGGTGGGGAGCCGTTATTAGGATAGGTAGCAGCTAGTACCATGCAGGGACATGAACTTGCTGGAGAAGCTGCTGTAGGGAAAAAGGAAGTTGGAGAGAAAAAAAATATTTTCCACGCTCCCTCACATGTCACCCTAGGGCACCAGTGAGAAGCCTGTGAGAGGAGATTTTATTGCCCCTGTCAGCACCTCCGTGGGGCCTCTTCTTCACCCCGTTCTTCCATTTCTCCTTGGGGCAGCTGATTTTAGGCTGAGAATTACCATCGTGGGAGTTCAGCCAAGTCGAAGTTGCATCCAAGTCATGCCAGCCCCACCCTGGAAGGCCTGTGGGTGAGTCAGGCTTTCCCTGGTACTCAGGGAACCTTCTGTGAATCCAGGGAAAATCCCTCAGGAAGTCACGCCTAACCATAGAGGCTGCTGGGCCAGAGTGAATCTATCGCGGGGGAGGAAAAACACTATCTCCCCCATGATGAATAAGGGCCTGTTCCCTCACCGCAGTGTCTCTGAAGTGCCACCCAGTGCCATTCCTCAGTGGTGAAGTGACCCACTTTCAGCTGGGCTGCAGGCTCGCTGGAGACTCTGCCTCTCTTCAGAAGACTTAGGCAACGTGGTCCAACTCCTCTGTCCCTTGACTG